>NC_055986.1:59278163-59615132 GCF_018446385.1 Zingiber officinale
ACCTCGAACTCAGTCGTGATTTCGTCAATATCTGGAGATCGAGGGGCAGCGTTCCTTCTAACCTTTCGAACTAGAGCGTTCTCTATGAGGACTATCTTGGCTAATGTGAGGTTTTTAAGTCCTATCTAGTCAAACTCGGTCAATGATTTGAGGTTTTCGCTAGAAACATCAATCCCTTTGGATGCAAAAAGATGAGTTAGAATGTGACAATATGGCATGTAGACTCGACAACTGGTGGATATGCTGAAATGATAAATAATATACTTAAAGATCAGTAGACCGAAGTTAATGTCTAATCTTTGTCTCATGGCATAAAGGAGAATTGAGTGGAAGGGTTGTATGGTAGCAAGGTCTCTCGTATCAATGGGCAGGATTTAAGTGTAGAGATCCTTGTACAACACAGTTTCAACTCTGAGCTGTCCAGAGTTGAAGTTGATGATAGTCGGAGTTCGCTCGCCACCAAAAAGATAAGTGTAAATGCGACCCAGGTAATATTAGTAGGATAGGGAAAGATGGAGTAGGACATGTTATGTGTACCTGCAAGTGTATGGTTATGTCGTCAAATAATAAAAATATCGATCCCATACAGATTGATGATTAAGCACAAATTGATTTTGCACGACAAATTATTTAGACGTTCGAAAGTTGGTTGAGAGTAACTAGAGATTGAGAGAGAGAGAGAGAGAGAGCTAAAGAGAGAGGAAAGCAAGTGATCAACAGAGAAGATTTGGTTTGGGGGAATGTGTAGGATCGATGCGTGCTAGAGGGGGGTGAATAACACTCGTGACTTTTTCACTCGTTTCGGGAAACACATAATAGCGCAGCGGAAGATAGAAGGAGACGAGCAGCAATGCTAACAAGGTTTCTTTTACTTGGTTCAGAGCCTGTGACGACTCCTACTCCAAGGCTCACGATCGTCGATCAGTTTCGTTAGATCCGAAAATTCTTTACAAATATGCAAGTACAAGTATTGAAAAGACAAAGTTTACCGACAACAAATGATTAGCAGTTGTTCGTTGATTGTCGGAGTAGCAGTTAGGCGTTGTTGAGTTGTTCCGGAGCAGTGCACACGTAAGAAGATCATTCTGAATGTCTTGTGAAGCAACTGGTCAATCTCTCCTTTTATAGCTGATCCAGATCCACTGATCTCGGGATCAGGTTTGACTCGTCGCCTGATCGGTCGACTGATCCCGCCTGATCGGTCGACCCAGCTTCCCGTCCAGCTTCTGCCGCTTTGGATGAGTCCTCGTTTGGTCGACCGATCCCGCCATTCGGTCGACCGATCCTGCTGACCTCGCTGGCCTATCTGATCTGATCCACCCTGCCCGACCACGTCGACGCCTATCCACCATTCGGTTGACTGAACTCAGGTTTGGTCAACCGATCCTTTGGTCGAACCTGATCAGCTGGCTGGAATTCTACTCTGCTTGCTTGGAGGTTCGGTCGACTGATCAAAGTCGAAATTTCAACCTACAAAATGTTAGTTTTCCTGCAAAATAGAGTTAGACAGAGTTAGACAAATAGCAAATAATAGTAAAGCAATATATATCTTTTGACAACCTTTGGATTGTCTGGTTCTGACTTTCGGATTTCCTCCGGAAACCCTAGGTCGAACTGACGCCTACTGTTTCCTCTTCGGGGAACGCGTCTTCACCTACTCCTCTCAAGAGAGTTACCTTTTGCCAGACTAGTCCTCCAGACCGACTTGACTTTTGTTCAGCGTCCGAGACTTCAAGTTTTCATGCTGAACGTCCGCTCCATGACCCGTCCAGACTTTCACCTGGTCGGCGACCACAAGGATTTTCACCTAGAGTCCCCGACTAGGATTTCGCCTAAAGTACTCGACCCGCCAAGGCTTCGCCTAATCTTCCAGATCAGGACTTCGTGCCTAACCGCAGCTAGGAGTTTCCTTTACCTAGGGTTACCTCCCCTAGGACCTAGGGTTACCGCCCTTAGGATTTTCCACCTGCCTAGAATCCACTAGGACTTTTGCCTAAGAACACTTTAGGACTTTCCTACAAGGTCATTCACACTTGTTAGACAACAAGTAACCTTAACTTTGAACCATTTGCTATAATCAAAACACAGGTTCGATCGTCTGGTGTTCCCTCCACCAACAATCTCCTTTTTTTGATTATGCCAACCTAGTTTAAATTTAACTAAAGCATAACAAAAATTAATGTAATACGGAATTTAAGCATGAGCATAAGTAAAACAATTTAACATATTTAAAGAAAAGCTCCCCCTTATGCTCTCCTTTATTACAAAAAATTATGTTTAACTTAATTTTAACCTCTCTCCCCCTTTGACATAAATAAAAAAGAATACAAGTAGAGAGAAAATAGTTTAACTTGAAAAGATATTATTTAAAAAGGGTAACTTTTAATCTATTTAACTTTAAGCTCCCCCTGAAATCATCAATTTCTTAGCTTTATCCTTAAAAACTTAGCTACTTTTGAAATTTGAAAAACTCTTTGTCAAGTGCTTAGCTTTTAAAAAAAATGTATAAAATCTTAGTTAAGAAAAAAGATTAAAAAAACTTAGTTAAGTAGTTAAAAAAAACCTCAGTAAAAAGTACTTTTTTTTTATTCTACCAAATATTAAAAAATATTAAAAAATATTTAAGCTTGCTTTTTAAAAATGGTTAAACAAAAAACTTAACTTCTTTTTAAAGCTTAAAAAAAACTTTTAAAGGATACTTAAAGATTTTGAGAAATATCTTAGCTTTTTCCTTTAATCAAAACTTTAACCCCAAAAAAAAAACTTTAACAAGTACTTAACTTTTGAAGAAATTTTAAATAAATCTAGTTAAGTACTTAGTATTTTGGGAAAGATTTCAAATAAACTTAGTTAAAACTATTTTTTCAAAAATTTATTTTTTCAGATAGAAATATTTGATCTTCCTTTTTTAAATAAAATATTTAAAGTTGCTTTTCAAAAAAAAACATAAAATACTTTTGACTTTTAAACATCAATTAACTTAACTCCCTTTTCTCCCCCTTGATTAATGCCTCAAAATGATTTAAGTAAATTATTTAAGTTTAGGTATCCTAAAGTCCAAGCATGGGATAAAGAGCATATTTAAAATTTTATTTTCTTGATTTTCTATCTCACTTTTTCTAAGTTATTAAACATGTTAAGTTTATGTGTTTGTGTGAGATGGAGTTTGGTTAGATGTTGATCTTGAGTTTGAGAATTAAAAATGTTTAAGTTTACCTTTTGAATTTGGATTTGATTTTAAGATTGAATTTTGAAAGATATTTAAGTTTGAAAAAATATTTATGATATTCAAAAATATTTAAGTTTGAGTTTCAAAAATAATTTAAAGTTAAATTTTGAATTTAAAATTTAAATTTAGATTAAATTTTAAATTTTAAAATTATGATTAACAGTTGAAAATATTTAAGATTTTGAAATTAAAATTTAAAATTAATTATGATTTGAAAATTAATTAACATTTGAAAATATTTAAGATTTTAAAATTAAAGTTTTAAAATTAATCAAGTTTTAAAATTAATTTTGAATTTGGTTGGGTTGAATTAGGTTAGACTAATTCTCAAGTTAAACCTAAATTCATCTCATCCTTTCTAGATTGTCAATCAGGGAACCTTATAGGTTTTGTGAGATGGTTAATTTAGATTCAATTCTAAGGATTGATGTACGTATGAGTTAGACTAAGGTTTAACAGTTAGTCCATTAAACACTCATTTCAATAATTGACTTCTAGACTCTGGCGAGGTACTAGATCTTCTTGGGTATTAGATCATCAACCACTTCTAGACAAAGCCTTTTAAAGAAATTAAATATTTAATTTTCTTCTTGAAAATCCTAGGTCTAATTAGTCAAGTGTAGATCAAACTTAAATCCTTATCTAATTATTCTAGATTAAGCAATTAATAATCATGACTGACATTTATCAATTAATTAATTATATGTATGTTCATGGTAATTATGCATGGATCAAACAAATCAAGCACTAATTAGTTAATTTTAAGTTGCAAGTTTTAAGTTAACCTTTTAAGTTGAGTTTTAAGTTTAAGTTATTAATTTATGGTATATTGATTAGTTTCATAATTAAAAGGCACTTGATTATAGCTTGGTTTGTAGAGTTTAAGTTTCACCTTAGACTTGTAACCTAAGTCTAGATTTTGTGAATTGGTTAAGTTATTAATAATTTTGTCTAATTTATCAATTTTATCTTTTAAAATATTATTTTGTTGTTCTAATTTTCTAAAAGTTAATTTCTTATTTCTATTAAATAATTTTGAGTTATATAGATTTGAATGAACTTTATTCATTAGCATGAATATTATTAGCATGAATATTTGATTTTTGGGAGGAATCTAAACCTTATAGCAATAAGGATTAGTTAGGATACCGACATGTGTTGCAAAAATTAATTTTTTTTTTTTTGTAATATAAATTTACTAACCTTGATTTTCTCCCTATGGATTTTTGATTTTTCTTTCTGGGCATTGACTTTTGTAGTGACTCATCCGTTTGCACTTAGAGTATTCAATGTGCTCGTTCCCTTTCCGGACTCCTAGCATCGATTTCTCCTTCTCCTCCTCGTCGTCCTCCTCCAGTGTAGAGCACTGGTTTCTCTGGTTCCCTCTCTCTCTCCACTTAAAACAAGTTATGTGAAATTTAAAATTTGAATTTATAATTTTACCTTTTAGATCCATTCTAGGATTCTCCCCCTTGACTATTGTCATCTTGAATTCAGACTCAGATTTAGCTATCTTTTCCGGGCCATCGGTGCTATGAAATCGGTCTGATCTGATTCCTCTGAGTCTGATCCAGAGGTTGACTCGAGGATTTATTCTCGATTTGAACTCATGTTCGACTTGGTCTTTTGGTTTTGATGGAATCTCATGAAGCTCGATCAATTTTTCCCAAAGCCTCCTTAGTGTTGTTGAACTTTCAAACTCAATCAAGCTCTTTATTTGTCAGTCTACATAGGAGAGTACATATTGCTTTTGCATCAGCTTCGATTTTTCTCCTTGTTTGTGCATCCCACTTGTTACAGGCGATAGACACACCTTCTTCGATGGAGAGTATTAATCCGATTTGGATTATGACACATATCTCCACCTAGGTCTTTAGTTGGTACTCCATATGGTCTTTTCAGTACCCGAAAATCTTGTCGGACAAGAGCGGTGGGTGTGCGGTGCTATAATCTTTCTTGGTAAGCCATTTAAAAGAGCTCTTGCACAACAAAACAAAAACTTTCCCAAGATTATGTCTTGGCTTAGTAGTGTGGGAGATAAAGAAGTTATTCGAGTAGTATTGCACAAATTTCGAGAAAAATACTAAAATAATAATAAAAAAATATTATGAGAAAATTTTGTTAAATGCAATATTTCATAAACTCTGACTAACGGTGAAAAAGTAAAAGTGAATTTTTCAAAAAATAAATTTGAAGGGAAAATGAAAGGCATAAGAATATTTTATAAACAAAAAAGATGTATAATTTCCTTTTTCAAAAAGGACCTCATGTTCGATTGATGGTTTCACCAATTCAGAGCGGCTTAGTTCTGATATCATTTGTAGGATCGATGCGTGTTAGAGGAGGGGGAGATGAATAACACTCGTGACTTTTTTACTCGTTTCGGAAAACATAGAATAACGCAGCGGAAGATAGAAAGAGACGATGAGCAATGCTAACAAGGTTTCTTTTACTTGGTTCAGAGTCTGTGACGAATCCTATTCTAAGGCCGACGATTGCTTTCGTTGGACAATCATTATAGATCCGAAAATCTTTACAAATATGTAAGTACAAATATTGAAAAGACAAAGTATACCGACAACAAATGATTAGCAGTTGTTCGTTGATTGTCGGAGTAGCAGTTAGGCGTTGTTGAGTTGTTTCGGAGCAGCGCACACGTAAAAAGATTGTTCTGAATGTGTTGTGAAGCAACTGGTCGATCCCTCCTTTTATAGCCAACCCAGACCTAATCTAGATCCACTGATTTCAGGATCAGGTTTGACTCGTCGCCTGATCGGTCAACCGATCCTGCCTGAATCGGCCTAGCTTCCTGTCCAGCTTCTGCCGCTTCGGATGAGTTCTCGTTCGATCGACCGATCTCGCCGTTCGGTCGACTGATCCTGCTGACCTCGTTGGCCTATCTGATCCGATCCACCCTGCCCGACCACGTTCACGCCTATCCACCGTTCGATCGACCGTTCCTTCGGTCGAACCCGATCAGCGGGTTGGAATTCTACTCTGCTTGCTTGGAGGTTCGGTCGACCGATCAAGGCTAAAACTTCAACATGCAAAATGTTAGTTTTCCTATAAAACAGAGTTAGACAAATAACAAATAATAGTAAAGCAATATATAACTTTTGACAGCCTTCCGACTATCCGGTTCTGACTTTCGGATTTTCTTCGAAAATCTTATGTCGAATCGATGCCTATTGTTCCCTTTTCGGAGAACGCGTCATCACCTACTCCTCTTAAGAGAGTTACCTTTTGCCAGACCGGTCTTCCAGACCGACTGAACTTTTGCTTAGCGCCCGAGACTTCAGGTCTTCATGCTGAACGTCCGTTCCACGACCCGTTCAAACTTTTACTTGGTCGGTGACCACCAGGATTTTGACCTAGAGTCCCCGACTCTAGGATTTCGCTCAAAGTACTCGACCCGCCAAGACTTAGCCCAATCCCCCAGATCAGGACTTCGTGTCTAATCGTAGTTAGGACTTTCCTTTACCTATGATTACCTCCCCCTAGGACCTAGGGTTATCTTCCCCTAAAGTTTTCCACCTACTTAGAATTCTCTAGGATTTTTGCCTAAGAACACTTAGGACTTTCCTACAAGCTTATTCACACTTGTTAGGCAACAAGTAACCTTAACTTTGAACCCTTTGCCATAATCAAAACGTTCGATTGTCTGCTCCCTGCACCAACAGAATGATTATAGGAATTCAATTTCATTATAATGCTAGTTAATGTCCTCATCTCCTTATCTTTGTGGCTACACTGTAGGATTTCTAGCTAAAGTTCTCGGCCCAACCCGCGAAGATTGCACCGGAGAGTTTATCCAAGTTCTAACGCCATTAAGTAAAGAAGCAACTCTAGAAAGTCCGGTTAAAGGATTACCCTAAGGCTCCCCGGGTATACAATTCTAGAGTTATCCGATTTACTTTCTAACAATAGATTAATGCAACTAAGTAGAAGAGGTAACCTAGAAAGTTCAGTTCAAGAGTTATCGTTTGTCACAGGCTCCCCGGTTATACATTTCTAGATTACATAGGTCACTTCATAATATTGATTTGGGAAAACCCTGTAAACTCTAAGTAGATATTCCTTTATAAAGAATTGGTCTCCTAGAAAGAGGATCGTTCTAGAAAGTCCGTTTAAAGGGTTACCCTCTTCGTAGTTATACAATCTAGCACTTCTCCTCTATAAGGTAACCAATCCACTACAATTCATATGCATACACTATAAACATATTTCGTCAAACATGTACAAGATAAAACACACATAGAACATAGCATAAACACTTCATTGAACAAATAAATGACATATACATAGTTCATACATCAACATTATATTATAAATACTCTCTACATCCTAAGAATCAGAGAATCTACTTCATTGCGAAAGATATACAAACCAAAGACACAAATTGAAACATTCTTATATTTAAAACATAAGATAGAGAAGAAGAAATGCTTATCGAGGAGATTGCCGGTGTCTTCGGGGTGTTTCCTTGCTCCGGAGGAGGATCGATAGTGCATATCGGCGAAGAAAGAGGCTCTCGGAAAACCCTTTCCAAAGGAAGGAGGCGGTGCCTCCAAACTAAGGATAAGTGAAAAGGGGAGGAGTTTCCCTTTTAGCGGCACAGGGCCATGTTCCCTGCCCTAGACGCGCACGACCGTGCCTTTTGGCATGACCGTGTTGTGTAGACGGTGAACAAGGAGGCACGATTGTGTGCCTCGATGAGAAAATGAGGCACGGCCTGGCCGTGTGTCATACTGCTCGGAGGGGACACGACCGTGCCTTTGGGCACGACACGACTTGTGGAACTCTATGGAGAGGGCACGGCTTGCCCGTGTATGCTGTGGGAGGCACATGACACGTTGTGGGAGGCACACGATAATCAAAATAAGTAAAGAGTAGATCTTCGAACTAATAGAATGAAAGTATGATATAAATAATGAAATATGGTGCAACAAACATAGATTATATTAATGAAATACAAGTAGATGTACGTCAAAGAATGCCTAGAAGCATATATAATCTATGCATATCACACCCAGACTTAAATTTTGCTTGTCCTCGAGGAAAAAGTACAATCTAGACTCATGTGGCTAAATATTGCATCGTAGTCTCTGGCGAATCAGTCTAATCCTATCAAATAATTTCATTAGTGAGCAAGATACAAGAATAGTTTGAATATAATTTAAGTAATAGTTCTCCGTGCTTAGTGTAATGACCTTAATTTTTCAAGTTTTTAATCCCTAAGCCTAGTCAAGTCGTCATAGGACTGTGTTCCTTATGCTCCTAACGATAGATACTTACCTGTCACATGTTTAGTTCATTTTTCTCAATCTACCCAAGGTCTCAAAGACGTGCTTGATATCAAGAGAAACATAACAGTTATTTCCCTAGTAACTTAATTCGGTCTCAAAGGGGTAACTCGCTAATTTCTAGTTATGACAATTATTTTTTTATATCCCTTATTCATTTTTTTAAAGTGATTGCAAGTTGAGATATTTTGATTTTTTCAAATGAGTTGACATGATTCGAGCCTCATCCAGTAACCAAAATGTAGTTTGAGAAATCACCACGGAAATACTAGTATTAATTAAGTTTTATGAATCATGACTATTTTCAGAGTTATCTATTATCAAAATTAGGTAAAGTGTAGGGAGATCTTAAAATAAGGTCAATATTTAAATTCTTATAGTAGGAACATTCATGCCGACATAGATAAAAAAGATAGATCATTAAATATACTAGCACCATAAGTCACAATAAATCATATGAGATCTAGAGCAAGCATGCTAGTATTTTTGTATTAAGGAGTAAACAATCATAACATGATGTATGATGCAACTAGAAAGATTTTATTATGCAAAAAAAATATGACAAAAACTAATTTAAATCCTACACATCCCCCTAGATTTAAAATTTTCATTATCCTAATGAAAACAAAAAATCTAACATGGAGGAGGTTTTTAGAGTAGAAGTTACCAAATGATAACTATAAATGATTGAGATATTGATGTGCTAAAAATACTCCTCTATCTGATGTTCACATTCCTCCACAACTTTGAATCCTACCAAAAGAAATTAGGCAAGAAAAATTAAGTAGAGAGATTAGGGTTATTATGAACATAGAAAAGAAACTTGAAAGAAACTAAAAGCTTAAATGAAAACAAAAAAGAACATGGGTTGAGCGCTTGTTTAAGGTATTTGGTTCATCTAAATCTCGATCTAGGAGGCGTAAGAAATTTCATAACCCTTTTGCAAAGGGTTCTTAGCTCCTAAAAGACTATGCGCTCCTTCAAAGACTCATTCCAAGGTTGCTCCTTCTTTGATTGTTGTGCAAAATACGCCCTGCCACCAAAATGCTCAAAAAAAATATTGGTTATTTGCTTTAGATATATCAAATACAATCTTACCATTGATAATCACCAAAAAGAGTGTATCGTCGAACATGTATTCACATGTGGGTTGGGGAGGCTCTTCTAGGACCTTAAGACGTGGAAGTATTTAAATTAGAGTAGTGCACTCTGTTGTCAAGGATTCACTTACATGTTCCTCAAGCTCATCTTCATTATCTGCACTTATTTGACACTCCTCCCAAGTTGAGAGTCGAGTTGACATTCTAGTGCAAAGTGAGTCCTTGTTATTGCACTTAACATTCATATTCTGGATTTCCTCGTTCATTTGAGCTTGTGAGGTTAAGATGTCCTCCGCCATCTTCTCTATTCTATCCCACTGAGATAATGGTCCACAGTTGTCCTCCTTTTGATTGTTTCTGAAAAATTCCGAGGGTTCCTTCAACTAGGGCTATATGTGTGTGAATGTGATGAAGCCATTTCATCGAACTTTCTGTTGAGCTCATCTATCGATGTTTCCAAGTTACGTATCTTGATGCAATTTTTGATTATATTTGTTGATATCCTCCGAGATGTGTGTATGCATGCATCATGTGCATGGTCAAGCATGTGCTTATACATATGGGCTTGTGTGTTGGTACTTGATGTTTGATTACTCATTTAATGTTGATATGTGTGTTTGCAGGCGTGTGTATGTGCACTAGCACATGCACGTCTTGATACTTGATGAATTCATTACTTGTGTTCGATGATAATATTCTTTAATTATGATATTGCATTATGTTCTTTCATTATGATATGTGTGTTGATACTTGATGAATTGATTACTCATATTTGACGTTGATATTCTTTGATTATGATATTGTATTAATTGATGTTCTTTCATTATGTTATGCTTGTGTGTCAATACTTAGTGAATTCTATTTGTTGATACTTTATGAATTCATACTTGTATTAATTGATTGTAGCAATCAATTAAGACAAGTATGGATTCATTAAGTATCAATTAATTCTTGTATTAATTGATGTTCTTTCATTATGTTGTTTGTGTGTTGATACTTACTGAATTCTATTTGTTGATAATTCATACTTGTATTTGATGTTAATATTTGATGAATTTATTATTATTTAATTACGAAATTGTATTAGTTGGTCTTCTTTGGTTATGAAAATTTTGTAGTTCTTCGATTATGATATTGCATTAGTTGATGTGAATTTAGTTTTTCCTCTCACAACTATTTCTCTCCTTTCCTCCCCTTAAAGCAAACACAAGGGAAGAAGAGTCTGGAAACTTTATCAAAAAGGGAAGAGACAGGAAAGATAGTCCTTTCCATGCACAAATATACTTTAGAAAGATAAATAAGGTTACTAAGTAAAATACTAATTCCTTACGTCCTATTCTCTCCTTATCCCCTAAGGTGGAGGGTTAAAAATAGTTGGGTTGGTGTAAAGAGGGATTTAGGGTTTAGGGATACAACTCTTTTATCTTCCTTGTTAAAGATTCCTAACAAAGAATAACTATCCTCTATTCTCTCCCTCCCTTTTCTTTCCTTCTTATTCCAAGATCTAAACACACCCTATATTCCCTTAATTACTTGAATGGAAGCAGGAGGAATCAAAGGAGTGAAAAAATATTTATTAGAGTTGAGGAAGAAAAAAGTAAAAAAGGAATTAATTACATTCAAACCTTTCAATTACTAATGTTATGTTTTGCGCAACAAGGGAATGGTAGATTATAAACCAATTCCTTCGTTAACTAAGGTTCAATGATTTAAGTAAATAAGGTGAGAGAAAACTGTACGTGATTCTTTTTTATCTGCTCACTTAAATAAGAGTCTCTCTAATTCTCTCTCCAATTAATAAAACAGTATAGTTTCAAGTTAAATATAAAAAGGATGGAAGATGTGCAAAAATAATGGAATTAAGTTGAATTGACTAAAAAATTATAAATGAGACCAAAGCTATTCTTCAATGTATAGACTAAAACAAGAGTTTGATGTGCATACTTTTTTATTGCATAAGAACTTAGTGATTAATACTTAATAACTGAATATCTTTTGTTTTTGTGATCCCCATGTCCCCTTGCATTAAGTATATATATATTGCAAGACAACAATATGGCCAACCATGTTTTGTGAAACGTATGGTGTCAAAAATAAGTGTGAGAATAGTGAAGAAAAATACATGAAAATTAGTCACTAAAACTGAGGTCACCATTGATTATCTGGTTAATGTAATTGGTAATAGAAATGTCATTATTTGCGAATAGTAAGGGGGAACTGTAATAGATGTAAATAAGAGGAAAAATGAAGATGATACAGGGATATTTGAGAGAAAATCAACTTTTTTAATTGATAGATATGCACAATTAATTAAGGTTAAAAGTATACGGTGCAAAAATTGATTCAAATAAGTTTCCTGGGAATTATTGACAAGAATATTGCCTTATATAAACCTTGAATAGTAAACAGATTAAGAAAACTAGTGCAAAGGGTTTATATATTTAACCTCAAATAGTTGGAACATATGGAACATTCAACTTGTCGTTTATGATAGGACTTATCTGCCATTCTCATTATTCTTTTCGCAGGTGAAGCTACAGGCAAGGGATTTTATAAATATGATAACAAAAGAAAGGCCAGTTCTGATCCGGAAATATTGAAGTATATTGAGAAATCAAGGAACATTGCTGGAGTTACCCCTAAGCCTGAGGTTCTTTCACTTTTGTTTTTGGTCTTGATTTTATGTTTCTACTTCGGGTACTTCCTAGCTGTGAAATCATTTGTATATAAAAAGTTTGTGGGTATTTGATTCTCATATTGAATTTACATGCTTCTTAGAAAATCCTGATTTTTTTTTTCGGAATACAAATTCATAAATTTGCCAGTCAAATAGTATGACGTCAAAATAAGAATGCCCTAATCTTTTATTAGTAATACTTCTCTGTGTGTGTGTGTATACAGAAGTTTTACCCTGCACATCCGTGGGTGATTGAGAGCGATCCGCGCGCCTGGAAGCCCTTCTAGGCACCCTGGGGCGCTTGGATCGCACTTAGTCCACTGATGTGCAGAGTAAGGGTATATATATATATATATATATATATATATATAGCTCAGGTTAAGTTGCCAACAATCAGATTTTATTTTCTATGAAGTAGGGGTCGGCTTTGCATCTTCTATATTAGTAGTATTTATCCTTCAAGTTAACATGTTGGATTTGGCTAGTTGAATTTTTTTGAATCCATTATGCCCACCCACAAGGGAATCAGAGGGATTATATAAATGATTAAGTTGATCTCTTTCACAATAATTACTATTTGGAACTTACTGATTATGAGCTATTAAATGTGGTTTTCTGCCTAACAATATGAACACAAAATCAGCAATTTTTGTAAATCTTTAAAAAAAATTCATATTTCTTTCAAAGTTCTTAATTTTTGCAAACCAATTAGCAGGCACTTTTTTCTGATCTGTTGTGGTTTGCTATTGGACTACCAATTCCTGATGTAAACAAAAACCCAAGTCGTCAAGAGACAACAAATATGGAGTGAAATCTATATGAAGCACCAAATTGGATAAAATGAGACTAATTAGAAAGATCAATTTTATAAGTTCACATTGGTCCTGGACTTCTATGATCCCAACATAAAAGTGTCTGTATCACGTGGTTACCTTCAATAGCCTAGCAAAATATGAAAGTGAAACATTAGGCTTAAACAATTTCTAGTTTTATGTGCTTAACTTCTGATGCGGTGATGATGAGGGGCCTCATCCCGCTGCCACGGTGGAGGTTAAAGCGGATCAAAGTCAAGACGGTCAACGGGTTGACGGTGTTGACTGGTTAGGCATATCATACTCCGAATGAGGATTAAGCATCGACCCATCGCCTTCAACACGGAGTAATCAAACCGACGCTCAAAGGACGCGCAAAAGCAGATTGAGCGGCTCTTCCGCTCGGCCTAGCAGCGGACTTGACATCAACGAGCACGCGGATAGTAGATTGCCAGCCGAGCGGCTATCCTGCTCAGCCCAACAATGGAGCATGTGGACGGTGGGCCGCTCGGCCCGGCCATGGACGACACTTGGGTAGTGGACTTTCAGTCGAACGGCTATCCCGATCGGCGTGACAACCGACAACGCCGGGACAATAGAGTTCCGACCGAGCGGCCATTCCACTCGGTTGAGTAGCAGACACAACAGGATATCTTTTGACATCCTTTTGCGAGCTAGCGCCACTGACAGGCGGTATGGTCAGGCAGAAGATTGAACGACGGAAGCTTCTACTGTCACTTCAGAGATATGCTCGACTCGTTAAGATACTGTGTCGGGGGTACTTTACTAGCATGTCTTTTCAGAGAAAACTTTGAGAGGCCTGCTAGCCTTGGGAAGCGTGCACGCACGCTTCCGGAGCTCTATATAAAGGAAGTCCAAGCATTGGCGGAGGTATGCTGGACACGCGATTTCTACTGTTGCGCTACTGTTCTTGCTTTGTCGGAGACTGACTTGAGCATTGGAGGACCATCGCCGGGACCCCTTCCCTAGTTCGGCACTGACGTAGTCTATGGTTGCAGGTTTAAGAGGAGTCAGCTAGCGGAGCGCCACATCCCTAGCATCCGTCTCTTCGACTTTCGGACAGGATCATATGTCGCGCTATATGTGGGAACGTCACTTGCATCCGAGCCGAAAGGAGGGAAGATGTTGGACGACTAACCACCGTGACACTCACTCAAGAGGAGGTGGAGATGCTCGTGTAAGCACGAGCAGCAAAAATGATCGAGCAGCAACAATAACATGCGCTAGCCGATCGGCTAGCGCCACAGCCTGTGACATCAGCGGCCGGTAGATGAGCGGGGCAAGAAGACCGAGCGGAGCAACTCTCCGTGTAGGGGTAGAACCGAAGGCTGACCGACATACAAGGGGAAGCGCCGTCCACGCCGATCCCCTTCCATCGAGTTCTGTTCCAAACCACCTCGGAGATAGCCCAAGCGCATTAGGAGCGAGGATCGTCCTCGGACGATGCTCCCGTTCATGGTGTCAAGAAAGGCAAAGCGCCCCGAAGCAACACCTCTCCCGAACGGATCAACCGACAATTCTCAGAGGAGATTTTGCAAGACCCTTTGCCTCGACACTATACCCCGTTGGCGATCAGGACGTATAATGGGTCAACCGATTCGGATGATCATCTGGATCGGTTCGACAATGAGGCTACGCTGCACCAGTACACGGACGGAGTGACGTGCAGAGTCTTCCACACGACTCTCTCCAGATCGACGCAGCGCAAGGCTGTCAGACGGCTCGATACGAAGCTTCAAGGATTTCTGAGCCGCGTTCTAGCACTACTTTGCCAGTCGTCGACGCTACCAAAAGATATGCATCCGCCTCTTCGCCTTGAAGTAGGGCCCAAGGAAGCGCTTCGAGCCTACGTTCAGCGCTTCAACCAAGTGGCCATGGACATCCCCTCGGTCTCGTTCGAGACCATAATGAATGCATTCACCCAGGAGCTCGCCGAGGGAGATTTCTTCCAGTCACTCATCAGGAAGTAGCCTAGAGATTTCGACCATATGCTCAAGAAGGCCAATGAGTATATCAATGTGAAAGAAGTCCAGGCGGCCAGAAGAAAGGAGGCGTTGATCGAGCATTCAACGGCGACCGATAAGTAACCATCTGCCGCCCAAGGGTCCGAGGGCTGAAGGAGCACGACCCCACCGAGAGACTAGGGCATATGCCGTGCAGCCTAAGGCGTCGAAGGGCAAGGTATGGACGTCCGCCTATGTTTTGTTCATTCCACTAGTCGGCGATGCACAACACGCGGGACTGCCGGGGATTGCCACCGATAGTCAGCCGACCGGCTCTGAGAGGATACCGCCGCCTATCACCTTCACCCGATTGACGACCCAGGTCCGCTGAGCGTCGGGACCACAGAAGTGTGCCTGAACGCCATCACCAGCACCAACATCAGCGGAGGGAAGACACCGATCTATCGCGGACCCCGGCCGAGCGAGATAGACCATCCGCTCGAGAAGAAGAAAATAGGAATAATGCTTCTCGAGGAGAGATAGGCATGATAGCTGGTGGTCCGACCGGCGACGACTCTAACTGAGCCCGGAAGTAACACGCTCGGCGGTTGGAGATCCACGTTGTCGAATGCAGCAAGGAGAGGGCCGAAGGCCCCCAGATCAGCTTTGGCCCTAACGATCTGGAGGGTATCGAGGTCCCTCATGATGATGCCCTGATCATCCGAGTGGTGATCGCTAACCACCATACACCGGACTTTCGTCGACGCGGGAAGTTCGGTGAACACCATTTTTAAGAAGGCGTTCGATCAGCTGCAGATCGATTGAAGCAAGTTGTTGCCCATGGTGACACCGCTTTACGGATTCACAGGCAACGAAGTTTTGCCGATCGGCCAAGCAAGACTGGCCATCTCGCTGGGAAACGAGTCGTTGAGGATTCGGACCACCAACTTCGTAGTGGTGGACGCACCATTAGCCTACAACATCATCTTGGGTCGATCGGCCCTCAACGAGTTTCAGGCGGTAGTATTAACTTACTGCTAGAAGATAAAGTTCCCAGTAGACGACTAGGTGGGCGAGGTAAAGGGCGACCAACTGACCGTTCGGCGCTGCTATGTGGAGATGGTCAAGACTGAGGCCAAAGCCGCCCGGAAGACTCTACAGCTAGAGGTAAATGCTATCACCGAAAGACCTCCCACTTTAGTATATGAAGAAAAGGAGGAGGTCCAGATTCACCCAAGCTGGTCGGAAGCCATGACATTCGCTGCCGCCGACCTGGAGGAAGAGAAGAAGGCATAGCTGATTGCCTTCCTCAAACAGAATCACGATGTGTTCCGTGTTCTCTTGGTCGACACATGAGCTGCTCGACATTACCCCGAGCGTGGCTCAGCATGAGCTTCATGTCCGACCGGACGCTTGGCTGGTCAAACAAAGGAAAAGAGATTTTAGCGCAGAGTAGAACGTGATCATCCGGGCGGAAATAGAGAACCTACTGGAGGTCGGCCATATTAGGGAAGTCTAATTCCCAAGCTGGCTTGCTAATGTTGTGCTAGTCTCCAAGCCGGGCAATAAATGGTGGGTCTGCATCGACTTCCGCGATCTTAACAAAGCCTGCCCAAAGGACTTTTATCCCCTGCCCAGGATAAATCAAATGGTGTCGAGACTGCGAGCTCATTTACATGCTCGACGCATATCAAGGGTACCACCAAGTGCCGCTCGCACGGGAGGATCAAGAGAAGGTCAGCTTCATCACGGTTGACGGGACAGTTCGTACTAAAGAATGCTGGAGCCATCTACCAGAGGCTAATGAATAAGGTGTTCCGATGGAAGATCGACCGTAATATGGAGGTATATGTCGGCGACACACTGATTAAATCCCTCCGATCTGCTGACTTATGCGCAGATATCGATGAGACTTGCCGGACGCTAAGGACGTACGAAATAATGTTGAACACGAGCAAGTGTCTGTTCGGCGCAAAGAGCGGACGCTTCCTGGGCTACATCATAACCGAGCGGGGTATCGAGGCCAATCCGAGCAAGGTCCAAGCTTTGTAGAACATGTCTCCGCTTCAGAATTTGAAAGAAGCCCAGAGGCTAACCGGTCGGATCCCGGCGCTATCCAGGTTCATATCTAAGTCGTTCAATCGGAGCCTGCCATTCTTCAAAATATTACGCCGAGCTATAAAATTCTAATGGGACGCTGAGTGCGACCGAGTGCTGGAGGAGCCGAAGGAGTATCTGAACTCGCTGCCCGTGTTAGCCAAGCCAGTTGTGGGTGAGCCGTTCTGGATTTATTTGTCATCCAACGAACATGCCGTTGGATCGGCTTTGGTTAGGCAGAACGACCAAGACCAGCAACTTGTATATTTTCTGAGCCATATGTTGAAGGATGTTGAATATCGCTACACCGGTCTCGAAAAGCTAGCCTACGCTCTGATTCTAGCCGCTTGGAGACTTCGTCCATACTTCCCGGCGCACTCGATAATTGTGATGACTAATAGCGCTCTAGGAAGGGTCCTCCTCAATCCGGAGGCGTCGGACGACTGATCAAATGAACGATTGAGCTGAGCGAGTTTGACATTCAGTATCAGCCCCGAGCGGCGACCAAGGCTCAGCCTTGGCAGATTTCGTCATCGAAGTCCAGAGTAACGAGATGGATGCAACATGGAAGATATATGTGGATGGATCGTCCACTCGGCAGGGCAGCGGAATCGACATATTATTTATCTCACCGCGAGAGGACTGGATGTAGTTGTCCGTTTGGCTAGACTACAGAGCAACTAATAACGAAGTAGAGTATGAGGCGCTAATAGCTGGCCTACAGGCCGCTCGGCACGTAGGGGCAGTTAAAGTCCTCATCCACTAGAACTCTCAGCTGGTCGCTCAGCAGCTGTCTGGAACGTTTGAGATCAGCAATGCCCGACTTCGGCTTTATGCGGAAGCTTTCGAGAAGTTGAGAGCTAACTTCCAAGAGGTCCTCATACAGAAGATCCCCCGATCGGACAATCAGGCGGCGGACGAGTTAGCAAAATTAGCTAATTCGCTGACACCGATCGTCATAGGTCAACCAATCGAGCAGGTCTCATTGGTGGCGCACATCGATCGGATGGAGGGGATAACCTTCCCGAGCGATTGGAGAATAACACTGATAGAGTTCTTGCAATCAGGAGATGCACCTGTCGATCCAGAAGAAGCTCGCTTACTGAAGAGCAGGGTCGGACGGTTCACCTTAATCGGTGACCAACTGTACAAGAGAGCCTTCTCTAGGCCCCTCCTCAAGTGCGTCGGATCGGAAGACGTCGAGTACATCCTGAAGGAGGTGCACAAAAGCTCTTGCGGAGGGCACCCGGACGATCGAGCGCTAGCCCGTAAGATACTCTTGGCCGGATATTTATGGCCGACCCTACAGGAGGATTGCCACTCGGGCGGTGGCTACCTGCCTGTCCTGCCAGAAGTATCACAACGTACCACACTAACCGACTTGAAAGCGTTCGCTGTGTCATGCCTGTTCGACCAATGGGGCATGGACATTGTCGGGCCTTTCCCCATGGCGATCAGTCTGCGGAAGTTTCTACTCGTTGCGGTGGACTACTTCTCAAAGTGGGTAGAGACCGAGCCGCTTGCAAGAATCACCGAGCGAATGGTCACTAAATTTATTTGGCAGAACATTATTTGCCGGTTCGGAATCCCACGCCGATTCGTGTCTGATAATGGAAGGCAGTTCGCCGATCGAGAAAGCTATGACATTCAGCAAGCCCTCACCTCGGTGACCTACCCTCAGGGTAACGGGCAAGCCGAAGTCGTTAATAGGGAGATTCTCAGAATCTTGCGCGCTCTGCTCGACCACATGGGAGGCAGTTGGGTCGACGAGCTCTCCAGTGTACTGTGGGCTCTCCGCATGACTCCGAAGGAGGCAAACGGCGTAACTCCATTCCAGTTGGTGTATGGCAGCGAAACAGTTGTCCCCGTGGAGGTCGGAGTGGAAGTCGATCGGGTTCAGCTCTACGACGAAGGGAACACCGAGTGTAGGCTAATGGAGCTCAACTTGGTGGACGAAGCACGGTCAAAAGTCGCCGTTCGGCTAACGGCGTATCGATAGCGAATGAAATAGAACTACAATCGGCGAGTAATCCCGAGGTCCTTCCAAGTCGACGATCTCATTTGGAAGAAAGTGAAGCCGGTCGGCGACGTCGCCAAGCTCGAGGCACCATGAGCAGGACCGTTCAAGGTCATGCAGAAGCTCCGTTCGGGCGCTGGAGGATGAAGAGGGGAGGCAGCTCGAGAGGCCATGGAGCGCAAATCATCTACAACCCTACAGGGCTAGACGAGAGGTGCGCTAGTGAATCCTGTACTTTGTAAAGTTTGAACAGAAAAGCAAAGGACTCTCAAGTGCATCTCCACCGACGGTCGAACGACGACCTTAAACCCGGGTGTACGAGTTTATATCAGCGGTCGAGCAGTGACCTTAAACGTAAGTTTACAACAAATCGTCGAGCGGCGACGTTAAACGCGAATCTACCTCAAATCGTCGAGCGACGATGTTAAACGTGTGCTTCCATCAACGATCGAGCGGTGACCTTACACCCTCGTCTCCACCAATGGTCGAGCGACAACCTTAAATCCTCGTCTTCACCGACGATCGAGCGACGACCTTAAACCCAGATGTACAAGTTTATATCAGCGGTTGAGCAGCGACCTTAAACGCAAGTCTACAACAAATTGTCGAGCGATGACGTTAAACGCGTGTCTCCATCAATAGTCGAGCGGCGACCTTAAACCCTCGTCTCTATCGATGGTCGAGCAGCGACCTTAAACCCTCGTCTTCACCAACAGTCGAGCGACGACCTTAAATCCGGGTGTATGAGTTTATATCAGCGGTCGAGCAGCGACTTTAAACGCAAGTCTACAATAAATCGTCGAGCGGCGACGTTAAACGCGAGTCTACCTTAAATCGTTGAGTGGCGACGTTAAACGCGTGTCTCCATCAACGGTCGAGCGGCGACCTTAAACTCTCGTCTCCACCAACGATCGAACGATGACCTTAAACCCTCGTCTTCACCGACGGTCGAGCGGCGACCTTAAACCCTTGTCTCCATCGATGGTCGAGCGGCGACTTTAAACTGTTGAGCGACGACGTTAAACCCGTGATTTCATCAAATCGTCGAGCGGTGACGTTAAACCCGGGATTTCATCAAATCATCGAATAGCGAAGTTAGACCCAAGTCTGCGTAGGCTGTCGCACGACTGACGACGAATAGGGGTTGCCCAAAAAAGCTCCCAAAACTTTAGATAAATGGCTCGTTCTGGAGTATGTACCAAAATACTTGAAACTTCGTGCAACTTGGAAAGCAAAACGAATTGAGCGGACGCGCATACAAACCATTGCCGATCGGAGGAATTATAGGGCCACGATACGAGTGAGAGCGGAAGAACAAATAAAATCTTAGCCGAACGGGCAAGCATGCATTAATACTGCAAAATTTACAGGGGAGTACAAAATTAAAGCCCTCAACCTCACTCGAGGTAGTCTAGGGCGTCGTCAGGCAGCGACTCGGTCATCTTGTCCCGACTGATGACATTGCCTGTCAGATCAGTGGGAATGTGGTCGCCTTCCTTGAGTTGGTGGAGTGTCCCATCGATTGCGAGGTTAAAAAGTCGAAGAGCTCGATCGACGACTTCGTCATTGAACGCGTCCGAGCGGATGTAGGCTTGCTTCCGAACCTCAAACCTACTTGACTCGGCTTCTTGGTAAGTCGTCAGAGCCGTTCGGGAAGCCTCCAGCTTATCCTTGGCGGTGGCTAGCGCGACATCCTTGGAGGCAATTTGGTTGCGGAGGGACTTTTCTTCGGCCGAGCGGTTGTTTCGCTCGATAGCCAAGAAGTCTTCGAGCTCCTTGAGCTTCTGGGCAAAAGCCCGAGCCTCCTTGTTCTTCAGTTCAAGGTCGTCGATAGCCCGTTGCTTTCTTACATTGGCCGACTCTATCTTCTTATCAAATGTGCTGACCTGTTTGTTGAGCCGAGCTAGCATCACCTCCTGATCTGCGGATTTTCTCCGCTCGACTTCCAGAAGCTTGGTGCTGTTCTGCAAATCAGTCTTCAGTTTGGCCACCTCGTCCTCCAAAAAGGCGAGCCGTTGGCACATGGTCAGACTCTCCACCCAATATTGCGGACAGATAAAGGTTAACGTCGATCGGAGGTAAATTATGAATTTACATTGAAATACTTACTCTAGTGGACATTTAGGTGTGACTATTTGCAAGCGCGCGCATCATCACCACACGAGCTCGCGCGTCCTCCCATACCTTAGCGAGCGGCTCCTGAATGATGATCTGGTGCTCGGCGGCTCGAGACGCGACGCTCAGCTCGCTTTATTCTTAGGTCGGCAGGTGGAGGATCGCCGTGATGTGTCGCTAGTCGGTTGGGGTCGATTGTGTTGAGGTCGCTCGGCCGGAGGGATCGGAAAAGGAAGCAGGATGGATGTCGGACTTATGGACCTTCGAAGGCTTCGAAGGTGGTGGCAGGAATGCCATTGGCGGCGCGACGACGGTCCCCTGAGGCAGCTCGGCGAGAGAGGGCATCCGGTCAGACGAGCAGGCCGCCACCTTTTCTTGAAGCGGAACCAAGGTCGAGGTTCCGACCCGCTCGGCAGACTGCGCACTCGAAGTAGCGGAGCGGGATAAAAGCTTCGCTCGACGCTTTTTGCGCCTATTCAGTGGTACATCGGATGAGGCCGAGTCCAATGACTCTTCCATCAGGATGAGCAGGCGCCGTGCGAGTGGGGGCTGTGATCCCATCGCCTCTCCTCCGCTCGACGCATGGCTGGCCTCGACTCCGCTCACCAAGATGGGCGTCGCACCGTTCTCATCATGGGGTTCTTCATGGGAGCCGACCGGATGTAGGCCGCAGCTCGCCAGTTCTTCGACAGCTGCCGTATTGATCGCGACATCTTTGAGTTTCACCTTGCCGGCTAGACGCGCGCGCAACATGACTTGGGCTGCAAAAGAGGAAGAGAAATCAATCAGCATCAAAGGAAAAGAGTAAAGTAGTAGCATACCTAGGCTGGTCGAAAGCCGGGTGCGGATCGGATTGAGATCGAAGATGTACAGGACACCCTCAAGTAGTAACTTATGGATGTTGTACTTCTGACCGGCCAACATGGAAGCAGCATGCAGGTAGTCCGGTCGGCTCTTGTAGCTTTTTAGAGCTGGTTGCGACGCCACTTTGAGCTGCCAGTGGGTTGGGAAGTCTGGCCGCTCGGGAAGACACATAAAAAAGAAGTATTCTCTCCGATGTTTATTGGAGGACAACATCTTATCAAAAAACACTAAACCGACCCAGGATTGGAAAAGGAAAGTCCTTGGCTCGGATTACTTAGAATAATAGAAATAGTGGAAGCCCCGGGGAGTAAAAGGGATGCCATGCAGACGGAACAAGACAACAACGTTGCATAACAAGCGAAAGGAGTTCGACACGAGCTGAGGGAGGGAAATGTGAAAGAATTTACAAACTGCGGAAATGAAAGGGTGGATAGGGAACTGCAGACCGGCGGTGAAGTGATCCCTGAATAGACAGACGCAGCCGGTTGGCGGGGAATTCGGCCAGTTGGAAGGGGAAGGCAAAACTATCTCATGATCGGACGAGATTTCGAAGGCATTTCCCAGGCTCTCAGTGTCGCCTCTATCGAACCTAGACTCCCTGGATGAATACCAGAGTCCAGGGATACAGGCCGACAGTTGTGAAGAGCCGACCATCACAAAAACAGACGAAAAAAAGGAATCGAAGGGAGAAATGCGATCGAAAGAGGAAAAAAGGCCACTGGATAGTCGCCGGAATAGGAAGAAAGGTCGGAGAGTTCAAAAGCAGACTCACTTAGGGAGAAAGCTTAATGGGAGAGGGTGGTCGAGGAAGGAGCGCGGAGGATCGTCGGAGCAAATCGCACAGAAGCAGAACACGAAGGTCACTGGGAGCGCTTGAGGAAGACGAACGCGTAAAGGAGGTGGCGATGCGACGGGCTTATAAGCCCCAGGCCCGGCCGATCGGAGTCGTTCGATCTAGGTCACAAAATCTTGGCGAAGATCGGACCGTTGAATTCAAACCGCCAAGTGTCACATCAGTGCCTTGTCGCATCAAGCGTGAGACAGCCGGGGGCGTGACATGTGACGCTTTGCCACAGGTCAGCATTTAACGAAGGCATGGGGCGCGCTCGGCTTTAATGTGTCGAGATCTACACGATTTCCTAAAAATTCAGATGACGTCAGCCGGATCACGCTCACCCAGAGAAGCTCGAGAAATATTTTCCGAGTACAAGTGCTTGTTGTACTGATCGGCTTAAGGGATCAGACCTAAGGCTGATCAACAATATTCAACAAACCAACCAGCAAGAATGGCTGCGCGACAGGTCACCAATTCACGTTGGTCCGAGCGGAGTCCATTGGGAGTCAACAGTCGATCGGGAAGAAATCTTCGCAAGATAACTTTGTCCAGTCAGTCGGACTTGTAGCCTCCTTCGGCTAGACTTGAAGGGGAGGCTTGTGATGCGGTAATGATGAGGGGCCCCGTCCCGCTGCCACGGTGGAGGTCAAAGCGGGTCAAAGTCAAGATGGTCAACGGATTGACGGTGTTGGCCGGTCGGGCGTATCATACTCTGACCGGGGATTAAACACCGACCCACCGCCTTCGACACGAAGTAATCAAACCGACGCTCAAAGGATGCGCAGAAGCAGATCGAGCAGCTCTTCCCCTCGGCCTAGCAGCGGACTTGACATAAGCTGAGCACGCGAATAGTAGATTGGCAGCCGAGCGGCTATCCTGCTCGGCCCAACAATGGAGCAGTGGACTGTGGGACGCTTCGGTCGAGCAACTATTCCGCTCGGCCCGACTACAGACGACACTTGGGTAATGGACTTTCAGCCGAGCGGCTATTCCGATCGGCGCGACAGCTGACAGCGTTGGGACAACAGAGTTCCGACCGAGCGGTCATTCCACTCGGTCGAGCATAGTTAGGCAAAAGATCGTATGGCGGAAGCTTCCACCGTCATTTCAGAGATATGCTCGGCCCGTTAAGGTACTGTGTCAGGGACACTTTACTAGCACGTCTTTTCAGGAAAAACTTCGAGAGGTGTGTTCGCCTCGGGAAGCGTGCACGCACGCTTCCGGAGCTCTATATAAACGGAGTCCAAGCATCGACGGAGGTATGCTAGACACGCGATTTCTACTGTTGCACTACAGTTCTTCTTGCTTCGCCGGAGATTGACTTGAGCGTCGAAGGGCCATCGACCTCTTTCCTGGCTTGGCACTGATGTAGTCTGTGGTTGCAAATCCAAGAGGAGTCAGCTAGCGGTCAAGCAGGAACGCCGCATCTCTAACATCCGTCTCTTTGACTTTCGGACAGGATCAACTTCAAATGGCACATTTTTGTCACATTAGACCATGGTCTTAACAGCTTCCATAATCCATACCGTCGTTCCTTTTCAAACATGATTTTTATCATATACTTTGAGAAATATATTCAAATGTATACTGGTTATGCTTTCATACATAAACCGGACACATGCCACTTCTAGTACCAATCCAAGATGCTCTGTTTCCTTTTGACAATTATATCATGTTTCATTTGTGATTCTTTTTGATCTCCATGTTGATTTGTTAATCTGCAGTTGATCAAGTTATCAGACAAGGATATAGTGGAAATGGTTTTCCTCCCAGTGGTCAATGAAGCCTGCCGGGTCCTTGACGAGGGAATTGCTGTCAAGGCATCTGACCTTGACATTGCTTCTATCATGGGCATGGGTTTCCCTCCTTACAGGTTCATTTTTGCATTATTGTAGAACTGGTTTTCAGTTTACAAATTTAAAATTGTCATATTATAGATATTCAAAATTTCATAATATCATGACGATTATAATTAACTATTAATTCATTATTAATTAAAACATGCAATTAGAATAGTCACATTTATTTTAATTAATTAAATTTTACAAAATGTCATAATTTAAAGTTTGGCCCTCAATATTAATTTATAATCTTAACTTTGAAATTCTTATCAATATTATTATTCAAGGATAAGCATGTAATATAATATGCAATTCCACTAGGTTTTTAATAAATCATCAGACCAATATATACAAAATATTTGTTTACCTTACAAATTTATTATTTAAAATTGATTCCTATTTCATAAATTTAAAATTATCAAAATATTACGTCTTTGTGCAATATATATGCAGATTTTTACTAATTCATATTTATAATTTTATTTTCTTTAAATTTATTATTTTTCATATTAACTTAGAATTATTTATTTAAGATTTGTTAAGGATAAAATAATTAAAGAATTGCCATAATTAATGAACAAATAATTAGATAATTGTTTGGGTTCGGGGTGAAATTATAATAAGATTTTAGTTTCTATTTGTTCAATTGCAATAACATGTTGCTAGTGATGTGGCTTTACTAGGATTGAGAATTCCTGAGTATTTTGTAGTCTATCTTTTTTTAGTTATATGTAATATAGTAGTGATTATTAGGGAAGTATCTTCTTATTTCCTAATTTGTTTGGCTTTCTCATGATGAACCAAAAACCAGGGGTGGTGTAATGTTTTGGGCCGACTCTCTTGGAGCAAAATACATCTTTGAAAGACTGGATTCATGGTCGAAGATATATGGTGATTTCTTCAATCCTTGCTCTTACCTTGCAGAAAGGGCGGCCAAAGGCATTTCCTTGGTGAGATTCATACATTCACCCCACTCTGTATGTTCAGTTCCAGCTTACCGTAATGGAGTTTTATGCGGATAACATGGAAGAAGTTATGAACATGTACAACAACTGAATTAGTTAGTTGAATTAATTAAACATAAAGGCGCATTAAAGTGTAAATAACCATAAAAAAAAAATTTGGTAAAAGAGATTTAACAAGGGAGCTAGATATTGGGAATATTAGATACAGTTAATTCAAAATAATTAGGATATGAAACTTGTTATTGTTCTTAGAGCTTGGTTTTAATTGAATGATACTTTTTGGGAAAAAGTGAGTTCTCTGCAAATAATGGATGGCACAAGCTTTTGTCACGAAAGAAAGATGATTAGACAAATTGATTAAACTATAGTTAAGAGATAGGAGGATTTACAATGATCCTAAAACTAACTGCTGAACGCCTAAAAGATATTTAAATGAACTGAATATTGCTAATGGTGTCAATTTATATAGAACTCAACAGAGGGTAACATGTCTATCCAAGATATTAGGGCGTGCGCCTGTTAATGTTGTTGTCAGTTACAGCTAGGTTTTGATTAAATGACTATTTTTTGGCAGGGTGCCCCTTCCATTCAAGACAATGCTCGGCTGTAGTAGACAGGTTATCAGTACATCCTATCTAGAAATATCGGAATTCATCAGCAACATATGCCTCTTCCCATGGCCAGGTGCATCACTTTGTTGGGATGATAAACAATTATCTTGGATTTCGTGATCATCAGTTTGCTACTTAGTGTATGTTATTCTATCTGAACATCTGTCCCTTGTAGGATGATTACATGTTTGTGGTAGTTCAATTTGCTCTTAAACAGAGTCCTGTTATTGAATAAAACTTAAAAAGTGTTATAGATGTAATGAGGTCAAATTTCGTTGTAAAACACGGAAGTTACTGTTTACTTTTTGTGGCTCGTGTAATGTCTCCATGATTTAACTACTCGTAAATGCAAATAGATGTAATATTTTCCAGCTTGATTATACTCTTGGAAACGCAAATTAAGTTGCCCATGTTTGAAGATGAATGATGATGACACTTAGCAATAGTAGGTAACTCAAGATTATCAGTTGTCTCTAAAGCCCAAGCTAACCCAAGACTTGACCCTAACAATTGATCTCCTGCTCAAAATTCTCGCACTTTGATAAGACAGTTGGATGACATGATCACTTAATTGTAACAAGTTGTCTTTTATGGTTTTATCATATTTGGCATGTTTGAAATGATTGTCTTTCTTAGCAGGGATTTTTAATGTAGAGTATTTAGAGGAGGGTATAAGTATAAATATATGTATATATCGATCTTGGGACATTTTAGAGATGCAACACTTTGTCAAAGATGAATTGTGACTATTCAAATTTCCAAAAGTTAAAAGTAACTAGTTTTGGAAAAAATAATTTTAAAATAATTTATAAATTTTAAAAAATATTTAAAATTTTTCTATGGTCAATGAGAAATAGAAAAATCAAAATAAAAAATTTGACCATAAATAAATATTTATTTTGATCAGTAGGAATTAATTAATTAGAGATATCAATTTTTATAATTAAATACTTAAAAATAAAAATTGATATCGTGATAAATTTTCTAAATATAGAAGATCCAATATTTATCCTGAGAAAAATTAAAAGTTTTTAAAATAGTGTCTAGATAATTTTTAATTATAAGAATATTATTTTCAGTAAATAATTTAAAATAAATTAGCTAACCGATAAAAAATATTGAATAATTTTCTTGTAACAGAAAAATATAATATTTTATTATAAAAAAATAATTTTTTATAAAGATAACCCATGAAACCTTTTTAAATATTATAATATAATTTTTATTAAGAAATTTATAAAAAAATATATAATGGTAAAAAAATTCTCAAATATTTTCTACTTTTAAGTAATAAATTCTTTTTTTTTTCACGGAAAAAATTAAAATTTAATTAATTTCAAATAGAAAAGATACAAGATAATTTATTTAAAAATTTAGATCGTTTTAAGTATGCAAAGAGAAGAAAATATTAATACAAATTAAAATCAAAACATCCATAAAGATTTAACCTAAACATAATTTAGAAATTCAATATATATTCCTATTTACTGAATTGATTAAAAATTTTCTTGTTACTTTTCTAATTTGGCATTATGATATTTAAAATACCAATTTAGCCCTTGATAGTTCCTAGAATTTTGAATGTGTATACATAAATGATCCTTTTCTAATTTTTCTATTTGTTCCTTTAAGTTTTCATTTTCAACTTTTAATTTGTCAAAATTTTCTATTTGTTCCTTACAAGATTTTGATAAGGTTACTCTTAATTCTAAATTTTTCATTTTTTTTATTTAAGTTTATATAAAGCCTTAGACGTAGATTTTATACATGAATATAATTGATCAAGAGGTAGAAGACATATCACACTTATCATATCAGATCTAAAGCTAGATTCCCCCCATCGTCATTGTTGTCTTTTGATGTGACTTCCCTTTCATCGATGCTTGCTTCTGAGTTACATGATTCTTCTTGACTCACCATCAATGCAAGTCCAGCGTAAACTTCTATCTCAGATTCTGATAACTTTCATCCTATGTAGTCTTGAGATTCATGTGCTTGGTTTACCTTGACCCATTGTCTTTCTCCTTCTTGAGCTCTGGACAGTTATATTTGATGTGCCCTTCTTTCTGACAATTGTAGTATCGAATCTTTCGTTTTCTCCTTGGATTTTTGTTAGTCTACATCTCTTTAATTTGTTAGATTTTTTAAAATTTTTTTACCATAAATGTATGTTGATCTTCGTTAAGGGATGAGTCTGACTCGAGTTCATCCTTCTTGTTGTCTCTCAGTGCCAAGTTATGGTTTATCTCCGTTTTTTTTAAAAATTTTTGTGCATCTAAATTTCTGTAATTCGAAAGTTGAAAAAAGTTCTTCTAAGTTACTTATCTCCAAATCCTTAGAGATGTAATAAGCATTTACTAAGGTTGACCACTCTATTGTTCTCAGGAAGACGTTGAGTGCGTACCGGATCGCATCCCAATTCATTATCTTTTCTCTGAGGTTGTTGAGTTGGGTGATTAGTTCATTAATCTTCACTTGGAGTTGGGCCAAAAATCTTGGCTTAGAGATGAAGAGAAGCTTTGAAGTCAAAAAATCTTTGTAATAACTTTCTTTTGCCAACTACTTTTATTTTTATTTAATAAAGTCATTTAGATTATTTTGATACAAGTTTCAATTTTATTCTATCAAACTGATGCTAATTCGAGACAGATTGTTTGATGTCAATTTAGTTAACTAGTTTGGAAGCAACATCTGGTGTTTTTGTGTGTTTTATCTGTTTCTATCCTCTTTTTTGCTTGTCTATTTTACAATTGTATCTATTCAGTTTCTACATCAATTGTATATAAAAAATGTAGGGAAAGTTATGCAATTTACCATCTTTGATATTGCGAAGTGTTGATTAGAAGAAATACAATGAAGCTACCTCATGTTTTCAAGTAGTTGACAAAAAGAAATACAGTGTGAATTTTTTTATATATACTTCTTTTATATATACTTCACAAG
Organism: Zingiber officinale; assembly: GCF_018446385.1. Classification (NCBI taxonomy): domain Eukaryota; kingdom Viridiplantae; phylum Streptophyta; class Magnoliopsida; order Zingiberales; family Zingiberaceae; genus Zingiber; species Zingiber officinale. Next base: position 59,307,537 of record NC_055986.1, read on the forward strand.
ATTTTTGGAGTTTATAAGAAATATATTTAGCTTCTCTGCACAGAAAATAAATGTTATATATGATTATCTTATGATTTATACTATTTATTTGATAAATAAATATTTATTATTTGAGTACACATTCTAAATGTATTTGATTGGATCTTAAACAGTCCCCTCGGGACGGTGCGATGGTTAAGACATGGGGTGTTGCCACATGAGGTCTTGGGGTCGAAACTCAGCGTGACCGAGCATAACCTCCCCCATGTCTTGGTTATTTGCACTAATGGCTAGTAGCCACCCGTGATTTACCTCCTCCGTGTTGGCCTAGGGACGAGTTGGCGGGGGCGCTGGGGGCGAGCGAATCGCCTTTTGCCACATGATTGGATCTTAAACTACATTAACAATTCTGTGAGACTAGCACGAATTATACTCTTTGGTCTAACTAAGTGGTTGTTCCTCACTGACTGAAGACATTGGTGAAGGGCGCTGGAATTCTGTTCTATTTTAATTTCCTTGTATAAAAAAAATTATACAAGAACAGAACTCTTTCTAGCAACTCGCATGTTCGATCAAAGATGTGTTCGATCAATCAAGCAAGTTCTTGAATGATCAAAGCACACCTTGATCTAAATATAAGATCGCTGGCCTCTTGTGTTGGTATTCAAAATCGATACGCAAAATTGATACAAAGAAAAACGAAACTAGATACGCAGCGGAATTAAAGAACTAGTTGTACCTTTTCTTTGTAGCTAAAGACCTCTTGATCTTCTACCGTATTCCTCTCCTCTTCTTGGACGTCGTGTGAGCGACGATCTACCAAGAACAAAATCACCCTCCTTCTCTTCTCTTCCAAAACCGTCGGCTACAAAAAAGAGTCTCTAGGATGAGGTACCTTCTAATCTTCTTCTTCTTCCTCTCCTTCCTCTTCTTCCTTGCGTTCCTCTTCTTCCTTTTCTTCAAGTCGCCGGCCACCAAGAAGAAGAAGTGCTGCTGGCCCTAGCTAGGAGAGGAAAGGGGGCGACCCTTGCAAGGTGAGAAAGGGGCGGCCCTTGGTGGAGGTGGCGCCGACCCTAGGTGGGGTTGAAGGTGGTGCCGACCACAAGGAGAAGAAGAGGTGGATGTGGCGCCGACCCTAGGTGGAAGAGGGGGCACCAGCCACAAGGAGAGAAGAAGATTGTGGAGAATTAGAAAGTTAGGTTTTAGGGGCCACATCCTACTTCTTTTTATAGACTTGCCGTCGGTTACAAGGAAAGAAAAATTAACAAAATTTTATTTAGAAAAATCTAAACAAACTATGTTAAATCAAACCAAGTTAAGTTAAACTAAATCAAGTTAAGTTAAACCAAACCAAGTTAAGTTAAACCAAACCCGGTTATGGATGAGTGAATGCGAGGCTTCATATATAGAGGCTACAACAGGGACCTAGAGGAGGAATTGGTTTAGGTCTCCCGATGGGCTTGGGTTTCCCGTGTTCGTCCCGAACACCCAACTCAAGTCCATCAATAATAACTCATACCACTAAAGAGTTATTATTGAACTAACGCACCAATCTCATATTACAATATGTGCTCATTCTTATTATGAGTGTGTTAAACTCCCCGTGTTTAAGATATCATATGTCCGTTAATTAAATGAGTTACTGACAACTCAATTAATTAACATCTAATTCCAAGAGTAGTACCACTCAACTTTATTATCATGCCGGACTAAGTCCACCTGCAGGGTTTACATGATAATCCTTATGAGCTCCTCAAGGGGACATCATCAACCTAAATAATTAGGACACAGATTCCTTCTATAATCAACAACACACCATATACATAGTACTATCTCCCAACTTATCAGGTTTATTGATTTAACGAATAAATCTCACCTATTGATAAGTTAAAGAAATAAATACTAAGTATACGTGCTTGTTATTATATAGGGATTAAGAGAACGCTCATCCATAATAACAGAGGTTTTGTTCTTTTATATAGTCAGTACAAATCGAACAACCTCAAACGGTCCTGCTCAATACACACATAGTGTACTAGTGTAATTTATAGTCAAGACAGACTAATACCAAATTATATTACAACCGTTCCAATGGTTTATCCCAATCCATCTTGGTTGTGAGCTACTATTTATAATTTATAAGGAGCCGATAACATAATCTTCTGTGTGGCACCACACACAATGTTATCTACGATATAAATTAAATGGACAACTGCATTGACATATATATAAATATAAAATGTAGACATTTGACCAAAGTGATTATCATTTCAAAATATTTCTAAACAGATATTCATACAAAAGCTAGGCTTATAGTATACATCCCAACAATTGAGATGTCGAGAGTTAAATGTGGATGCTTGTTATGGTAACTAGTTCATTAGAATGACCTATTGTAATATTGGGATATGCCTGATGAAGTGTGTGCTAAAATATGTTTCGTAAACATGCATAGCGGAAAAATAAAACAAAAATAAATGTAAATTATTACAACACACATACCACAGCATGCAGGATACAATCGCACTGGACAAAATTATAAAAAAAAATGGAAACGAATAACAATTATTTTAGGTATACCTTATGGATGACCTGTAACGAGAAGGGTATCAACCATAGCGATGTTGTCAAACCTTGCATCTATTCGTATCCACACCGAACTTTTGAAGACAACTCTGTGAGTACAAGTCTCTCCTTCGAAAGTTACTAGCTACAAGCGATGTAGAGGGATCAAGAGGAAGAAGAGGAAGCAAACAAGGAAGAAGTTCTCTTCCTTGTTTGGTGGTCACAGCAACAAGGAGAGAAGCGGCGGGAGAAAGAGAGGAGAGAAGGGAAGAGGAAGATTTGGTTTCCAAAAACCCAATCAACCAAATAATGAATTGATGTTTGTTAACCATATCAATATATAGCCCTTATTAATGAGTTGGATTAGAAAGTCCAAATTCAACTCATTATCCCTTAATCGAAAATTAGCCCATTAACCCCTTGGTTTAGTTCACAACTAAACCAAGTTGGTTCATGACTAATCCAAATATGGTCTAACTTTTCTGTAAGAGATGTGACTCATCTGTACTTCCATTTTGATAAATATTTCTATAATTGTGTTGTGTATAGTCTAACTAAATATTTATCTCTTGATTTAAGAATCCTATTCTTTAACTTGTTTTACGTTTTTCAGTGACTCTTAGTGCGTGTGACCCAATGGTTCTTAGTTTATTTTGTCCGTCTATAATTAACTACTTAACTATGGAACGATCATGAGTGAAACCTAGTAGTACATCATGATCCCCAATTAGCCAAAAAATCATAGTTGATTTCAGAATTAATTCTGAATCCTTCAATAGCTACAATGAGTCATGCCGCGTTCCTTTCACTCGTCTTATACCCACTTGGTTTAGGATATGGTTTATGTGTCAATCTTCACTAAACTGACTACGCCACACCTAACCCAAGTAATACTTTCTCATTCTGCAAATTCAAATTACTCGTATATGTGTCTAAGAGTCTCGTACTCTTAACATGTGATGCTTTGCCAAAGACTTTGAGTAATAATTCTAACGAGTGGTCATAGGGTATACGTCTCCTCGCAAGGAGCGGTGAATCCTTTTTGGGCTATCCAAACACCTTCGGATACTTCAACTTATACCTAATAATCTCGAGTCCACATCTCGATGAGATGTTTGCTTAAGATGCCAAATAATAAGTCTCCATGACCAAGATGACTTATATACCTCAAGTCGAAGGAAATTTACACTCGAGCTACAGTAAGAGCTTCACAGACATATCCATATATGTAGATAACCATATGAAGTCTTACATCAAGTCACGTCAATAAACTATTTACCATAACTAGTATCCACGTTTAACTCTCGATATCCTAAGCTACTGAGAAAATAACTGCTTGATGAACCAAGGAGTATAACCCGTGCTGGTCTTATTGGGTGCTACTCAGAATTTCGTTCTATTTCCTTTGTAAAAAAAATTTATACAAGCATAGAACTTTTCCTAGCAACCCATGTGCTTTTCAGAAGTTGAACTTGGATTGCAAACGAAACTTAACATTGTTAATCTAAGTTTAACTCATGTGTTCTTCAAAAGTTAAACCATATTACAGAAGTTGATTAAATATCTATTTCAAGGATTGGCTTCCAAGTCGTTGGCGAGGCATTCGGCCTTCTTAGTTATGGGATCATCCACCACTTCTTAGACAAAGCCTTTCAAAGAAATTGAATATTTAAGCTCCTTACAGTAACCTTAGGTTTAACTACAGAGACCACAATTGAAGCACATGATCGAAATACAAAATCGATACACAAAATCGAAACACAAAGTCGAAACACAAAATCACTCGCCTCTTGTGTTGGTATTTCAGGATCCATACAAAGAAAACAAAACTAGTTGCGTTGCGGAATAAATAACTAGTTGTACCTTTCTTCATAGACAAAGACCTCTTGATCTTCTGCCGTATTCCTCTCCTCTTCTTGGATGTCGTGTGGGCGAAGATCTACCAAGACAAAAATACCCGAACCCTTTTTATTTCCAAGCCGCCTACCACCAAAAGATGCAAAGAAAAGGGACGCCTCCTCCTTCTTCTTCTCCTCCAAACCGCCAGCCACCAAGGTGCTTCGTCTCTTCGTTTTCTTTTCCTCCAAGCTCCGGCCACCAAGAGAAGATGGGGCGCTGTCCCTAGAAGGAAGAAAGGGAAGAAGAAAAGGAAGTGGGGCGCCAACCCTAGAGGGAAGAAAGGGATGAAGAAAAGGATGGGGCGTCGACCTTAAGGGAAAGGAGAGGGTTTTTTAGTTGTGGAGAAAAACTTATCACTTCTTAATTGATTGATTGTTGTGACACAACCTCCTCTCCTTTTATAACCCTTTGTGCCATATAAAAAAGAAGAAAAAGTTATAGATTTTTTAAAATTCTGTTGAGAGAAAAAATCTCCCTTTTTATAACTCTTTTTTTTTCTTTTATTGTGGCCGACCCCTTGCTTGGGCACCAAGTAAGGCTTGGCCGGCCTTATGCTTGGGCAATAAGCAAGGCTTGGCCGACCCCTTGCTTGGGCACCAAGCAAGGATGTGGCCGGTCCCTTTCTTGGGTAGGAAGCAAGGCTTGGCCAACCCCTTGCTTGGGCACCAAGCAAGGATGTGGCCGACCCCTTTCTTGGGTAGGAAGGAAAACCAAAATAGATGAATGCGAGGCTTTATAGAGGCTACAACAGGGACCGAGAGGAGGAATTGGTTTTTACCTCCTAATGGACTTGAGTTTCCTGTGTTCGACTCGAACACCCAACTCAAGTTCATCAATAACTCATACCACTAAAGAGTTATTATTGAACTACCGCACCAATCCCATATTATAATTTGGGCTCCTACTTATCATGAGTGCGTTAGTCTCCCTGTGTTTAAGATATCATATGTCCGTTAATTAAATGAGTTATTGACAACTCACTTAATTAACATCTAGCTCTAAGAGTAGTACCACTCAACCTTATTATCATGTCGGACTAAGTCCACCTGCAGGGTTTACATGATAATCCTTATGAGCTCCTCAAAGGGACATCATCAACCTAAATAAATAGGACACAATTTCCTTTTATAATCAACAACACACCATATAAATGGTACTATCTCCCAACTCATTGGGCCTATTGATTTAACAAATAAATTTCACCTATTGATAAGTCAAAGAAACAAATACTAAGTATACGTGTTTGATATTATATCGGGATTAAGAGAACACACATCCATAATAACAGAGGTTCTATTCTTTTATGTAGTCAGTATAAATCGAACAACCTCAAATGGTCCTGCTTAATACACACAAAATGTACTAGCGTAATTTTATAGTCAAGACAGACTAATACCAAATTACGCTACAACCGTTCCAATGGTTTGTCCCTATCCATCTCGGTCGTGAGCTACTATTTATAATTTATAAGGAATTGATAACATGATCTTCTGTGTGACACTACACACCATGTTATCTACAATATAAATTAAATAGACAACTCATTAACATATAAAATGCAACATTCGACCAAAGTGATTCTCATTTCAAAATATAAATGTTCATACAAAAAGCTAGGCTTTTAGTATACATCTTAATAATCTCCCACTTATACTAAAAGATTATGCTGTCATATATGCTGTCATACATCTGATTCCCATCCCTTCAACATGCCCATCAAAATCTCTCACTGGAAGGGCCTTAGTGAAAGGATCTGCCAGGTTATCTGTTGATGCATTCTTGGTGACAACAAATTCTCCTCGCTTTACAATGTCTCGTATCAGGTGGTACTTGTGCTCAATGTGTTTACTTGCCTTATGGGCTGATGATTCCTTTGAGTTTGCTAATATACCACTATTATCACAATAAATTGTGATAATTTTAGGCAAACCAAGAATCACATCTAAGTCCATCAAGAAGTTTCTGAGCCATACAGCTTCTTTGGCTGCCTCAGAGGCTGCCACAAACTCGATTTCCATGGTGGAGTCAGAAATGTATTTCTGCTTAACACTCCTCCATGCTATGGCTCCCCATCTCCCAAAGTAAACACATACCCGGAGGTTGACTTACTACTGTCCCTATCTGATAGGAAGTCTGAATTTGTGTAACCCATAGGGAGAAAATCATCTGTCTGGTAAACTAGCATATAATCTCTAATCCTTCTCAGATACATTAATATATGCTTTACGACAGTCCAATGTCCCTGTCCTGGGTTACTTTGATATCTGCTAACCATGCCTACGGTAAAACAGATATCCGATTTCGTACATAGCATTGCATACATTAGGCTTCCTACAGCCGAAGCATAAGGAACTACCTTCATCTCCTCTATCTCCTTTGATGTTTTAGGACACATCTCTTTAGATAAAGATACTCCATACCGAAAAGGTAGAAAACCTTTCTTGGATTTTTGCATACTAAAATGAGCTATGATAGTATCGATGTATGAAGCTTGGGATCAACACAACATTCTTTTCTTGCGATCCCTTATTACTTTGATCCCAAGAATATGCCCACATTCTCCCAAGTCCTTCATATTGATTTCTTGGACAACCATACCCTTACATCTGACAACACTTTGACATTGTTACCAATGAGCAAAATGTCATCTACGTATAGTACAAGAAATACCACCACATTTCTGTTAATTTTCTTGTATACACAAGACTCATCCGGACACTGAATGAATCCATAAGACTGGATCACTTCATCAAAACAGATGTTTCAAGATCTCGAATCTTGCTTCAGTCCATAGATGGACCGATTGAGCTTGCATACAAGATGCTCTTTTCCCTTTGCAATGAATCCCTCTGGTTGCTTCATATAGATGATTTCTTCAAGACTTCCATTAAGGAAAGCTGTCTTGACATCCATTTGCCAAACCTCATAATCTATATGAGTAGCAATAGATAAGAATATGAAGAGACTTGAGCATGGCTATCGGCGAAAAGGTTTCCTCATAATCGATTCCCTTTTTCTGAGTATACCCTTTTGCAACAAGCCTTGCTTTGAAGGTTTCCACCTTCCCGTCTATCCCTCTTTTTCTTTTGTAGACCCATTTACATCTAATGACTTTTACACCATTTGGTGGTTCTACAAGCTCCCATACCTGATTAGAATACATAGATTCTATTTCAGAGTTCATTACATTTTGCCAAGATGCTACATCTTTATCTTGGAGTGCTTCATCATATATCCAGGGATCGGCTTCATGTTCACCAGGGATCAAGTCTAAAGATTCTTCCAAAAATATGAATCTATCAGGTTGCCGAACAACCCTCCCACTACAACGTGGCACTGCTTGTAATTGTGCATCATTTGTGACACGTGTTGCTGTTTCTTGTAGTATCTCATCTTGTACTGTTGGTACTAAAGTAGACGTGTCTTCTCTTATTTCCTCAAGAATAATTTTACTCATGGGCTTGTGGTTCATCACATAGTCCTCTTTTAAAAATTGGGCATTGGTGCTGACAATGATCTTCTGATCTTTAAGACTATAAAATAAACCACCTTTCGTTCCTTTAGGATAACCCTAAAATAAGCAAATTTCTGTACGTGATTCCAACTTATCAGCATCTCCCTTTAGCACATGCGTTGGACTACCCCAAATTCGAATGTGTTTCAAACTAGGCTTACGCCCATTCCACAATTCTGTCAGTGTAGAGGGTATTGACTTAGAAGGTACCAGGTTTAGAATGTACATTGCCATTTCCAGATCATATCCCCAAAATGAATTTGGTAATTCTGAATAACTCATCATTGATCTAACCATTTCCATAAGAGTCCTATTCCTTCGTTCCGCCACACCATTCTATTGGGGTGTACCAGGTGCAGACAGTTGGGATTGAATCCAGGTCTCTGATAAGTAACTCCTAAACTCTTCTAAGAGATACTCACCACCATGATCAGGCCGTAGTGTATTGATACTTTTACCATGACGTTTCTCCACATTAGCCTTGTACTCTTTGAACTTATCAAAGCACTCAGACTTGCGGTACATCAAGTAAATGTACCTATATCTCGAATAGTTGTCTATAAAAGAGATAAAATATTAGAAACCACTTTTTGCCTGGATAGTCATAGGTCCACATAAATCAGAATGAACCATTTCTAACACTTCTTTGGCTCTATACCCTTTGTCCTTAAAAGTTCTCTTGGTCATTTTTCCTTCCAAGCAAGACTCGCAGGTTGGAACCACTAATGAACCAAAAGGTCCATCGGCTATTAACCTTTGAATCCTATTCAAGTTAATATGACCTAGCCTTAGATACCAAAGATAAGTTTGGTTCATTTCCGAAGGTCGCTTTATCTTATTAGAATTAGAAGATGTGTTACTAATTTTCATTTGTTGCATCACGGAAGTTTTTGGATTAAGAGTATACAAATTGTCAACCAACGTACCAGAATAGATAATCTCCTTATTTTTCTTGACAACCACTTTGTCATCAGAAGAAATAGAATATCCATCTTTAAATAATTTAGAAACTGAAATCAAGTTCTTTCTAAAAGATTACATAAAGATAATTTCTCAAAATCAATGTTTTATTCCTATCAAAAGATAAACAAACATCTTCCACTGCAACAACCACCACTCTCGTAGCATTGCCCTTGTAGACGGTGATCTCCCCTTCATGTAGTCATCAGGTTTCTTGGAACCCCTGCAATGAATTGCAGACATGATCAGTGGCTCCCACATCTACACACCAGGTACCGGTAGATAACACCGCTAAGCATGTTTCAACAACTAAAGAATAAGATATACCTTTATTGTTCTGTTTTCTGCGAGGGCAGTCCGTCTTCCAATGTCCAGACTGTTTGTATGTGAAGTACTTGTCCTTCGACTTCTCCACACCTGCTTGCGGTCCAGTCCCTTAAGGTCGAATCACTTTCTTTGCTGAACCAACTTGTTTCTTTTTCTTCTTCTTACCTTTCGGCTTAGAAGCAGAAACGTTTTCAGCAATGTTAATTTGAGAACTTTGATGAAATAACCCTTCTACTGCTTAGAGTTCTGTCAGAAGTTTTGCCAACGAATATGTCCATTTGTTCATATTATAGTTCAGGTAGAACTGCTCAAAACTCTTGGGTAGCGTTTGGAGAATGATATCAACCTGAGTTTCCCCATCGATTTCGACTCCAAGGATTTGTATTTCGTTCAAATGAGCCATCATCTTAAGGATATGATCCCTCACGGGTGTCCCCTCAGTTATGGTGGTTGTTATCAAGTTTCTCATATCCTCCTGCCTGGCAGCCCGATTGTGATGTCTGAAGAGTTCTTTGAGATTGTACATCATGTCATAGGCAGTAGGCATGGCATGATGCTGATGTTGCAGCACATTTGACATAGAAGCCAAAATGTAATACCACGCCTGTTAGTCGCTACTCGGAATACCGTTCTGCTTTTCATGTATAAAAATTTGTACAAGCATAGAACTTTCCTAACAACCTATGTGTTTCTCATGAGTTAAACTTGAATTGGAAATTGAACTTAACATTTTTACTTCAAGTTCAACTCATGTGTTCTTCAGTAGTTAAAACTTGGATTGCAAATGATACTTAATATTATTAATCCAAGTTCATCCCATGTTACAGAAGTTGATTAAATATCTATTTCAAGGATTGACTTCTAGGTTAAACATGGCGAGACACTTGGCCTTCTTAGATATGAGATCATCCACCACTTCCTAGACAAAGTCTTTCAAAGAAATTGGATATTTAAACTTCTTACAGTAACCCTAGGATTAACTACAAAGACCTCAATAGAAGCACAAGATCAAAACACTAAATCGAAACACGAAATCGCTAGCCTCTTGTGTTGGTATTTCAGGATCCATACAAAGAACACAAACTAATTAATTTGAAGCGGAAACAATTAATTAGTTATACCTTTCTTTATAAACAAATACCTCTTGATCTTCTGTTGTATTCCTCTTCTTCTCTTGGACGTCATGTGGGCGACGATCGACCAACATGAAATCCACCCGAATCACTTCTTTTCCTCCATGAAATTCCGGCCACCAAGGAATGCCAAAATAGGAAACTTTCTTCTCTTCTTCTTCCTCTCAATCAACCGGCCACCAAGTGCTCCTTCGTTTCTTTCAAGTTTCGGCCACTAAGGAAGAGATGAGTGCCGGCCTTAGAAAGAAGAAAAAGAGAGTAGAGACAAGATGCCGCCGGCCTTAGGAAGAGGAAAGGGAGAAGATGAGAGAACCGGCCACACAAGGAGAAGAAGAGGAAGAGGTGCCGACCCTAAGGGAGCAAGGGAATTAAGAGATGTGTGTCCCATAAGGCACCCTCTACCTCTCTTTTATAATCCTTGTTCATGGTAAAAAAGGAAATTTTAATAACAATTAAAATCTCTCTCTTTTAAATTTCCTATTGTGATGGCTACAAAAGGAAAGTTTTAAAATTAATCTCTCTCTTTTAAACATTGTAGATGACTAGCTACAAAAAAAGAAACATTAAAATTAAAACTTCTCTTTTGAATTATGGTTACAAAAAAAGGAAAATTTTATCAAAATTAAAATCTCTCTTTTAAATAGTACAAATAAGGAAAGATTTTAACAAAAATTAAAATATCTCTTTTAATCCTTTGTAGATGACTATAAAAAGAAAGATTTTAAAATTTAAAACTATATTTTAAAACCATGTGGATGACTATAAAAGAAAATATTTTAATAAAAATAAAATCCCCTTTTAATCCTATGTGGCTGGCCCCTTGCTTGGGCACCAAGCTTGGCCTACCACCTCTTAGGCTCCAAGCTAATGCTTGGCCGACCCCCTTGCACCAAGCAAGGATGTGTCCGACCCATTACTTGGGTAAGAAATGGACTGTAACACCCACGAAATTATAAGATAAGTATATGGGTGTTATTTGCTTTAGAGCATAAAAGTAAGAAGAATCAAAAGAAAAAGAAATAAGAGAAATAAAAAGAGAGGTGAAGGTTTGAACCTTGGACCTCTCATAAAGGATAGAAATAAAATTTGTATGATAACCACCAGGATAATGAATAACATATGAATGGAAAATGATGGGAATTGTAGTTAAAAGTGAGGATATAATTAAGTAAGGGAACAAGAGAAAATCAAGTAGCTTTCTTCCTCTTGTTTACCTCTTGGTTAAGAAAAGGAATAAACAAAAGACAAGTTGTCTTTTCTTTTTTTTTTTCTCTTTTCTCTCTATTTTTCGTGGGAATTAAGAGAGTGAGGATGAGAAGAATTAAGGGAGATGAATGGGGACATATTCTCATTAGGAAAGGATATAAATGAATTAAAGAGAAAGGGAAGCAAAGTTCATCTTTGTTTCTTCCACCTACTTAGCATAAAAAGGAAAGAGAGGAAAGGATTTCATTTTCTTCCTTCTTCCTCAACATTGCCGAAACTAGAGCTCTCCTCCCTCATCTCCAAAAGCCAAGTTTAGGTTTTCTCTCTAAGAGAAAACTAAATTTCAAGAAGGAGCCTTCAAGGTGTACCCTTCCAAGCAAGAGAAATCAAAAGGAGTGCTAGAAGAAGAAGCTCTCTTCTTCCTCTTCACCAAGGGTACCATTTCCTTAAGGATCAACAAGTGAACACTATGTAAGCTTCCCCTCACCTGTGGTACAATAGCTCATATGGTTTTCATGAAGATAGATTGCTTAAAAACCTAGGGTTGCTTCATGGAAATTTCGGCCAAGACAAAAGGAAGAGTCTAAGAAATTTTAAACTAGATATGCTTATTATATTTCTTGTGACATGTATCTTATGTAGGAGGTTAATCTAATGTTTCCATGCTAGAATGATTAATGAGAACTTAGATCCATGAACCTTAGACTCTCGGCCAAGCATGAACAAGAGGACTAGGTAAGCTTAAGACTCAAACTAAACATGCTCCCTTGTTCTTGTGTTATGTACCCTATGATAATGGTGTTGTTAAATTTTTATTTTACTTGTATGTTGATTGAAACTCCATTTTCATGCTCATGAATATTCGGCCATGGAAGAACTAAAGGCCTAGGAGAGCTTTAAACCTAAAACTAAGCATGCTATGATTTTTCCTAAGACAAGATATGAAGCTAAAATGTTATGCCCATGATTGTATGTTGGTTTGAACTCTATTTCATGCTTATGAAGATTCGGCCATGTTGAGATTTGAGGCCTAGGAAAGTTTAAAACAAGTTTAAGATGCTCATGACCTTCTTGATGAAATGATATGAAACTAGTTTGATGTTCTTATGTTTGCTTGTTACATAGAAATTTGGTTACATATGACTTTCGGCCACACAAAGTTTTAAGGCTAGGATGCTTAGATTTTTAAACTAAGTTTACTCATGTTGTTTCTTGTAATGATGCCATGAAAATTGTGTAGGGTTTCCATGCTTTTAGGCCACATGAAAAACAAATCTATGTCTCACATGTTTCGGCCATTATTGGTCTAAAGGCCTAGGGAAACTTAGAACCCAACTTAGATATGCTCATAATGTTTCTTGTAATAAATTCTATGAAATGTGTTTGTGGTTTCCATGCTCTTATGCCACTAGAAACCTAGTTTCCATGCTTAACATGTTTCGGCCACCTTAAATTAATAGGCTTAGGAAGTTTGGAACTCGAACCAAATGTGCTTATGATGTTCCTCAAGAAATGTGTAGGATATTGGCTTAAGGTTCAACACTTTCATGCTACTTGTAACCTAGAATGAGGCTTGCTAGGGTTCGACCATGATAAGGTTAGAAGCTTAGGGAACTTAGAACCCAAACTAAACATGCTCAAGTTGTTCCTTATGAAATATGATATGATATGAGTTTAGGGTTTACATGTTTGCATGTTGCTTAGAACTTGTTTGCTCTTCATGAAGGTTTCGGCCATGAAAGAATTAGAAACCTAGGAGGGCTTAAAAATTTAGGTTAACATGCTTAGGATCTTTCTTATGATAGGATGTGAAGTTATCATGAGATTATTATGTTTGTATGTTGTCTAGAGTTCATGTCCCTACTCTTGAACTTTCGGCCATAATAGGTTTAGTGACCTAGATGTGCCTCACATGCTATGTTATGAATTAAGAGATGTTATTTAATGATTTCATGTATGATTATGACTTTCTATGATAGGTGATATGTTCATTATGTATGCTTATGATCCATGCATGTGCTATGTGCCCAATTATGCATGCTTTATGATATGATAAATAACATGTTCATTATGTATGCTTATGATCCATGCATGTGCTGTGTGCCCAAATATGCATGCTTTATGATATGATAAATGACATGTTCATTATGTATGCTTATGATCCATGCATGTGCTGTGTGCCCAAATATGCATGTTTTATGATATGTTAAGAAATATGATATGCATGGAATGATAAGAACTATGATATGTATGACATGCTACTTTACTTTATGTATGACTTGTACCAAGGGTGGGCTCCATAAGCGCCCCGGGGTCGATGGACTAAGAAACGGGTCTCGTTAGGGATGGGCTCCTAAGTGCCCCTAGGTCGATGGACTAAGAAACGAGTCTAGTATGTATGCCTTGTAGGGTTCAAGACTTGCTACCTTGGACCTACATAGGACGCACGCATTTATGTATGTGGTACAAGCCGGGGCCCTAATCATGTTGAGATTATGTTTAAGTATGTATATTATAAGTTTTCAAAAGACATGTTGCATATGTTTCATGATACATGTTTAGGAATTCACCTTGCATATACTTTATGATTATGCCATGATATTTATGATGATGTTATGCCATGTCAGGATACATTTGATGTTCATGTTTGAAAATGCCATGATACTTTATGATGATTATGTTACGATATGCCATGATATGCTGCTTGATATGATAAATTTGTCTCCATGCCTTTTGACTTGTGATTTTGATATGCTATACGGTTTTTGTGAGTAGGAAAGGAACTTACTGAGCCATGAGTGCTCACAGCTTACTTTCTTGTACCACATATAAAGGCAAGGAATGGATGAACTAGGGTAGCAGCAGGATGGGCTAGAAGGATGTGTGTGGTAGTGGCTTGGCTAAAGGGAAAGACCTGCTTTTGTTTAATAAGAAATATGCCATGTTTATGTTATTACTTTATGACTCCATGACATTAAGTATGTGTTTGGGTATTATGACTCAAAAATCATGTTAAGTATGCTATGTGGTTTTTTTTATGTCCATGGTGATTTTAAAGTAAGGAAAAGTTTTTAAATTCTCTAAGTAAGACTTCCGCTGTAGTAAGTAGGTATGTATGTCTAAGTAACCCCCGTCCCCTTAGTAGGAGGGGCGGGGCGTTACATGGACTTTGTGGATACAGGGCTTTATAGAGGCTACAACAGGGATCGAGAGGAGGAATTGATTTTGGTCTCCCGATGAGCTTGAGCTTCTTGTGTTCGCCTCGAACACCCAACTCAAGTTCATCAATAATAACTCATACCACTAAAGAGTTATTATTGAACTATCGCATCTATCCCATATTACATTATGGGCTCCTTCTTATTATGAGTGCATTATTCTCCCTGTGTTTAAGATATCGAATGTCCATTAATTAAATGAGTTACTGACACTCACTTAATTAACATCTAGCTTCAAGAGTAGTACCACTCAACTTCATTGTCATGTCGGACTAGGTCCATCTACAGGGTTTACATGACAATCCTTATGAGCTCCTCAAGGGGACATCATCAACCTAAATTACTAGGATATAATTTCTTCTATAATCAACAACACACCATATAAATAATATTATTTCCCAACTTATCGGGCCTATTGATTTAACAAATAAATCTCATCCATTGATAAATTAAAAAAATAAATACTAAGTATATGTGCTTATTATTAATTATATCAGGATTAAGAGAACGTACATCCATAATAACAGAGGTTATGTTCTTTTATGTAGTCAGTATAAAAAGAAACAACCTCAAATGGTCCTGCTCAATACACTCATAGTGTACTAGTGTTTATAGTCAAGATAAATTAGTACCAAATTACACTACAACCATTCCAATGGTTTGTCCCAATCCATCTTGGTTGTGAGCTACTATTTATAATTTATAAGGAATTGATAACATGATCTTCTGTGTGACACCACACACCATGTTATCTACAATATAAATTAAATGGACAACTACATTTTACTAAATATAGACATTCTACCAATGTGATTCTTATTACAAAATAAATGTTCATACAAAAAGCAAGGCTTTTAGTATACATCCTAATAATCTTCCACTTATACTAAAAGACTATGCTGCCATACATCGGATTCCCATCCCTTCAACATGCCTATCAAAAGCTCTCACCGGAAGGGCCTTAGTGAAAGGATCTGTCAGGTTATCTTCTGATGCAATCTTGACGACAACAACTTCTCCTCTCTTTACGATGTCTCATATTAGGTGGTACTTGCTCTCAATGTGTTTACTAGCCTTATGGGCTCGTAGTTCCATCGAGTTTGCTACTGGACCACTATTATCACAATAAATTGTGATAATTTTGGGCAAACCAGGAATCACATCTAAGTCCATTAAAAAGTTTCTGAGTCATACAACTTCTTTGGATGCTTCAGAGGCTGCCACATACTTAGCTTCCATGGTGGAGTCTGAAACACATTTATGCTTAACACTCCTCCATGTTATGGCTCCACCTCCCAAAGTAAACACATACCCTGAGGTTGACTTACTATTGTTCCTATCTGATTGAAAATCTGAATCCGTGTAACCTACAGGGAGCAAATCATCTGCTTGATAAACCAGCATATAATCTCTAGTCCTTCTTAGGTACTTTAATATATGCTTTACAGCAGTCCAATATCCCTGTCCTAGATTACTTTAATATCTGCTAATTATGCCCACGGCAAAATAGATATCCGGTCTTGTACATAGCATTGTATACATTAGGCTTCCTACAGCTGAAGCATAAGGAACTACCTTCATGTCCTCTATCTCCTTTGATGTTTTAGGACACATCTCTTTAGATAAAGGTACTCTATGCCGAAAAGGTAGAAAACCTTTCTTGGAGTTTTGCATGCTAAAACGAGATAGGATAGTATCGATGTATGAAGCTTGGGATAAACACAACATTCTTTTCTTGCGATCCCTTATTACTTTGATCCCAAGAATATGTCCACATTCTTCGAAGTCCTTCATATCAAACTGTTTGGACAACCATACTCTTACATCTGACAACACTTTGACATTGTTGCCAATGAGCAAAATGTCATCTACGTATAGTATAAGAAATACCACCACGTTTCCATCACTCTTATTGTATACACAAGACTCATCCGGACACTGAATGAATCCATAAGACTGGATTACTTCATTAAATCGGATGTTCCAAGATCTCGAAGCTTGTTTCAGTCTATAAATAGACCGATTGAGCTTACATACAAGATGCTCTTTGCCCTTCGCAATGAATCCCTCTGGTTACTTCATATGGATATTTTCTTTAAGACTTCCATTAAGGAAAGCTGTCTTGACATCCATTTGACAAATCTCATAATCCATATGAGCGGCAATAGATAAAAGAATCTGGATAGACTTAAGCATGGCTACCGACGAAAAGATATCCTCATAATCGATTTCCTCTTTCTGATTATACCTTTTTGAAACAAGCCTTGCTTTGAAGGTTTCCACCTTCCCATCTGTCCCTCTTTTTCTTTTGTAGACCCATTTACACCCAATGTCTTTTACACAATTTGGTGGTTCTACAAGCTCCCAGACCTGATTAGAATACATAGATTCTATTTCAGAGTTCATTACACTTTGCCAAGATGTTGCATCTTTATCTTGGAGTGCTTCATCATATGTGTAGGGATCAGGTTCATGTTCACCAGGGATCAAGTCCGAAGACTCCCCAAAAAACATGAATCTATCAGGTTGCCGAACAACCCTCCCACTACAACGTGACACTGCTTGTAATTGTGCATCATTTGTGACACGTGTTGCAGTTTCTTGTGGTATCTCATCTTGTACCGTTGGTACTAAGGTAGATGTGTCTTCTCTTATTTCCTCAAGAATAATTTTACTCATGGGCTTGTGGTTCATTACATTGTCTTCTTCTAAAAATCGGGCATTGGTGCTAACAATGACATTATGATCTTTAGGACTATAAAATAAACCACCTTTCGTTCCTTTAGGATAACACACACGTTGGTTACTACTAGGAATATCGTACCAGTTCCCCTGTACAAAAATTTTATACGAGTCTTGAACCTTTCCTAACAACCTATTGTGTTCTTTAGGAATTAAATTTGGAATCGCAAGCATAACTTAACATTATTGATTCCAAATTTAACTTATCTGTTCTTAGAGGTTTAGACATGGATCGCAAACGATACTTAACATTGTTGATCCAAATCCACCTATGTTACAAATTCAATTAAATATTTATTTCAGAGATTAGCTCCCAGGTCAAACATGGCGAGACACTTGGCCTTCTTGGGTATGGTAACATCCACCACTGCCTCGACAAAGCCTCTCAAGGAAATTCAATATTTAATTTCCTTGTAGTAACCCTAGGTTTAACCAAAAGGAACAATCGAATCACAAGATCTAAAAACAAAGAAACATAAATTCGAATCATAAATCCGAAACCTAGAATCACTAGCCTCTTGTGTTTGGTATTTCAAAATTCATACAAAGAAAACTAGTATGATGTGGAATAGAATTACTAGTTATACCTTTCTTTGTAAGCAACAACCTCTTGATCTTCTATCGTATTCCTCTTCTTATCTCGGACGTTGTGTGGGCAATGATCTACCGTGATGAGAACCACCAAGATACCTTCCTTCTTGCAAGTTTCGGCCACCAACCTTCAAGCTCCAAGGGATGCAAGAGCAAAGCCTCCTTTCTCTCCTTCTTCTCCTAGCTAGAACTGGCCACCACAAGAACTCCAAGAGAAGGATGCACTGACCACTGAAGAAGAAGAGAAAAGGAGAAGAGAATAAGGCTGGCCACACCAAGGAAGAGAGGAGAACAATACTAGATAATATGTTGTGTGTGGTGAGACACCTCTACCCTTTCTTTTATATTCCTTGGTCTTGGCAAATAAGGAAATTTAATTAAAATTCCCTTATTTTCCTTGCCATTGGTTAATAATAAAAATTTAATTAAAAATTCCTTTTAACCCTTCTCATGGCTGGCCCCTTCAATTGCTCCAAATAAGGCAAGTTTTAAATAAAAAATTAAAATTTCCTTATTTGTTTTCGGAAGTTTTTAAAATAAAAATTTCTCTTCAAAAATTCCCTTCATGGTTGGTTATAAAAGGAAACTTTTTATAAATTAAAATCTCTCTATTAAAACATGTGGATGATTTCCAAAAAGGAAAATTTTCTTTCAAAATTAAAATCTTTGTTTTAACTACAAATAAGGAAAGATATCAAACCTTTCTCTTAATCCTTTGTAGAAACTATAAAAGGAAATATTTAATTTTTAAATTCTCTTTTAAATTATGGCTTCCACATAAGGAAATATTTTAAAAATAAAATCCTTTTAATTTTATATGGACGGCCACACCAAGCTTGGGCTCCTAGCTATGGCCGTCCACCCTACTTGGCTCAAGCCTTTGGCTTGGCCAGCCCAAGCTTGGGTTCCAAGCTTGTTTGGTAGGCCACCTAAGGGTGGGTAGGAAGTGGGTATTTGGTGGATATAATTCTCTATATATAAGAGACTACGATAGGGACCGAGAAAAGGAATTAATTTTGGTCTCTCGATGAAATTAAGCTTCCAATGTTCGCCCCAAACACCTAACTTAATTTTATCAATAATAATTCATACCACTAAAGAATTATTATTAAACTACCGCACTAATCCCAAATTACATTTTGGGCTTATTCTTATCATGAGTGTGTTAATCTCCCTTTGTTTAAGATGTCGAATGCCAACTAATTAAATGAGTTACTGACAACTCACTTTAATTAATATCTTAGTCCAAGAGTAGTACTACTTAACCTTATCGTCATGTTAGACTAAGTCCACCTATAGGGTTTACATGACAATCCTTATGAGCTCCCCTTGGGGACATTATCAACCTAGATTACTGGGACACAATTTTCTTCTATAATCATCCACACACACTATAAATAATATTATTTCCCAACTTATCGGGCCTCTTGATTTATTGAGCTAAATCTCACCCTTTGATAAGTCAAAGAAATAAATACTAAGTACACGTGCTTGTTATTATATCGGGATTAAGAGCACACATTTCCATAATAACAAAGGTCTTGTTCTTTTATTAAGTCAGTATAAAAAGAACTTATCTTAAATGCTCTAGCTCAATACACTCTGAGTGTACTAGTGTAATTTTATAGTTAAGATAAACTAATACCAAATTACACTACGACTATTTCAATGGTTTGTTCCTATCCATCTTAGTCATGAGCAACTGTTTATAATTTATAAAGAACTAATAACATTATCTTCTGTGTGTGACACCACACACCATGTTATCTACAATATAAATTAATTGAACAACTACATTTAGCATAAATGTAGACATTTGACCAATGTGATTCTTTATTTCAAAATAAATATTTACAAAAAGCTAGGCTTTTAGTATACACTCTAACAATCTTCCACTTATAGTAAAAGACTATGCTGTCATAAATGTTACCATACATCTGATTCCCATTCCTTCAACATGTCGATTGAAAGCTTTCGCCGGAAGGGCCTTAGTGAAAGGATCTGCCAGGTTATCTGCTGATGCAATCTTGGCGACAACAACTTCTCCTTGCTTTACGATGTCTCGTATCAGGTGATACTTGCGCTCTATGTGTTTACTCACCTTATGGGCTCGTGGTTCCTTCGAGTTTGCTACTGCACCACTATTATCACAATAGATTGTGATGATTTTGGGCAAACCAAGAATCACATCTAAGTCCATTAGGAAGTTCCTAAGCCATACAACTTCTTTGGCTGCCTTAGAGACTGCCACATACTCAGCTTCCGTGGTTGAGTCTGAAACGCACTTCTGCTTAACACTCCTCGATGCAATGGCTCCACCTCCTAAAGTAAACACATAGCCTGATGTAAACTTACTATTGTCCCTATCTGATTAGAAGTCTGAATCCATGTAACCCACAGAGAGAAAATCATCTGCTTGGTAAACCAGCATATATTCTCTAGTCCTTCTCAGGTACTTTAATATATGTTTTACAGCAGTCCAATGTCCTTGTCTAGGGTTACTTTGATATCTACTAACCATGCCCATGGCAAAACAGATATCCGATCTCGTTCACAACATAGCATACATTAGGCTTCCTACAGCTGAAGCATAAGGAACTGCCTTCATGTCCTCTATCTCCTTTGATGTCTTCGGAGACATCTCTCTAGATAAAACTACTCCATGCCTAAAAGGTAGAAAACCTTTCTTGGAATCTTGCATGCTAAAACGAGCAAAGATTGTATCGATGTATGAGGCTTGGGACAAGCACAACATCCTTTTCTTGCGATCCCTTATAACTTTGATCCCAAGAATATGTGTGCATTCTCCTAAGTCTTTCATATCAAATTGTTTAGACAACCATACCCTTATTTCCGACAACACTTTGATATTATTTCCAACTAACAAAATGTCATCTACGTATAGTACACTTTGATTTACACTATTTGATGGTTCTACAAGCTTCCAGAATTTATTAGAATATATAGATTCTATTTCAGAATTCATCGCTTTTTGCCAAGATACTGCATCTTTATCTTGAAGTGCTTTGTCATATGTCCGAGGATCAGGTTCATATTTACCCGAGATCAAGTCCGAAGACTCTCCTAAAAACATGAATCTCTCAGGTTGCTTTACAACCCTCCCACTACGACGAGGCACTATCTGTGGTTGTGTATCATTTGTGATTCGTGTTGCAGCTTCTTGTGATATTTCATCTTGTACTGTAGGTACTAAAGTAGACGTTTTCTCTTTAATTTCTTCTAGAACAATTTCACTCATGGGCTTATTGTTCATTACATAATCTTCCTCTAAAAATCGAGCATTGGTGCTAACAATGATCTTCTGATTTTTATGATTATAAAACAAACCACCCTTCGTTCCCTTAGAATATCCCACAAACACACAAACTTCTGTACGTGATTCCAACTTGTCAGTATCTCCCTTCAGCACATGTATTGGACTACCCCATATCCGGATATGACTCAGATTAGGTCCATTCCACAATTCCATGGGAGTAGAGGCTACTGATTTAGAAGGTACTATATTCAGAATGTACACTGTTGTTTCTAGAGTAAATCCCCAAAACGAATTTGGTAATTCTGAATAACTCATCATCGATCTAACCATTTCCATAAAAGTCCTATTCTTTCATTCTGCCACACCATTCTATTGGGGTGTACCAGGTGCAGACAATTGGGATTGGATCCCTGCCTCTGATAAGTAATTCCTAAACTCTCCAAAGAGGCATTCGCCACCACGATCAGACCGTAGTGTCTTGATACTTTTACCATGACATTTCTCCACATCAGCCCTGTACTCTTTGAACTTATCAAAGCACTCAGACTTGCAGCGCATCAAGTAAATGTATCCGTATCTCGAATAATCGTCTATAAAGAGATAAAATATTTGAAACCACCTCTTGCCTGGATAGATATAGGACCACACAAATCAGAATAAACCAGTTCTAACACATCTTTGGCTCTATACCCCTTGGCCTTAAAAGGTCTCTTGATTATTTTACCTTCCAAGCAAGTTTCGCAAGTTGGAAAATTTTCCAACACTAATTAACCCAAGAGTCCATCGGCTATAAGCCTTTGAATCCTACTCAAGTTAATATGACCAAGCCTTAGATGCCAAAGATATGTTTGGTTCATTTCCGAAGGTTCTTTTCTCTTATTAGAGTTAGAAGATATGTTATTAATTTCCATTCATTGCTTTGTGGGAGAAATTGGATTTAGTGTATACAGATTGCCTACGAATGTACCATAACAAATAATAACCCTATTCTTCTTGATAACTACTTTATCATCAAAAGAAACAGAATATCCATTCACAAACAATTTAGAAACTGAAAATAAATTTTTTCTAAAAGTTGGTACATAAAGAGAATTTCTCAAAATCAAATTTCTATTCCTATCAAATGATAAGTAGACGTCTCCCAC
Source organism: Zingiber officinale (assembly GCF_018446385.1). Taxonomy (NCBI): domain Eukaryota; kingdom Viridiplantae; phylum Streptophyta; class Magnoliopsida; order Zingiberales; family Zingiberaceae; genus Zingiber; species Zingiber officinale. Next base: position 59,330,093 of record NC_055986.1, read on the forward strand.
TGCAACAGCCGCCACTTTCATAGCATTGCCCATTTAGATGGTTATCTCTCCCTCATATAGTCGTCGGGTTTCCTGGAACCCCTGCAATGTATTGCAGACATGATCAGTGGCTCCTGTATCTACACACCAGGTGCTGGTAGATAAGACCGCTAAACATGTTTCAACTACTAGAGAATAAGATATACCTTTATTATTCTCTCTCTTACGAGGATAGTCCGCCTTCCAATGTCCAGACTGCTTGCAGATGAAGCACTTGTCCTTTGGCTTCTTCACTCTAACTTTTGGTCCTGTACCTAGAGGTTTATTCACCTTCATTGCTGAGTCAGCTTGTTTCTTCTTCTTCTTGCCTTTCGACTTAGAAGTAGAAACATTTTCAGCAAAGTGAATTTGAGAATTGTGATGAAATAACCCTTATTCTGCCTGAAGTTCTGTCTATAGTTCTGCCAATGAATACATCCTTTTATTCATATTGTAGTTCTGGTGGAACTGCTCAAAACTTTTGGGCAGTGTCTGGAGAATAATATCAACCTGGGTTTCCCCATCGATTTCAGCTCCAAGGACTTGTATCTCATTCAAGTATGCCATCATCTTTAGAATATGATCCCTAACGGGTGTACCCTTTGTCATGGTGGCAATCATTAACTATCTCATTGCCTCTTGCCTAGCAGCCTGATTTTGGTGTCCGAAGAGTTCCTTGAGATTGTTTATCATATCATAAGCAGTTGGCAAGTCTTGATGCCGATGTTGCAGCACATTTGATATCGAAGCCAAAATGTAACACCGCGCCATCTCATCTGCCTTGACCCATTTCCTATGATACTCAATCTCCTCTTCATTAGAATCGCTATTAGGCACATTAGGGCAGACCTCCAACAGTACAAACTTATAGCCTTCAACAGTAAGAACAATGTCCAAGTTTCTTTTCCAATCTATATAATTGGGAGAAATAAGTTTGTTCTCTTTCAGTATAATGGCCAGTTGGTTGAAAGTCATCCTAAGAATCACAAAATAAACTTTGGTCAAGACTTTAAATTTAGGATAATATTGATTCCTCAAATAATACTATTTAGATTTACCAACACCTCAAAACATCGTGAATTTTGCATGCCACGTTAGTGTGGACGTATATAAATTCAACATTTGTAAGAGAAGGGTCTTACCTGTCACGCCCCCAGAAGAGTCACTGTCCGAAGAAATTTCGGCAGCATCTCCCCTGTACGGGTGACAATCTAAAACATTACTACATACAAAATATACATCAGCCACATTCGGCTGGAAAAATATAAATAATAGAACACGCAGTTTAATATACTCAGCCTACCCGGCTGGACAAAATGAAATAACACATAACCACCATCTATAGCCATCAGCCTAAACGGCTGGAACAAAATAGAAACACACACAGCGGAAGACAGAACGATAAATACTCAGCCTACACGGTTGGATGTAAACGCAGCGGAAATCACAACAAGAAAACAAATGTATGACCGACAAAGTCACTAACTAAATTACCGGCAACCACCAGACGGGACTCCAAAATCCATATCGAAGCATACAATACTAAGTTCACAAAACCAAAACATAAATAGCGTTAGCAACCAAAACCAGAAAAAGAAACTATCCTCGAGTGTGTCGTGGGACTGGCAGCTGGGACTCTCCAAGCATCCATGACTCATCTACCTGTTACCTGGCGAAAGAAAACCATTTTGCGGGGTGGTGAGTATTGGAACTCAGCGGGTAAGGAAAGAGATAGTGCATGAACATAACATATAACTAGAAAGTGAGCCAAGAGTATACAGTCTCATACAGAAATAGCAGATACTACAAAAGAACCAAAACAAATGCTCATACCTGAAACCATATCCTAGGCTAGGTATAGTAGGTCAGAACTGGTACTAATCTGCTATATTACTGTTCATAACTATAGAGGTAATAAGCAAGGTATATACCAATTTTCAATGACTAGACATCTACAACGAGAACATATCTCAACACAAGTAAGCATATCAGCATATGTGAACAACGACAGTAAGTAAGCAATAACAGCATATATAGACAGCAGCAGCTAAAACAAATATAATAATAACAGTATGACGGATGGTCCTCGCCCACCTCTCTCGCACGGGACCTGATGGTCGAGAGGGTCGATGAAAGATCAGACACCACTCCGACTACCACTCACACAAGTGCAGGGGCAGTTGCGTAGTAGCTAACTAGTTACATCTGCGATGGGGTCCCTGCTGCTCGTACTCCGGCTACCACTCACACGAGTGGTCGAGTGCGGCACGACAGGATAGGCTCCACCTACCACTCTCTCGAGTGGCCGGGGTGCAAACGTCTGATGACGTGATCACGAACAATGCAATATCATCGTATATATATATATATATATATATATATATATATATATATATATATATATATATAAACCGAAACAGGTATGCTACATGAAGCCAACATGCTCAATATCGTACATAAATAAGCAACAGTTAAAGTATACAAATATGATATTTAGTATCTGCTACGGATCATGGACAACAAGAAGAGACTGTATGGATATAGAAACGAATTTCTCAAAGATTGCTTGGGAGTATCAAGCGCAGGAAAGTAAGAGTGGAGTCAAGGTAAACAGTCCTTATCCAAAATAATTCATGCACTAAGGTCAAAGTACTAAAAGAAAACAAAGCAAGAAGTACCCGCCTTTATATGCAGATCATGTCAACCGTCTTCAATCAACGTCCTGCAAATCACGTGATGTACAATTTAGCTAATTTCATAACGACTCTAGCTAAACCGAAACCCAACTTAATTAGGGGGGGGAATATCCTAATCCTATTGTGAACCTCGATTCACCCAAATCTATCAAAATTCCCAACTACCTTTCAAGAGCTAATACCAAGAGCAGAGAAAAAACCCTATTGGGTTCATACTTCAACCTACAAGATCAGACCACAAGCTCACCGCTGACTCAATTCAATCCATAATTCTTTATATATAAAGGAAATAAAGGAAATCTGCCAATATAAAAGACTTCATCAAATTCAAGCTACGAATACCCAATCTACCAAGAAGACCAAGAAACCTCAAAAGAAACAAACTTGGCAACAATTCAAACTCCACGTAATGTATATACTTGCCATATATCATAGGGTATCAAAGAAAAATATCCAAGTACCAGAAGCGAACAGTGAAGACCTCTAAGCACCCTAAGGAAACAATGAAAACATCTACTACCACACCTAAACCTATTCCTTCTAATCTGTCCGGAAATTCCACTGTCAATACAAGAAATAATAACACAATGAAAATTCATTTTATCCGCTACGAATCTGTCCAGGAAACCACAGCTCGCACAAGAGATAAAATCATCATGAAAATCCTTCATAAAACACTTCAATTCCATCCGGAATTACAATAGCCAGCACATGAGAAAACAACCCAAAGATAACTCGTTTAAAACCTTGCAGTTCTGTCTAGAAACACTCCGCCCAACACCAAAAATAAACACAAACAAAGTGCAGAAAACATAACAACAACGAAGTTGATTTGAAACCTTCCAAATGACAGATCATACGCTACAGCCGAAATCCTGGGCATGGCCAAGCTCTATCCTAAACACCCAACCCAATTCCAGACATCTAACGGAAATTCTGAGATAGACCAAGAACAATACACAGAAATCAAACCCCTTATCTTTCCCCAAATCCAAAACCGAAAACCAACACAAAACCTTCATAAAGAACTAGAACTTCATCAAAGAAAACCGTGCATATGCCTACTCCTATCCCTTTTTCTGAAACCCATACCTACAAGAGGGAAATTCTACCTGCCGGATTAATTAGGACACAGCTCGGGAGAGATGAGATCAACGGTTGTGGCTCGTCACGGTGTCTCTGGAGCTGGTGCGAGGAGACGCCAAGGTTCGGGAGTAGGTGGCGCCGGTGCGTCTTAGCGAAGAGGAAAAGAGGAGATCACAAGAAGGGAATCGACCGGTGCTCGCCTGGGTGAGGCTCGGGGAGAAGAAGCTCGGCGGGGTCAAGGGAGCTAGGGCACGGCTAGGAGGGGTTTCGGCAATGAAGAGATCCAAGGCTCCTTGCTTGATTTTCCGGCAATCTCCGAGTGTCTTCGACTAGGAGAGGAAAGACAATGGTCGGATCGGAGCTCAGGGGTCGGTGTCGGCCATCCGGTAGCTGGTGATCGGTGTCGGGCCGAGGCGGTCGGCGATGACGCAAGAGAGGAATCGGCAGGGGAAGAGGAGAGGCGCGCGGGTGAGATGCTAGGCACGACAAATTTAGGTTTTTATAATATAAACTTAGGTTTAGATAAATTAAAACCTAAGTTTATTCCTCAATCAACTCCCACATTTGGGTATCCTAAACAGGATTTTTCTTGAACCTATAAGTGCATCCCCTCTAATTACGGCGTACGAGCTCCGATTAATTCCAGAAAAATTTCTAAAAAATCCAATAAGATTATTTCCCCAAATAATCTTATCATTTAATTATTAATTGTTCAGTACTTTACATTCTCCCCCACTAATAAAAATTTTGTCCCCAAATTTATTGCTTAACTCAGGAGATCCTCATCTAAGGTAATAACCAAATAACACACTCATATACTAATCCATCATAATATCATGATCAAATCGTTATCTAAAAAGGATGCTACTATGGGTTATGGACTCATCTTGCTTCCACTGCGCCACTCTGATATTCTGCCTTCACTTGTTGACACACAGAGAATCAGACTTCAAAGTTCACAATATCATCCTCTGCATTTTCCCTTTCCATAATTGCTATATATATAAGGAGCCTGAGACCTATGAAAGGATAAGTCGATCTCCTACTGATCAAGCTAATAAGAGTAAATCAGTCCTCTACTAACCAAACCAACGCGAGTAAATCGATACTCTATACATCGGGTCCATAAAAATATCTAGGGCATTGTAAACCTAAATAGCAATATCAAGGACTCCTCATGTCTATACAACAAACATACCCAACAATAAATCATCAAGTCATATATCTACTAATAGAGTATCTGAAAATCAGATATTACTACATTTAGACGTTGTGTAAGAAGATATTCACCAATGACTGACACAACACAAGTCATACATGGTATAAACAACTAACCAAGTATTAAATATGTATGATAACGGTATACAAACATACCTCCTATAGCTTGGAGAAATCCTTCCGCCGCCAGGTCCCGAAACTCGAGAGTCACATCGAGGGATCAACTTTACAAAAGGAAAACAAAACAATCGGAACACCGAAAATCATAAATCAAAACAGGATCAAAATCAAAACACAAAACACAAAACACAGCATTTGAGTCGAACCATGCTTTGATACCATAAAATTGGTATCAGATTAACTCAAAAATAATCATAAATCAAAACAAGATCGAAACAGCTCTGATACCACTAAAATTGTCACGCCCCCAGAGGAGTCCCTGTCCGAAGAAATTTCGACAGTATCTCCCCTGTACGGGTGACAATCTGAAACATTACTACATACAAAATATACATCAGCCACACTCGGCTGGAAAAAATATAAACAATAGAACACGCAGTTTAATATACTCAGCCTACCCGGTTGGACAAAATGAAATAACACATAACCACCATCTATAACCATCAGCCTAAACGGCTGGAACAAAATAGAAACACACACAGCGGAAGACAGAACGATAAATACTCAACCTACACGGCTGGATGTAAACGCAGCGAAAATCACAACAAGAAAACAAATGTATGACCGACAAAGTCACTAACTAAATTACCGGCAACCACCAGACGGGACTCCAAAATCCATATCGAAGCATACAATACTAAGTTCACAAAACCAAAACATAACAAAACCAAAACGAAAACTATCCTCGAGTGTGACGTAGGACCCAGGAGTGGCAGCCGACATCTCTCCAAGCATCCATGACTCATCTACCTGTTACCTGGCGAAAGAAAACCATTTTGCGGGGTGGTGAGTATTGGAACTCAGCGGGTAAGGAAAGAGATAGTGCATGAACATAACATATAACTAGAAAGTGAGCCAAGAGTATACAGTCTCATACAGAAATAGCAGATACTACAAAAGAACCAAAACAAATGCTCATACCTGAAACCATATCCTAGGCTAGGTATAGTAGGTCAGAACTGGTACTAATCTGCTACATTACTGTTCATAACTACAGAGGTAATAAGCAAGGTATATACCAATTTTCAATGACTAGACATCTACAACGAGAACATATCTCAACACAAGTAAGCATATCAGCAGTAAGTAAGCAATAACAGCATATATAGACAGCAGCAGCCAAAACAAATATAATAACAACGTATGCACGGATGGTCACTCCCGCCCACCTCTCTGCACCATGACCCCTGTATGGTCGAGAGGCCGGGTCAGTGACAGACTGTACACCACTCCAGCTACCACTCACACGAGTGGCCGAGGGGACAGTTGCATAGTAGCTAACTAGCTACATCTGCGATGGGGTCCCTGCTGCTCGTACTCCAGCTACCACTCACACGAGTGGCCGAGTGCGGCACGACAGGACAAGCGGCATCAACTCCAGCTACCACTCTCTCGAGTGGCTGAGGGTGCGGCATACATGCAATGACATAATGCGAACAATGCAACAGTCATCATATATATATATATATATATATATAAGCCGAAACAGGTATGCTACATGAAGCCAGCATGCTCAATATCGTACATAAATAAGCAACAGTTAAAGTATACAAATATGATATTTAGTATCTGCTACGGATCATGGACAACAAGAAGGGACTGCATTGATATAGAAACGAATTTCTCAAAGATTGTGTGGGAGTATCAAGCGCAGGAAAGTAAGAGTGGAGTCAAGGTAAACAGTCCTTATCCAAAATAATTCATGCACTAAGGTCAAAGTACTAAAAGAAAACAAAGCAAGAAGTACCCGCCTTTATATGCAGATCATGTCAACCGTCTTCAATCAACGTCCTGCAAATCACGTGATGTACAATTTAGCTAATTTCATAACGACTCTAGGTAAACCGAAACCCAACTTAATTAGGGGGGGGATGGGAAATATCCTAATCCTATTGTGAATCTCGATTCATCCAAATCTATCAAAATTCCCAACTACCTTTCAAGAGCTAATACCAAGAGCAGAGAAAAAACCCTATTGGGTTCATACTTCAACCTACAAGATCAGACCACAAGCTCACCGCTGACTCAATTCAATCCATAATTCTTTATATATAAAGGAAATAAAGGAAATCTGCCAATATAAAAGACTTCATCAAATTCAAGCTACGAATACCCAATCTACCAAGAAGACCAAGAAACCTCAAAAGAAACAAACTCGGCAACAATTCAAACTCCACGTAATGCATATACTTGCCATATATCATAGGGTATCAAAGAAAAACATCCAAGTACCAGAAGCGAACAGTGAAGACCTCTAAGCACCCTAAGGAAACAATGAAAACATCTACTACCACACCTAAACCTATTCCTTCTAATCTGTCCGAAAATTCCACTGTCAATACAAGAAATAATAACACAATGAAAATTCATTTTATCCGCTACGAATCTGTCCAGGAAACCACAGCTCGCACAAGAGATAAAATCATCATGAAAATCCTTCATAAAACACTTCAATTCCATCCGGAATTACAACAGCCAGCACATGAGAAAACAACCCAAAGATAACTCGTTTAAAACCTTACAGTTCTGTCTAGAAACACTCCTCCCAACACCAAAAATAAACACAAACAAAGTGGAGAAAACATAACAACAACGAAGTTGATTTGAAACCTTCCAAATGACAGATCATACGCTACAGCCGAAATCCTGGGCATGGCCAAGCTCTATCCTAAACACCCAACCCAATTCCAGACATCTAACAGAAATTCCGAGATAGACCAAGAACAATACACAGAAATCAAACCCCTTATCTTTCCCCAAATCCAAAACCGAAAACCAACACAAAACCTTCATAAAGAACTAGAACTTCATCAAAGAAAACCGTGCATATGCCTACTCCTATCCCTTTTTCCGAAACCCATACCTACCAGAGGGAAATTCTACCTGCCGGATTAATTTGGACACAGCTCGGGAGAGATGAGATCAACGGTTGTGGCTCGTCACGGTGTCTCTGGAGCTGGTGCGAGGAGACGCCAAGGTTCGGGAGTAGGTGGCGCCGGTGCGTCTTAGCGAAGAGGAAAAGAGGAGATCACAAGAAGGGAATCGACCGGTGCTCGCCTGGGTGAGGCTCGGGGAGAAGAAGCTCGGCGGGGTCAAGGGAGCTAGGGCACGGCTAGGAGGGGTTTCGGCAATGAAGAGATTCAGGGCTCCTTGCTTGATTTCCGGCAATCTTCGAGTGTCTTCGGCTAGGAGAGGAAAGACAATGGTCGGATCGGAGCTCAGGGGTCGGTGTCGGCCATCCGGTAGCTGGTGATCGGTGTCGGGCCGAGGCGGTCGGCGATGACGCAAGAGAGGAATCGGCAGGGGAAGAGGAGAGGCGCGCGGGTGAGATGCTAGGAACGGAAATAAAAAAAAAACCTAGGTATTAATTGAAAGTTAGTTTTATTAACCCAATCAACTCCCATATTTGGGTATCCTAAACAGGCTTTTTCTCGAACCTATAAGTACATCCCCTTTAATTACGCCGTACGAGCTCCGATTAATTCCAGAAAAATTTCTAAAAATTTCTAAAAATTCCAATAAGATTATTTCCCCAAATAATCTTATCATTTAATTATTAATTGTTTAGTACTTTACATTACCTATTAATTTTATTATCTTGTCATCCTAACTTTATGACAAATAAAATTAATAGTTAGTTTTCCTTTGGTCACGCAAAATAATAGTAGTGACTCCGTTGGGGAGGATACTATTGAATGCGTCTAAGTGTAAACCATTACTTGATACTTAGTCCATTGAATAGGATTGTGCCCCTTCAGTTGGAGAAGATCACACGCTCCTAAATAATTTCCTATAACCATCCATAAAGGAAGTTTGACCTAGTGATCCGCAAACAAATCCATCCGTTGTGGAGGGAGGCACTCAGAGCCAACACGCAAGTTTGTTGCATCACTTACAAACCAGTAATGGAGACCGTGAAATTTATTTACTAATCCCTCTCCCACTTAGTATTTTTAAGTTGAGGATTTTAACTATGCAAGCCCACATCACATGCACACACACATCACAGTAAACAAAAGCAATAAATATGGAAATTAATTTTCCAACTTTTATGGCTTCTTCCATCACTGTTCTCCGTGTGCTCCCGCCCTAGGGTTCATGTCGTCGGGTCCATTGAGCTTCCTTTTCCGCTGCGCCTCTGGTCATCAAATAGCACCATGCCTTGCAAGGATACGATCCGTGATAAAAAAAAATAAAATTTTACATATATCGATCCTATATTCCACAAGGGAATGTACATAAAGTCTAGATCGAACAAAAATGTAAAATCCTAGGGCTAATACAACTCCTGCTGTATTTAATAAATACAATCATGCACACACATAAAATGCCCTTAACATGTCCAAGGGTCCAATCACACACAATCACATTAAGCCGTAATAGTTGGAGCCTGCAATCACAGAATTAGCATATCCTACTATTATCCTGCCTAAAATATGTATGACATGTGCATAATTAAACTGAAAACCAAACACACAGAGGCAAACCCTAACTCTGATACCAATTGTTGGTTACAACTAGGAATATCGTACCGGTTCCCCTGTACAAAAATTTTGTACAAGTCCTGAACCTTTCCTAACAACCTATTGTGTTCTTTAGAAATTAAATTCAGAATCGCAAGCATAACTTAACATTATTGATTCCAAATTTAACTTATCTGTTCTTAGAGGTTTAGACTTAGATCGCAAATGATACTTAACATTGTAGATCCAAATCCACCTATGTTACAAATTCAATTAAATATTTTTCAGAGATTGGCTCCCAGGTCAAACATGGCGAGACACTTGACCTTCTTGGGTATGGGAACATCCACCACTGCCTCAACAAAGCCTCTCAACGAAATTCAATATTTAATTTCCTTATAGTAACCCTAGGTTTAACCAAAAGGAACAATCGAATCACAAGATCGAAAAACAAAGAAACATAAATTCGAATCACAAATCCGAAACCTAGAATCACTAGCCTCTTGTGTTTGGTATTTCAAAATTCATACAAAGAAAACTAGTATGATGCGGAATAGAATTACTAGTTATACCTTTCTTTGTAAGCAACAACCTCTTGATCTTCTATCGTATTCCTCTTCTTATCTCAAACGTTGTGTGGGCAATGATCTACCGAGATGAGAACCACCAAGACACCTTCCTTCTTGCAAGTTTCGACCACCAACCTTCAAGCTCCAAGGGATGCAAGAGCAAAGCCTCCTTTCTCTCCTTCTTCTTCTAGCTAGAATTGGCCACCACAAGAACTCCAAGAGAAGGATGCACCGACCACTAAATAAGAAGAGAAAAGGAGAAGAGAATAGGGCCAACCACAGTAAGGAAGAGAGGAGAGGAATACTAGATAATATGTTGTGTGTGGTGAGACACCTCTATCCTCTCTTTTATATTCCTTGGTCTTAGCAAATAAGGAAATTTAATTAAAATTCCCTTATTTTCCTTGTCATTGGTTAATAAAGAAAATTTAATTAAAAATTCCTTTTAACCCTTCTCATGGCCGACCCCTTCAATTGTTCCAAAAAAGGCAAGTTTTAAAACACAAAATTAAAACTTCCTTATTTGTTTTCGGAAATTTTTAAAATAAAAATTTCTCTTAAAAAATTCCCTTCATGGTTGGTTATAAAAGGAAACTTTTTATAAATTAAAATCTCTCTATTAAAATATGTGGATGATTTCCAAAAAGGAAAGTTTTCTTTCAAAATTAAAATCTTTCTTTTAACTACAAATAAGGAAAGATATCAAACCTTTCTCTTAATCCTTTATAGAAACTATAAAAGGAAATATTTAATTTTTAAATTCTCTTTTAAATCATGGCTTCCACATAAGGAAAGATTTTAAAAATAAAATCCTTTTAATTTTATATGGCTGGCCACACCAAGCTTGGGCTCCAAGCTATGGCCGGCCACCCTACTTGGCTCAAGCCTTTGGCTTGGCCGGCCCAAGCTTGGGCTCCAAGCTTGCTTGGCCAGCCACCTAAGGGAGGGTAGGAAGTAGGTATTTGGTGGATATAATTCTCTATATATAAGAGGCTATGATAGGGACTGAGAGGAGGAATTAGTTTTGGTCTCCTGATGAAATTAAGCTTCCCATGTTCGCCCCGAACACTCAACTTAATTTCATCAATAATAATTCATACCTCTTAAGAATTATTATTGAACTACCGCACCAATCCCAAATTACATTTTGGGCTCCTTCTTATCATGAGTGTGCTAATCTCCCTGTGTTTAACGAATGTCCACTAATTAAATGAGTTACTGACAACTCACTTTAATTAATATCTTAGTCCAAGAGTAGTACCACTCAACCTTATCATCATGTCGGACTAAGTCCACCTGCAGGGTTTACATGACAATCCTTATGAGCTCCCCTTAGGAACATTATCAACCTAGATTACTAGAACACAGTTTCCTCCTATAATCAACAATACACACTATAAATAATATTATTTCCCAACTTATCAAGCCTCTTGATTTATCAAGCTAAATCTCACCCTTTGATAAGTCAAAGAAATAAATACTAAGTATGCATGTTTGTTATTATATCAGGATTAAGAGCACACACTTCCATAATAACAAAGGTCTTGTTCTTTTATTAAGTCATTATAAAAAGAACTTATCTTAAATGATCCATCTCAATACACTCTGAGTGTACTAGTGTAATTTTATAGTCAAGATAAACTAATACCAAATTACACTACGACTATTCCAATGATTTGTTCCTATCCATCTTAGTCATGAGCAACTGTTTATAATTTATAAAGAACTGATAACATTATCTTCTGTGTGTGACACCACGCATCATGTTATCTACAATATAAATTAATTGAACAACTACACTTAGAATAAATGTAGACATTTGACCAATGTGATTCTTTATTTCAAAATAAATGTTTACAAAAAGCTAGGCTTTTGGTATACACTCTAACACCACAAACAATCGAACTTCTGTTCGTTATTCCAACTTATCAGTGTCTCCCTTCAGCACATGTGCTGGACTACTCTAAATCCGAATATGTTTCAGACTAAGCTTACGCCCATTCCACAATTCTATGAGAGTAGAGGGTACTGACTTAGAAGGTACCAAGTTCAGAATGTATACTGTCGTTTCCAAAGCATATCCCCAAAATGAATTTGGTAATTCTGAATAACTCATCATTGATCTATCCATTTCCATAAGAGTCATATTCCTTTGTTCTGTCATACCATTCTGTTGAGGTATACCAGGTGTAGACAGTTGGGATTGAATCCCGACCTCTGATAAGTAACTCCTAAACTCTACTAAGAGGTACTCGCCACCACGATCAGATCGTAGTATCTTGATACTTTTACCATGACGTTTCTTCACATCAGCCTTGTACTATTTGAACTTATCAAAGCACTCAGACTTGCGATGCATCAAGTAAATGTACCCATATCTTGAATAGTCGTCTATAAAAGAGATAAAATATTCGAACCACCTCTTGCTTGGATAGTCATAGGTCCACACAAATCAAAATGAACCAATTCCAACACATCTTTGGCTCTATACCCCTTGGCCTTAAACGATCTCTTGGTCATTTTTTCTTCCAAGCAAGATTCACATGTTGGAAAGTTTTCCACCACTAATGAACTCAAAAGTCCATCAGCTATTAGCCTTTGAATCCTACTCAAGTTAATATGACCAAGCCTTAGATGCCAAAGATATGTTTGGTTCATTTCCCAAGGTTGCTTTCTCTTAGTAAAATTAGTAGATATGTTATTAATTTTCATTTGTTGCATCGTGGAAGTTATTGGATTTAGAGTATACAAATTACCAACTAATATACCAGAACAGATAACTTGCCTATTTTTCTTGACAACTACTTTGTCATCAAAAGAAATAGAATATCCATCTATAAAGAGTTTAGAAACTGAAATTAAGTTCTTTCTAAAACTTGGTACATAAAGATAATTTCTCAAAATTAATATTTTATTCCTATCAAAAGACAAATAAATATCTCCCACTGTAACAGCCGCCACTTTTGTAGCATTTCCCATGTAGATGGTAATCTCCCTTTCATGTAGTCGTCGAGTTTCCTGGAACCCCTACAATGAATTGTAGAATGATCAGTGGCTCCCATATCTGCATACCAGGTACCGGTAGATAACCCCACTAAACATGTTTCAACTACTAGAGAATAAGATATACCTTTATTGTTCTCCTTTCTATGAGGACAGTCCACCTTCCAATGTCCAGACTGCTTGCATGTGAAGCACTTGCCCTTTGGCTTCTTCACACCTTCCTTCGGTCCTAGAGATCGATTCACTTTCTTTGCTTGTTTCTTTTTCTTCTTTCTACCTTTCAGTTTAGAAGCAGAAACATTTTAGCAATATGAATTTGAGAGCTTTGACGAAATAACCCTTCTGCTGGTTGAACACTACAAGAAAAACCCTCATAGACATCGGCGGAACAACAATGGTTTTAAGCAAAAACCGATGTCTTTGAGTATTTTACACTGATTTTTCTAAAAACCGGTGTCTATGAGCGCAGATTTTCGCTCATAGACATCGATTTTTTTAGACGATGTCTATGAGCGTTTTTTTTTCATTAATAGACATCGATTTTAACTGCGGTTTTTAAAACCCGGTGTCTATGAACTAAAATTCTGGCGGACTTTCTTAGCGCGATTTCTTTTGGGCTTCTCCTCGCCCACCATAAATCAAAACCCTAATCCTCCGCATCCTCCTTTTAGGAGTTACCATTTGAAAGACGAGCAATGAATCTCTCGACGGCGATGTGGACGGCGGCGGTCGTCGGCACTGTCACGGTCTACTGGTTCATGTGGGTGATGGGCTAGGCGGAAGTGAAATGCAAGCGGACAGTGAACTTTAAGATGGGATCGATCATGCGGGATAAGGTGAAGGAGTACTGGTCCTTCTTTCTCCGCTCCAAGGAGGGCCTAGCACCATTACTATATTAGTGAAGTGAGAGCTAGATCCCCTTGTTTCCCCGATCTGATCGCCATCCGAACTCCTAGGGTTCGACGCCCGACGACTCCTTCTTGTTCTGGCGGCCTCTCCGGCCCTTCCTCTCCCCCTGCATATCTTCCATTCTTGATGCAGGACAAGGCGGCCGCAGAGGACGGCGAGAAGGAGACTTTTTCGAAGAAGCCGCGCCACTGCGAAGCCGAGATGCCCGTTACTGATTCTGAGGAAGACTCTTTCCTCTTTCCCGTGGAGGAGATCATCCAGTACCCTCTTCCAGGATACGTCGCTCCCTCTTCCATCAGCTTCAGCCCCGATGGGCGCTTGATCTCCTATCTCTTCAGCCTCGATGGTACCCTCCACCGTAAAGTCTTCGCCTTTGACGTTGCCTCACGATGGCAGGAGCCCTACTGTTCCTCCTAAGCGCCGATTCTTTCTCTCGCGCAATCCCTAATTTTCGTCATCGTTGTTCCTCCCGAGCACCAATTATTTCTCCTCCCTAACTTGCTCTTGCCGTCGCCTCTCCTCTCACCCACGCTCATCATCTCTATCGCTGCTCCTCACCCTTTTTCCTCCCTAATTGACCCGCTCTCGTTGTCGCCGCTCCTCTCACCAATGTTCATGCATCCTTGTCTGCGCCGCCTCCAGGCGCCGCCAACCGTCGGCCTCCAACCACCTAAGCATCCTTGTCACCACCGCCTCCAGCCGCCTAAGCAATCTGAAGTTTTATAGGGATTTCTTTGTTACCTGATACCTTTTGTTTTTGTGTACTATTGATTTTGTCAATTTGAACCCTAGAGAGAAAGGCAAGAACATTTGGAACCCTAGAGAGAACATTTTGATCTGCCTCCAGCAGCCTAAGCATCCTTGTGTACTGTTAATTTTGTTAATAAGGTCCTTGGATAATTACTGATATGGCAAGAACATTTGGAGATTTTTTTTTATCAGTCAGACGATTAAAACATTCACTATAGGATATTCAGACCCTCCATCACTGCATTCTGTGCAAGCTGGAAGATATGCACTAGGAGGAAGCTTTGCTGGTAAGGCAGATATATGATGATTTTGATGCTTTAGCAGGGTTTGATTTATGCTTAATGAATTCCAATTTTCATAATGCAAGTCCTAGAACTCTTGCTAAGGTGGCGATCCACCTTTTTTTCAATCAGGCCGACTCTCCTTGGCAAGCTTGCAAAACAATAGATTTGTAGATAGGGAGATTGACACTAGAGCTTCAACTAAGCTATTTTTTTATTGTACATTTGTTAGTCTGACCCATAACATGCAAGTTGTATTCCAAAAATTTGCTAGCCAAATTCTAGCCTAACAACATTTTTTTTATTGTACATGTCTTCAGATACAGGTTGCCATCTGCAGTCAATCTGTTTACTAGTGCATATTTGAATACTATGGCATAAGTACTAAAATTGCAACTTCATTACCGTACTAACACTGTAACTATGCTATTTTTTTAATTGTACATGTGTTAGCTTGATCCCTAACAACATGTATGTACTATTCTAGTCAAATTCTAGCCAACACATGTTAATTTGCTTGATCCCTAACAATCCTTATTTCTACGAATAAATAGCTAGTCAAATTCTTAAGTTTCAATAAAAGTTGCACATAGATTTAGTAGCACATAGACTTGCTTGTTTTCTATGCTTCTTCAGCAACTCACTTTAAAACCTCAATTACAGGAATAGAAGGAAGCAGTGAGTGGAGGTTTTGGTCTAAGACATCGGAAGCTTAAGCTTTAAAGGTCTTTCCTTGTTACCTTTCTTATTATACTTGAATTTCACTTGTAACTTAGTTCTTTATTTATGAATGTTAAATTTAGTATATATGCATTTTAAAATTCAACAATTTGTCATAATGTTAAATTGATTTTAAGAACATCCATAATGCCAACTATAGATATGCCAACACTTGGAAATTGAAGTTAGATGAACGATAGATAATAATCACACAAACCAAAATGATAAAATGAAGAACATCCATAATGCCAACTATATGAATAGTAATTACATGTTAAATTGGCCAGGAACATCAACAAAGGACCATGAAGTATTATAGTACCATGATATATTATCGACAAATTGACTATATTGATTATGTATTTATGATAAATATTGCAATGCTTATCATCTGACAAACAAAGTTGCCCTGACTCCATATGAATCTTTCACATTTCCTGGTTCATCTAAATAGTCAAGTGGTTAATGTTTTAAGTCTCAATTATTTTGTCTAAGATGAAATCTAACCGAAGCATATCTGTAAGTTGGGGTTTTGACTAAAACATGATAAAGAACAATATTGATTTGCTCACATTTCTCTTATCATAGAGATAGAAAAAGAACTGAGATGGTGAAGAGTACTCCTCAGAGTCCATGTTATGTGCCATGGCAACAACTCCATACACAGAAAGAGGAAGCACAGGCAGCTCTTCGTCCTATCATTACCAAATTCAAAAAGATGATCTAAGCAAGAATTGAATAACCCATTAACCAATTATCACCAATGAATCGAATTGATCGATCTATGAGAGAAATCTTTCAGCTCTTGTTCTAGTGTTGTGATTTTGGTTTGAGATTCTAAACTTCGATTTGATAGCAGGAACTCCGAGGATGTTTAGTAGGCTTTTAGGAAAGCCCAAAAAGCAAACCAGCGCCTTGGCAACTATCGAGAAATTATATGAGGTACTTCGATCTTCCCATCTTGTTTCCCGTTTCTTGACTACGAATCGTAAGCTAAAACTTGATTGGTTGGGCTTCGTGGATTGTGAAGCTTTTTTTTATGTTTGTTTGGATACATGATGTGGAAGCCCAACTTCAACCTGTTCATGAAAAGAAAACAGTTCTGCTTTGCCTAATAGAATGGTTTAATCTGTGAATAGTATTCATAAGAGCATGAACACATGTTTTGGGCCACAAGTTTAGGGTTTTTTTTGTTGTTGTCAGAGTATCGGTGGATGATACATTTCTAATCATCACTCTATATGTTTCAGACACTTGAAATGCTCGAGAAAAAGGAGAAAGTTCTCCTTAAGAAGTCTGATGTTGAGATCGAAGAGGCTAAACAATTCACCAAAACTAAAAACAAAAGAGGTGAGATTTATCATCTGGCCGTACAAGTTTATGGTTCACTTTTTTGTCCATGACACAATATGTTTTTCAACAAAGGCGATCTAGCCAAAATACCAAATTGTTCTATCACAAATTATTTATCCTGTGTGACAAGTATTAGTCTGTGTATGAAGCTTCATACTTATGCTACGACATACACTTGTTGTCATATGTTTTAGGTTATAATATTGTCATGCTAATTAGATAGAGTAGATTGCTTTGGGTCGTATTTTTACCTTTTTTTGGTCATTTGCTTAGTATGATAAGTTTCTTTTTATCTATAATATTTGGATATCTGTACTTGTTTATTTGACATACTATATGCTCTTCTTGATTATTCTTTGGGTAAGATTTTTTTTTTTAAAATTTCTATTTTATTATATATTCTTCTCATCTTGAAAAAATTTTGCTATATTTTTCACATTCATGTAGATTGAAAAAATTTATGCCACCTCAGTTGACCAAGATTCTCCTTTGTATCACAGACTCGAGTTTACTTGATACTAGAATATGCAGCTAAAGGTGAACTCTACAAGGAACTACAGAAGTCCAAATGCTTCAGTGAGAGGCGAACTTCTACAGTGAGTTCTTTGCAGACACACACTAACGGTTATCAGTGTATGAGCTTTTATCTATTATTGACAATGAAGGACTAACACTCTAATCATGTACCCATAGAATTTGCAGTTCCTTTCTCACTGTATGTACAAGTGTTGTGCATTTGCAAATTTAATGAGGCTAGTGTGTCTGCAAACTTGAACAAACGTTCTGATAATTTATAAGCTTTATGTGTTTTTTTAGAAATGCCTTAAAATACTTCTTAATGAATTTTCCCATGTTGTCCAGGTACTTCTATAGATTCTTCCTCATGATATTTTTGTTTATCATGGCAACGTCCAGAAATCTATGGCAGCCACTTCTGCTGAGGGTGGCCTCGATCCCATACTTGCCTACACTGCCGGAGCAGAGATCGAGCAGCTGCAGTGGTCTTCCACCCAGCCCGACTGGGTTGCCATTGCCTACTCCACTAAGCTTCAGATTCTGAGAGTTTAATGGAAAGCAAATGGATATTAGAGCAGTAAAGATATTGCCTTTGACTCAGCGCTTTTCATTGTACTACATCAAGATGATACATTGGATTTATTTGGATTAAATTAGGAGGAAATGTAGCACAATTACTCACTATTTGATTCTATTTACTGAACTGGTACCTGGTAGCACCCCACTCAATTGATTTCATAATTAGTGCATAGCTTCATTTCATGTCCTATCATTTCTCTATTGCACTAGGCTTTTGATTATTTTTGGGGTATAGTTTCCTTATTACTTGCAGGATCAGAATACTAGTTGGATGAATTGTTTGGATCCTCTACTGGCATGTTCTTCAGTTTGCCTTTTTTTTTTTTTTAATTTACTGATAACCTTCTTGGGCATTAAAATTATATTTTCTTTTCTATTAGAAACTTACATCTTTGCAGATGTTTGCCTTCTTCTGTGTATCTTCCTGCTTAACTTTATTTAGTTGCTTTTGATCTTTGTATAGCACTAGTTATACATTTTTTTTAAGAGAGATGATTTAGGCGTGTTTAAGATCTTGGTGGATGATTCATTGGATTCGTGGTGTTGGATATTGTCAGGTAGCTCTTGTAATTCCCTGTGGTTGAACATTTTGAAGTGGAACTGGAGGTATATTTGGAAATCAGTGTTTAGGGTTGCTGTAGAATGATGCTTTGAATTGTTGTTATCTGGAGGTTTGATCTTTTGCTTCACTGAACTTATGCAGGAATGCAAAACATTAAGGATCCTGAGATATAATTTTCCCATGTTATCTGGAGCTTTGATCTTTTGCCATGAATTTTCCCATGTTATCAATGAAAGTAACATGATACTTTCTTATGTGATGTATTTTTTTCTTTTCTTTTATTTATTTACTTATATATATGGTTGCATCTATATATGGTTGAAATTCATGTTGACTAGTTAGCATTTTAGCTATTTTCCCCTTGAAATAAAAATTTGTTTTGATGTTATTGTATCATTGGAAATCATATAAATGAATTGATGTTACTCATCTTTATTACTGCTGAGGAATTTATTTACTTTTCATGTACTCTTAGTGATAAACAGTTATGCCATTTGGGTCGACTACTAATGAATTGAATTTCCATGTACTCTTAGTGATAAACAGTTCCCAGGAATGATAGATCTATCACTATATGATGTGGTTGAGATAATTGATGAATGTTTCTCTTTTTAAGCATTCCAATTAGTCATCTTGTTACCTGGTGCTCTTACTGATTTTTTAACTATGATTTTTAGTCTTGGTTTACTAATATATTATTTATGTGTTTTTACAGTTTACAAATCTCAAGTACTCCAGAGTTGAAATTGATGAAGTGAGGTTCGAGTGGGCTGAATGCATGCTAGATTACATTTAAAGTGCGGTTCTACCTTGATGTGTTGTTAAAAGAATGTTCTACCTTGATTCTGATATCTATTAGCTTTTGATGTAAAAAGAATGTTTGTGTATTTTATGGATACTATTGTAAGAAGAATATTTATGTAATTTGTGAATATTTGTGTATTTTATGGATACTGTTGAATGAAGAATATTTGTGTAATTTGTGAATATTTGTGTATTTTTTTGGTTACTGTTTCAGAAATCAAATTTGTACTGTTAAAAAATACTGATATTACATCGGTTTTTCACCGCTGCAAAATCGGTGTTATTAACTAATATTACATCGGTCGTATACCGCTGCCAAAACTGGTGTTATTAACATATAATATTACATCGGTTTACACCATTGATGAAACGGTGTCGTTAAGTGATACTACACTGGTTAATAACCGATTCGAACACCGGTGTCGTTAAGTGATACTACACCGGTTTTAAACCGATGTCCAAAATGATAGACTTTTTACATCGCCTTCATAGACATTGGTCAAAAATGTAATAGACACTGGTGGAAAACCGATGTCTATGAGGGTTTTTGTTGTAGTGGAAGTTCTGCCAGAAGTTCCGCCAACGAATAAACCCTTTTATTCATATTGTAGTTCAAGCGGAACTGCTCAAAACTTTTAGGCAATGTTTGGAGAATGATATCGACCTGGGTTTCCCCATCGATTTCAGCCCCAAGGATTTCTATCTCATTTAAATGAGCCATCATTTTGAGGATATGATCCCTTACGGGTGTCCCCTCATTCATGGTGGTCGTCATCAAGTTTTTCATAGCCTGTTGCCTAGCATTCTGATTCTGGTGTCTGAAGAGTTCCTTGAGATTGCACATCATGTCATAAGTAGTAGGCATAGCCTAATGTTGATGTTGCAGTACATTTAACATAGAAACTAAAATGTAACACGATGTCATCTCATCTGCCCTGACCCATTTCTTATGATACTCTTGGGTATGAGATCATCCATCACTTCCTAGTCAAAGCCTTTCAAAGAAATTGAATATTTAAACTCCTTACAGTAAACCCTAGGTTAAACTATAGAGATCTCAATCAAAGCACAAGATCGCTAGCCTCTTGTGTTGGTACTTCAGGATCCATACAAAGGAAGAATAAACTAGTACACAGTGGAAATAATTAACTAGTTATACCTTTCTTTGTAGCTTAAAGACATCTTGATGTTCTGCTGTATTCCTCTCCTCCTCTTGGAAGTCGTGTGAGCGACGATCTACCAAGACGCAAAAATCACCCAAGTCCTTCTTTCTTCCAAGACTTTTGGCCGCTAAGGGATCAAAGCTAGGAACACCACCTCTTGTTCTTCTTTCTTCCTTGCAACCCGCCGGCCACAAGATAGTTGAAGCCTCTTGATGCCGTTGGCCTTAGGTGAGAAAGCAAGGGGAGAATAAAAATATGAAGGGGGTTGTCCACAAGAAGAATAGAAGAGGAATAGAAATTGTGTAGATGATTATTTCCTCTAAGGCATCATCTATCCTCGTTTATAATCTTTGGTAATGGCTAAAAAGGAAAGATGTTAACAACAATTAAAATCTCTCTTTTAAATTTCCTATTGTGGATGGCTACAAAAGGAAAGTTTTAAAATTAAAAATCCCTCTTTTAAATATTATAGATGGCTACAAAAAGGAAAGATTTTTAAAATTAAAATCTTTCTTTTAAATCATGGTTACAAAAAGGAAAGTTTTAACAAAAATAACATCTCTCTTTTAAACCATTGTAGATGACTACAAAAGAATTTTTTTTTTAAATTTAAAACTCTCTTTTAAAACCATGTGGATGACTTCAAAAAAGGAAAGTTTTTAAAATTTAAAATCTCTCTTTTAAAACATTGTAGATGGCTACAAAAAGAAAGACTTAAAAAATTAAAAACAAACTTTTAAATCCATCTTGGTCGGCCCCTTGCTTGGGCACCAAGCAAGGGGTGGTCGGCCCCTTGCTTGGGCACCTAGCAAGGATGTGACCGACCATAAGGATGACTTGGGTGGATGCGAGACTTTATACATAGAGGCTACAACAAGGACCTAGAGGAGGAATTGGTTTTGGCCTCCTAATGAGCTTGAGCTTCCTGTGTTCGACCCGAACACCCAACTCAAGTTCACCAATAATAACTCATACCACTAATGAGTTATTATTGAACTACCACACTAATCCCATATTACATTATGGGCTCCTTATCATGAGTGTGTTAATCTCCCTGTGTTTAAGATATCGAATGCCCATTAATTAAATGAGTTACTGACAACTCACTTAATTAACATCTAGCTCTAAGAGTAGTACCACTCAACTTCATTGTCATGTCGGAACTAAGTCCACATGTAGGGTTTACATGACAATCCTTATGAGCTCCTCAAGGGGACATCATCATCCTAATAAATAGAACACAATTTTCTTCTATAATCAACAACACACCATATAGATAATATTATTTTCTAACTTATCGGGCCTATTGATTTAATGAATAAATCTCACCCTTTGATAAATTAAAGAAATAAATACTAAGTACATGTGCTTGTTATTATATCGGAATTAAGAATATGCACATCCATAATAACAGAGGTTCTGTTCTTTTATGCAGTCAGTATAAAAGGAACAATCTCAAATGGTCCTGCTCTATACACACATAGTGTACTAGTGTAATTTTATAGTCAAGATAAATTAATACCAAATTACACTACAACCATTCCAATGGTTTATCCCAATCCATCTTGGTTGTGAGCTTCTATTTATAATTTATAAGGAACTGATAACATGATCTTCTGTGTGACACCACACTCCATGTTATCTACAATATAAATTAAATGGACAACTGCATTTAACTAAATGCAGACATTTGACCAATGTGATTCTCATTTCAAAATAAATGTTTATACAAAAAGCTAGGCTTTTAGTATACATTTTAACAATAACAAAGTCTTTTGGCCATAAGTAATGCTGCCATGTCTCTAAAGCCCTCACCAATGCATACATCTCTTTATCATAAGTTGGATAGTTTAAAGCTGCTCTACTAAGTTTCTCACTAAAATAAGCAATGGGTTGACCTTCTTGTATTAGCACAGCTCCAATACCTATTCTTGATGCATCACACTCAATTTCAAAAGTTTTAGAAAAGTTAGGTAATGCAAGTAATGGTGCCGAACTTAACTTCCCCTTAAGTAAGTTGAAAGCTGAAACTTGTTCACTATCCCAACGAAATTCAACATTCTTTTTAACAAATTCAGTCAAGGGTGCAACTATAGAACTAAAACTTTTAACAAACCTTCTATAAAAACTTGCCAACCCTTGAAAGCTACGTACCTCAGTTATCGTTTTTAGTGTTTGCTATTCACGTATTGCCTTAACCTTTTCTTCATCAACTGCTATTCCATTAGTACTAACAATATAACCAAGAAACTCTATATGTTAGTGCAAAAAGAACATTTTTGAAGGTTAGCATACAATTTTTCATTTCTCAAAACAAGTAGAACTTTTTGTAAATGATTGAGATACTCATCTAAATTTTTACTACAAATCAAGATGTCATCAAAATATAGTATAGCAAAGTTCCAAATATAAGTACGCAAAATATGGTTCATTAATCTCATGAAAGTACTAGATTCATTACTTAACCCAAATGGCATGACTAACCATTCATAGAAACCATACCTAGTCTTAAAAGAAGTTTTCCATTTATCTCCCTAACGCATGCGAATTTGATGATAGCCATACTTCAAATCAATTTTAGAGAAAATGCAAGAATCATGTAGTTCATCTAGCATATCATCTAATCTAGGAATATGATGACAATACTTTATCGTAATCTTGTTGATAGCCCTACAATCAATGCACATTCTCCAAGTTCCATCCTTCTTAGGCATAAGCAAAACATGAACTGCACAAGGACTCAAGCTTTCTCGAACATACCCTTTTCTCATCAACTCTTCAACATGCTTTTGAAGCTCCTTCATCTCCATAGGATTGCTCTTATAGGATGGTCGATTAGGAATGACTGCTCTTGGGATGAAGTCAATCTGATGCTCTATACCCCTAAGTGGTGGCAATCCATCAGGAACTTCTTCAAGAAAGACATCATCAAATTCCTGCAAAAGAGATTTAACAACACTAGGCAAAGAAGGGTTAAGATTGTTAGTGTTAAAATAAGCCTCTTTGTATAAAAGTACAATCATCGGCTCTTGAGAATAAAAAGCTCTCTTAACCTCTCTTTCTTTTGCATAAAAGGTCACTTTTTTACTCTCTTGCTCTAGATTTTTTTTTCTTTTTCATTCTTTTTTTCACTCCTCTCATCCTCACTTTTTCTTTTCTCACACTCCTTTTCTTTTCCATTTTTTTTTCTCTCACAATCTTTTCTTTTTTCACTCTCATTTTTTATCCTCAATTGATCTTCATATACTTGCTTAGGAGTTAATGGTAGAGTTATAATTTTACCATGCATCTTAAAAGAATATTTATTTGTGAACCCATCGTGCATGATCGCCCTATCAAATTGCCATGATCTACCTAAAAGCAAATGACTTGCATGCATTGGTACTACATCACAAAGAACATCATCATGATACCTACCAATGGATAATGAAATCAACACTTGCTTAGTGACCTTAACTTCGCCACAATCATTCAACCATTGTAGTTTATAAGGTCTAGGATGTTGAGTGGTAGGTAATCATAATTTCTCAACCAAGATAGTTCTAACTACATTAGTGCAACTTCCCCCGTCTATAATCATACTACATACCTTGTCTTTAATGTGGCAACGAGTATGAAATATGTTGTCTCATTATTCTTCATCTTCTTACTTCACTTGCACATTTAGAGAATGCCTAGTAACAAGGGCTTCACCTTCAACGACATACTCTTTTACATCACTTTCTATCAATGGTGGCAAGGCATTATCATCTTCGAACTCACTCTCAGTTTCAATATCACAATTTTCTTTCAAAAGCATACTTCTTTTGTTTGGACATTGTGAAGTAGTATGTCCTCTTCCTAAACACTTAAAGCATTTAATATCTCTATTTCTTAAAGATTGGATAGGTTCTTTACCTTTAACCAATAAAGAGTTAGTATCTTTATTTTTTAAAAACTCGGTCATACTCTTTGATGCAACTTTATCATCTCTTTTGTTCCAACTAGATTTACAAGTGGATGAATTAGAACTTTGATCATACTTGATTGAACCCTTCCTTTTGAGTTGCCTTTCAACTTTCATGGACATATACACCATATCTTCCAGCTCCACATAGTGTTGCAACTCTACTATATTTGTAATTTCTGAATTTAAACCTTGTAAAAATCTTGCCATGGTTGCCTCTCGATCCTCCTCCACATTGACTTGAATCATGGCAATCTCCATCTCTTTGTGGTATTCCTCCATGGTCTTGGATCCTTGGGTTAGATTTTGTAGTTGTTGGTACAAATCTCGATAGTAATGTGATGAAATGAACCTCTTTCTCATAATTGATTTCATCTCTTCCCATGTGTCAATGGGTCTCTCATTGTTTCTTCTCCTACTTAGAATAACTTGATCCCACCAAATAATAGCATAATCAATAAATTCGACAGCAACAAGTTTTACCTTCTTCTCTTCAGAGTAGTTGTGACAATCAAATACTAATTTCACTTTCTTTTCCCACTCAAAATATACGTCTAGATCACTTTTGCCTTGAAAAGAAGGAATCTTCATTTTGATATTTCCCAAGTGACCATCAACATAATCACTCATCCTTCCCCTTCTACCACCAATTTTGATACCACCAGATCTGCCACTAGAAGCTCTATCATCAATGTCCTCAAAAATGTCATCATCATCATCATTGTTGTCTTCACAGTTATATTACCTTGAACTTCGTGTAGGAACTCTACTAGCTTGGCTATTTTACAATTCAGTAATTACAACATCTTATCTCTCCAATATATCGAGGATTTGATTGAATCTGATTTTCGTGCGTTCCAAGTGTTGTCTCAAGGCATGTTGTTCAAGTGTTTCTCTAGGTCATGCTTCTTCTCCACTTGTCTCCATTAATGCAATATGTTGTCACTCAATCACTCAACTTGCTAATGTTAGATCTTTAAAGAACTTAGAATTGTGGCAATTCCTTGTAAACGATCGTTGACTGATTGAAAATCCCAAAGGTATTAGAATAAAAGAAAGGAATTGATAGAAGAACGCAAATTACAGAATTGAAAACTTAAATTAAGATTAGAAAGGAAATTTGCCAGAATTGAATCTAGGCAAAACTTATGAAAATGCGGGACTAAAAGATAAAGATACTTGAAATCAGAACTGAAAAGGAATTTGCCATAACATAATCTTGGTAGGTGTTAGAATTAAATCTAGGTAAAACTTTAAAGGAAATGCGGATACCTCCCTCCATATTCGTAGGGTCGGCACTAGGGGGTCGTTAAGGTAGCAGATCTACCTTTTAAAAGGAAATGTAGAATTGGAAAGTGCAAGTATACTAGGCAAAACTTTAAAGGAAATGCAGAATTGGAAAGTGCAAATATACTAGGCAAAACTTTAAAGAAAATGCAGAATTGGAAAGTGCAAGTATACCAGGAAAAATTTTAAAGGAAATGCGGAATTGGAAAGTGCAAATATACTAGGCAAAAAAGTGCAAGCATAATAGACAAAACTTTAAAGGAAATGCGGAATTGGAAAGTGTACAATTCTCTACACTCACCTTCTTTTTGTTTATTTTTTCTATTTTTTTGAAAATAGTTTTTTGTTTTTTTTTTGTAATTTTGGCTTTTTTTGCTGAAAATATTTTTTTTTAAATTAAGGCCTTTTTGATGAAAATATTTTTTTTATTTTGGCTTTTCTATGCTGAAAATAATTTGATAGCAACAAGGTGAAAAAAAAAACTCACTAAGATTGAGATGATAATGATAAGTAGATAATGTTGAACAAATAGACAAAGATTCAAGCACAAAGAAAAAGGATAACCAAATCGAATTAGAAAAACTAAAGTACTGATACCAAATAATGTGAACCCAACGAGAAAGATATCTCAAGAACCTACAACGAATTGAAGACAGAAAGAAGGAAGGTCTAAGACAATAAGATGGATGAAAAGAAACCTCGACCCAATGCTTAGGAAAGCACGAACCTTGCTATAGAAGTTGGGAGACGCTACAACCTTGAGATTGAGGTTGATAAGTCTTTGAACGCCACAAGGAGATGCCTTGATAAGTTCTAATTTAATGAAGAACCAATAAGCGAGAGCCTTACCACGCTTTAGATTGAAAAATATGTCAAAGATACATGTGTGGCCATCACTCCCTTTATTTATAGCTATAGGGTGACCAAAAACCCTAAAAAGTTAAAAGAAAGCTCACTTAGTAAAGGTCTATATAGACTACTTAGCCATTTCAAGTTTTGACTTTATAACAACCCAAATAAAGGTAGAAATTGAATCCAAATTGAGCCTACATATCCATACTACATAGATATGAGACTTAAATGTAATTCAGCTCATCTAAGACTTGAATTAGGTTGACTAATCCGGATGACTTGCTCTTAATCAAACCTTCTTCAATGGTAGCTTTGGCCTTCACATCTTCAATTAGCACATTAAGTGCTTCCTTCATCTTTTAAGCCTTAGCCCTTGTAATTGGTGCATAATGGATCATTATTAATATCTAGAGTGGATTGAGCATGATCCATACTTGTTGTTCTCCTTCTTTTACTCCATCAAGATTGTTAGTAATTAGCCCTAAGAGACAATTATGAGATGATTAGGCTTTTTGGGTTACTCATTGAGTTAGACTGGAATGAACCCACTTATTGGATTGATCCAATTTGAATTAGACATATTGGATTAATGGGTTAGACTTAATGGGTTAGACTTATTGGGTTATTGGATTAATGGTTAATCTAATATAATAATCCAACCCATTAAGAGGAATATAGAGAGACAAAAACCCTTGGTATTCATTGGATGAATATAAATAGTTTTTGGATTGAATTTTTCATTAGATGAAAAGAGAGACTCTTGATCTTCCCTTCTTCTTCCTCCTTGGCCGAATCTTCATGTTTGGCCGAACCTTCTAAGTGGCTAGCACCACAAAATTGGTTCTTCTCTAGATCGAGAGTTTATGTGACGAACGAAGGATATGTTCATGTGGATACCGTAGAGGTGTGGACACTTGATCGCGTTGAGATCTGCATCCAAAGAAAGGTTGCTGCCGGGATTACGAAGGGCACGCATCAAAGGTATAACCCTTTAATCATGATACTTAGTATATTATTTTACTTTTGCATAGATCTTCTTGGAGAGGAATTAGAAGTTTTTCATTGTGCTTTCACTTGTTTAGTGCCCTAGTTCCTTACAGTTTCCATCACATCGACTCCATAAGCAAAGGATTGGATCTGAAGATCACTTGACGCAATCGGATAAACATTCTTCTCCTTTCCTCTTATTGTTGGATTTGGATGCTTTCAATCTTTATATCTTTGGATCTTTTTCTTCTAGCTATGGAGTAGATCTATTGTTCTAGGATTAAAAGAGAGTAATTGTGGTGTGGATTGATATAAGAACTCATGGATATGCCAATTTTCTATCTAGATGACATTATCATGCTTTGTCTCTATTTGATCAATGTGTATACATTGTGTTTGATCTTATTTCTCATATTTGATTGAATGGTTGTATTGGATTATTGATCTTGTAGTAGATTGTATGATTGAGGAGCCCTAGTGATAAGGGTAACCCGTTTCTAGACGTCTAGGGCATCACCTTGAAGGGAGAAGAAATTTCCCCACAAGGAAGTAGGGAATTATATGTAATTGTTATCTTTATCTCTAATGATATTGAGTATGAGTGCTTCTTATGATTTATGATCGAGGGGCCCTAGTGACAGGGGTGGCCCATTACCGGACTTCATAGGAGTCATTCCTAATGCATAGCAAGGGATATTGATCCAAATATCATGCCAGCTTGACCACTGCAAGGGAGAGTCAGTAATGGATCTAACTTTCTACAAGTACATGGGAATTGAGGATAGATAATTGGTGAACCATGATGTATTGATATACATCACAATGAAACCAAACTCCTAGAACATCTCTCCAAAGCAACTCTCTCTCTCTTCCCTTTTCTTAATCTTGTTTCCTTTACTTAGTGTCCCCGGGGATATGGTGCCATAGTAGGACATCTGGTTGTCATCTAGGCACTTGATCCTCAACTATAATGTATTTGCAGTAATTTTTCCTCTAAATGGGGGGCGCAACCAAAGGATGCTGGGCTTTTTGGGCTCACTATCATATGTGCTTCCCGATTTACCCTGGTAACCTTTCTACTAAGTGCGCAGGACTTGACTGATCTGATACTATGCTACAATTCAGCCAAATCTAGAGGACCTGATAGCTAGTGTAAAAGTTCAGATAGATCAAGTACCTAATAACATTAAGGACTTCATCAACAATAAGAGGTGCGATGTTCGGGATAAAAGTTACAGGGTTGAAGACACCTCCAGTGCCATAGAAGGCACCTTTAATGCTCAATAAAAGAGAGCTTCAACTAGTGCATTCAACACAACTTTTCTACAAGCTTTTGTGCATCCGTTCAATGCTTGTTACGCACCGCAAGTGTAACACCCCAAATTTCATGATCTGGAGTCCTAAAAGTCCTTATAAAAATCTAGAAATGCTTTAGAAATATTCTAGAGATTTTTAAAAATTTTAGAGTATTTTTACGTAATTTTTGGAGTTCGTTTGATATTTTCACCCAGAGGAAGAAGTTTTAAAAATAAAATAAAAGAAAAGAAAAAAATAAGTTTGTAGAAGCTGGGGTTCGAACCCAGCTCCTCGGCCCAAGCAGAACTCGGCCCGACCAACCGAGCTGTGCTCGATTTGTTAACTAGATATGAGAACAAATTGATTTAAGGTATAGTTCAGTTTAAACCCTAGTATAAGAGAAGGAATTTAGGTTTCTTTTTGGAAAAACAAACAATCTCTCTCAAAATTCTTCTCCTTCACGCGACGGCGCTCCTCTCGGGCGGAAACGCAGCGGCGGCTAGGGTTGGTTTTCCAGCGGCCGGCGAGCTCCCTTCTCCGCGGATTCTTCACAAGTTCGAGTTACTCTCGGCAAGGAGAGCGCGCGGGCACAAAGAAGAGCCGAAACAACCACATCTCCGAAGCCCTAGAGGTCGTCTCCGTCGGTTGTAAGTCCAAGAACGCTCGGTGAGTTGCTACTCACCTGCAGTAGGATAGCTACGGGATTTTCGTTCCTTGTTTTCGATTTTTCTGTACTAATTTGCTGTCCTAAGAGTGCTAGGCCGAATTTGCCATGTTAGGGCAATAGGTTTCGGATTTCTATGCTAGGGTTTTCCTTTGGAGTAAGATTGGGTTGCTGTTGAACAGAATTATAAGCTAGGGTTTCCCTTTCATCTCTGTAGCATACATATTAAGCATGCTAATTTATGGATTAAGTAAGTGGGGTGTTTTACTCTTATTGGTTCCTACCGTGGCACTAAACAGGGAATTGGACGATGGTTCCGGGTTGTTTTGAAGTAAACTTAAAGAATTCTGTTGCTTTATGTTGTGAACATGTTTGCAAAGATTTTAGTTACAACAGTACTTTCTGGTTGGTTTGTGCCGGGGAACATAACAAGAAGAACAAGCATGTTTTGGGTCCATATTAGCTATAGACCTTTTATTGAATTGTTAGAGCAGGAAATGCTGTAGATTTATAGCTCTTGTTGGGTTTTCTCCTTGCTGCGATAAAAGAACAGCTTTGAAATTAAGCATATCAATCTTAGACTTCTTTGTTACCTTAATTAGCATCTCAGTCTTAGCATACTAGTTTTATTTGCATTTCTGTAAGCATGAACAGCTCTGTTTAGAGCTTAGAACAGTTTCTCTTTTATCGCATATTCGCAAGCAAGAACAATTTCCTTTAGGGCCTAGAACAACCTTTCTTTATTTGCATTTTTGTTTGTGTAGCAATAGATGTACATGAACAGATTTTCTAGTTTTAAGTTGCATTCTTTTGCCCTATTTTACAGCATGCTTAAGTTGTTCTAGTTTCCTATTTGCTATTGGAATAACATGAGCAGTTCTATTTTTATAGCATGCAGATTTTTATAAGTAAAGTATGCAGATTTTTGATAGGCTTAATATGTAGATTTTTGTTAAGCTTTGTATACAGATTTTTAGTACGTAGGGTGTGTTCTAGTGCACACCAAGTGCTTGATAAAATGCTTAGCTCAATATAATGCTACAGTAGGCATTTTAATAGCTCAGTTAATGCAGTAGAAGCATTTAAAATAACTTATTTAGTCTTGCTTCAGCTTATATGGGACTACGGTCCAATGGGTGGGCTCCCACAGTCGCCTCTAGGTTCAGATAACCTAGTTCTAGGTTCAGATAACCTAGTTAAAGCAAGGTAAGAAAATTTATTATGAAATCAGTATTTTATTTTCAGCAGTGGCACTGTACTGGATTAGATATCCATTGGGTTGGGCTCCCACAGTCGTCCCTAGGTTTAGATAACCTAGTAAACCCTACTAGACTCGGAACTTACAATCCCGGGTTTAGTTAGGGATGCGAGCACAGCAAGTACAGTTGCTGGGCCCATCAGCAGCATGATTACTATTTTGATCTATTAGGTAAATAGTTTTCAAAACTTCACAAATTAGTTATGTGAATACAAGTTAGACTCAGTTTAGCATTAATTAGTTTACCTTAGGTATCAATTCGATTTCTTATTGATACACATGATAGTTCCATGATTAGCTATACATGTTTAGTATTTCAGTTAGTATGATTCCTTTATTGGTTTATGAGCATGATTAGCTATACATGTTTAGTATTTCAGTTAGTACGATTCCTTTATTGGTTTATGAGCATTATTAGCTATACATGTTTAGTATTTCAGTTAGTATGATTCCTTTATTGGTTTATGAGCATGATTAGCTATACATGTTTAGTATTTCAGTTAGTTAGATTCCTTTGCTATTTATGAGCATGATTATCTTTACATGTTAGCTTTTCAGTTAGTTGATTTCTTTGCTATTTATGAGCATGAGTAGCTTTACATGTTAGCATTCAGTTTTAGCATGTTTTTATTTATATACATGCATATCGAGTTGTTGTGAGTAGGATAGCGCTCACTAAGCTTTTAGCTTATAGATACTATTTTCCTCCTACTGCAGATAAAGGAAAAGCTAAAGTTTAAGGAAGAAGGCGACAAGGAGATGCTGTGACGGTGTGTGATGTGTGGACTATGGAGATCCTTGAGACTTAGCTAAAGAACTCACTTAGTTTAAGAATTTGTTTAGTTTAATTTCTTATTAAGTTGATAAGAAAATTTTGTAGTAAGAAGTTATGTTTCCACTTTTCATTACCTGCATGTTTTGATTTATTAAACTGCGTGGTTGTGAAAATATATGTTCCAGCCGCCTGTGGCTGAGTATACTCTGTATGTATTTATGGATATGGTCACCGGTACAGGGGAGACTCTGTCAAAATTTTTCGGTAGGGTTTCCATGTGATTTTTTTTATCACACTGGTTAAGTAGAGTTAGCAGTCAAGTAACGGTCATCCTTAGAGTGTAGTAGTAGTAAGAAGGGTGGTCGCTACAGCAAGTGTACAGTTATGTCGTAAGTAATAAAAGAATATCGAATCCACAAGGACTGGTTATAATCACTAAAGATGTCTTAAAAGCAAATTAGCTAAGGAAACGATTAAAAGATTAAACAACAAAAGATTAGAAGTAAGGGTTAAATGCAGAAACTCAGTTTTGTAAAGGTTCTAGGAGTTTTGGTTTCTTTGTGATACTCATCAATGTATTACAATCTACCAATTCTTGTCCTCAATTGTAATGTATTTGTAAGAAGTTACCGGTTATTTCCTGCAGAAAACACCGATCAAGGACTAACATCTGAACCTTAAGCAATCAAAGAGTTATGATCCCTATGAAGTCCGTTAGCGGGGTAGCCCTGTCATGTGCCCCTCGGTCATATGACATAGAAACACATCACTAATCAATTTACATTAAGATATAGAATTCAGCATATCAATCCATCCTACTTCTTTATAGGTTCTTGCTTCACCTCTCAAGGTGATCCCTTAAATGCCTGTTAGTGGGGTAGCTCTGTCACGACGCCCCTCGATCATAAAATTTAGAGAATTTCTCAACAAGATTCTATAAGAAATACAAACAACCAATCAAGAATGGTAATTAGGCAAAAATACAACAATCCACACAAGATTGATTGATACAAAATATGACAGCATTCTTGAATAAAAAAAATGGCAAATCCTTGAATCTTACATCAATTTACATCACAATTACTCCCTTCATCCTAGAACAGAGAAATCTACTCCATAGAGTACAAGAAAAGACCCGAAGATGAAAAGATCCTAATCATTCTGATCCAAATCAAGATGATAGAATAGGAACACTTATTTCAATACGACGAGTGATCTTCGGAATCAATCCAATGCTCTCGGAGTCGAATCTTGGACGGAAAATGCCTCTCAAATGATCATAACCACGCCCAAGAATTGATCTCCCCAAAGGGAGAGCCTCCCCCTTTCAAAGAGGAAGAAGCCCTATATATAGAAGAGGGCATTTGGGCGCTACACGGCCTAGGGAACGGCCGTGTGAATCTCACATGGCCTTGCCAGTCCCCTTCTCGGATATGGTCACACGACCATGTGATGCTCACACGGTCATGCTAAGCTTCATCCCTTGCTGGCATGCACGGCTGTGTAGATCCACATGGCCTGTCCAACCTTTGTCTCCGGAAGTGTCACACGACCGTGTGGCACACACGACCATGTCATTCTTTGTCTCTAGAAAGGCTACATGGCCGCGTAACCATACATGGTCGTGTTCTGAATGGCTTCAAAAGTGACACGGGCGTGTGGCTCTCACACGACCATGTCCTTATCCTTTGCTATTGAGGCAACACGTGTTGGGTGTTACTTGGAATTCCGTTATGTTTCCCTTGTTCAAAAATTTGTACAAGAACAGAACTTTTCCTAGCAGCCCATGTGCTCTACAAAAGTTAAATTTGGATTGCAAACGAAACTTACATTATTAATTCAAGTTGTTCTTTAGAAGTTAAACTTGGATTGGAAACATAACTTAACATTTTTACTCCAAGTTCAACCCATGTGTTCTTCAGAAGTTAAACCATATTATAGAAGTTGATTAAATATCTATTTCAAAGATTGGCTTCCAGGTTAAACATGGCGAGGGACTCGACCTTCTTGGGTATGAGATCATCCACCACTTCCTAGACAAAGCCTTTTAAAGAAATTGAATATTTAAACTTTTTACAGTAACCTTAGGTTTAACTATAGAGACCACAATAGAAACACACAATCGAAACACAAAATCGATAGCCTCTTGTGTTGGTATTTCAGGATCCACACAAAGAAAAACTAAACTAGTATATAGCAGAATAAATAACTAGTTATACCTTTCTTTGTAACCTAAAGACCTGCTAATCTTTTGCTATATTCCTCTCCTTTTCTTGGACGTCGTGTGGGCGACGATTTACCAAGACGAAGACACCCGACCTTCTCCTTCTTTTCCAAGCTTTCGACCATCAAAGAATACAAAGTGAAGAGGCCTCCTCCTCCTTCTTCTTCTCTAAGCAACCGGCCACAAGGTGAAGGTCCTTCTCCAAGTGTCGCCGGCCCTTATGAAGCGGAAAGGGAAAAGAGAGAAAAGCCGGCCACAAGAAATTAGAAGAGGATCCTTGGTTGTGTTATTAGAGAGCATCCCCTCCTCCTCTTTTATAATCTTTACTAGCGGCTAATAAGGAAAGTTTTTAACAAAATTTCCTTTTATTTTCTATTGTAGATGGTTACAAAGAAGGAAAGATTTTAACAAAATTAAAATCTCTCTTTTAAACCATTGTAAATAGCTATAAAAGGAAATATTATAACAAAATTTAATTTTAAACAAAATCTTCCTTTTATTCCTATAATGGTTGGTTACAAAAAGGAAAGATTTTAACAAAATTAAAATCTCTCTTTTAACCATTGTAGATAACTACAAAAAGGATAGATTTTAACAAAATTAAAATCTCTCTTTTAACCCATTGTAGAAAGCTATAAAAGGAAAGATTTTATCAAAATTTTATTTTCAACAAAACTTCCTTTTCTCATCTTGCATGGTCGGCCCCATGCTTGGGGACCAAACATGGCTTGGCTGGCCCACATCTTGGGCACCAAGAGGGCTTGGCCGACCCCTTGCTTGGGCACCAAGCAAGGATGTGGCCAACCCCTCATTTGGCTAAGAAGGAAAATCAAAACGGGTGAACGTGATGCTTTATAGAGGCTATAGCAGAGACCGAGAGGAGAAATTGATTTTGGCCTCCCGATGAGCTTGAGCTTCCTGTGTTCGACCCAAACACCCAACTCAAGTTCATCAATAATAACTCATACCACTAAAGAGTTATTATTGAACTACCGCACCGATCCCATATTACATTATGGGCTCCTTCTTATCATGAGTGCATTAATCTCCTTGTGTTTAATATATCGAATGTCCATTAATTAAATAAATTACTGACAACTCACTTAATTAATATCTAGCTCCAAGAGT
Source organism: Zingiber officinale (assembly GCF_018446385.1). Taxonomy (NCBI): domain Eukaryota; kingdom Viridiplantae; phylum Streptophyta; class Magnoliopsida; order Zingiberales; family Zingiberaceae; genus Zingiber; species Zingiber officinale. Next base: position 59,365,380 of record NC_055986.1, read on the forward strand.
AGTACCACTCAACTTCATTGTCATGTCGGAATAAGTCCACCTATAGGGTTTACATGATAATCCTTATGTGCTCCTCAAGGGGACATCATCAACCTAGATAATTAGGACACAGTTTCCTTCTATAATCAACAACACACCATATAAATAATATTATTTCCCAACTTATCAGGCCTATTGATTTAACGAATAAATCTCACCCATTGATAAATTAAAAAAATAAATACTAAGTATATGTGCTTGTTATTATATCGAGATTAAGAGTACGCACATCCATAATAACAGAAGTTATGTTCTTTTATGCAGTCAATATAAAAGGAACAACCTCAAATGGTCCTACTCAATACACACATAGTGTACTAGTGTAATTTTATAGTCAAGATAAACTAGTACCAAATTACACTACAACCATTCCAATGGTTTATCCCAATCCATCTTGGTTGTGAGCTACTATTTATAATTTATAAGGAACTGATAGCATGATCTTCTGTGTGACACCACACACCATGTTATCTACAATATAAAATAAATAGACAACTGTATTTTACTAAATGCAAGCATTTGACCAATGTGATTCTCATTTCAAAATAAATGTTCATACAAAAAGCTAGACTTTTAGTATAGATCCTAACAATCTCCCACTTATACTTAAAGACTATGCTACCATATATGCTAGCATACATCTGATTCCCATCCCCTCAACATGCCCATCAAAAGCTCTCGCCTGAAGGGCCTAAGTGAAAGGATCTAGGTTATCAGCTAATGTAATCTTAGCGACAACAACTCCTCCTCATTTTACGATGTCTCATATTAGGTGGTACTTGCGCTCAATGTGTTTACTTGCCTTATGGGCTCGTGGTTCCTTCGAGTTTGCAACTGCACCACTGTTGTCACAATAAATTGTGATAACTTTGGGCAAACCATGAATCACATCTAAGTTCATCAAGAAATTTCTGAGCCATACAGCTTCTTTGGCTACTTTAGAGGCTGCCACATACTCAGCTTTCATGGTAGAGTCCGAAACGCATTTCTTCTTAACACTCCTCCATGCTATAGCTCCACCTCCCAAAGTAAACACATACCCCGTGGTCGACTTACTATTATCCCTATCTGATTGGAAGTCCGAATCCGTGTAACCCACAGGAAGTAAATCATCTGCCTGGTAAACCAGCATATAATCTCTAGTCCTTCTCAAGTACTTTAATATATGATTTATAGCAGTCCAATGTCTCTATCCTAGATTACTTTGATATCTGCTAACCATGCCCACGACAAAATAGATATTCGGTCTCGTACACAGCATTGCATATATTAGGCTTCCTATAGCCGAAACATAATGAACTGCCTTCACATCCACATCTCTTTAGATAAAGGTACTTCATGTCGAAAAGGTAGAAAACCTTTCTTGGAGTTTTGCATGCTAAAACGAGCCAGGATAGTATTGATGTACGAAGCTTGGGATAAGCACAACATCCTTTTTTTGCAATCCCTTATCACTTTGATCCCAAGAATATGTCTACAATCTCCCAAGTCCTTCATATCAAACTATTTGGATAACCATACCCTTATGTCTGACAACACTTTGACATTGTTGCCAATGAGCAAAATATCATCTATGTATAGTACAAGAAAGACCACCACATTTTCATCACTCTTCTTGTATACACATGACTCATCCGGACACTGAATAAATCCATAAGATTAAACCGGATGTTCCAAGATCTTAAAGCTTGCTTCAGGCCATAGATAGACCGATGCTGCATCTTTATCTTGGAGTACTTCATCATATGTCCAGGGATCAAGTTCATGTTCACCAGGGATCTAGTCTGAAGATTCTCCCAAAAACATGAATCAATCAGGTTGCCTAACAACCCTCCCACTACGACGAGGCATTACTTGTAATTGTGCATCATTTATGACACGTGTTGCTGTTTCTTGTGGTATCTCATCTTGTACCGTTGGTACTAAGGTAGACGTGTCTTCTCTTATTTCTTCAAGAACAATTTTACTCATGGGCTTATGGTTCATTACATAGTCCTTTTCTAAAATTCGGGCATTGATGCTAACAATGACCTTCTGATCTTTAGGACTATAAAATAAATTACCTTTTGTTCCTTTAGGATAACCCGTAAATAAGCAAACTTTTGTACGTGATTTGAACTTATCAGTGTCTCCCTTCAGTACATGTACTGGACTACCCCAAATTTGAATATGTTTCAGACAAGGCTTACGCCCATTCCATAATTCTGTGGGAGTAGAGGGTACTGACTTAGAAGGTACCAAGTTTAGAATGTACACTGTTGTTTCTAGAGCATATCCCGAAAATGAATTTGGCAATTCTAAAAAGGAAAGATTAAAATCTCTTTCTTTTAAATTTCCTATTATTGTATCATGGGAGTTATTGGATTTAGCGTATACAAATTATCAACCAATGTACTAGAACAAATAACTACCCTATTTTTCTTGACAACTACTTTGTCATCAAAAGAAACAGAATATCCATCCATAAATAGTTTAAAAACTGAAATCAATTTCTTTCTAAAACATGGTACGTAAAGACAATTTCTCAAAATCAATATTTTGTTCCTATCAAAAGATAAATAAACATCTCCCACTGCAACAGCCGCCACTCTCGTAGCATTGCCCATGTAGACGATGATTTCCCGTTTTTGTAGTTGTCGGGTTTCCTGTAACCCCTGCAATAAATTGCAGACATGATCAGTGGCTCCCGTATCTACACACTAGGTATATGTAGATAATACCACTAAACATGTTTCGATAACTAATGAATAAGATACACCTTCATTGTTCTTGTTTCTGCGAGGACACTCTGTTAAATAAGTCATTATCTTGAGGATATGATCTCTTACGAGTGTCTCCTCAGTCATGGTGGTTGTCATTAAGTTTCTCATGACCTCTTGCCTGGCAGCCTGATTCTGGTGTCCGAAGAGTTCCTTGAGATTGAGCATCATGTCATAGGCAGTGGGTAGGGCCTGATGCTGATGTTGCAGCACATTTGACATAGAAGCCAAAATGTAACACCGCGTCATCTCATCTGTCTTAACCCATTTCCTATGCCTGTCAATTTCCTCTTCACTAGAATCACTATTAGGCAAGCTAGGACAAATCTCAAGAAGTACGAACTTGTAACCTTCAGCAATTAAGACAATGTCCAAGTTTTGTTTCCAATCAATGTAATTGGGACCAGTAAGTTTGTTTTCTTTCAATATAACAGTAAGAGGATTGAAAGCCATTTGAAATCCTAAGAATCACAAAATTTTTGGTCAAAACTTTAGAATTTAAAATAATATTGATTCCTCAAATAATATTATTTAAATTCACCAACACCTCAAAGCACTGTGAATTATTTATGCCACGATAGTGTGGACGAATACAAATTCAAACATTTGTAAGAGGAGGTTTTACCCATTAATTTTATTATCTTGTTAACCTAACTTTATGACAAATAAAATTAATAGTTGGTTTGTCTTCGGTCACACAAATAATAGCAGTAACTCTAATGGGGAGGATACTATTAAATGCGCCTAAGTGGATACCATTACTTGATACTTAGTCCATTAATTCGAATTGTGCCCCTTCAGATGGAGAAGATCACACAAACCTAAATAATTTTCAATAATCATCCATAGAGGAAGTTTGATATAGTAATCCGCAAACAAGCTCATCTAATGTGGAAGAAGGCACTTAAAGCCAACGCGCAAGCTTGAATGCATCACTTACAAACTAGTAATGGAGACCGTGGAATTTAAATAATTCCTCTCCCACTTAGTTATTTAAAACGAGGAATTTTAACATACACACACACACAAGCACATAATAGCATATAAAAGCAATAAATATGAAAATAAATTTTCCAACTATTATGGCCTCATCCATAGCTGTCCTCCGTGTGCCACCACCCTAGCCACCGCCAACGGGTCATGTCATCGCGTCTATCTTGCTTCCTTTTCCGCTGCGCCTCTGGTACTCAAAAAGCACCACGCCTCGCAAGGATATGATCCTCGACAAAAATAGAATTTTACATTTATCGATCCTATATTCCACAAGGGAATGTACATGTAATCTAGATCGAACAGAATGTAAAATCCTAAAACTAATACAACTCCTGCTGTATTTAATAATTACAATCATGCACACACATAAAATTCCCTCGACATGCCCGAGGGTCCAATCACACACAAACACAATAGGGCCATAATAGTTGGAATTAGGATGCCTGCAATCACAGAGTTAATCTATTTGTACATCCAACTATTATCTTGTATAAATTTATGTATGAAAAGTGCATAATTTAACTGAAAACCAAACATACAGAGGCAGAAAACTAGCTCTGATACCAATTGTTGGGTGCTACTTGGAATTCCATTCTGTTTCCCTTGTTCAAAAATTTATACAAGAACAGAACTTTTCCTAGCAGCCCATGTGCTCTACAGAAGTTAAATTTGGATTGCAAACGAAACTTACATTATTAATCCAAGTTGTTCTTCAGAAGTTAAACTTGGATTGGAAACGGAACTTAACATTTTTACTCCAAGTTCAACCCATGTGTTCTTCAGAAGTTAAACCATATTATAGAAGTTAATTAAATATCTATTTTAAAGATTGGCTTCCAGGTTAAACATGGCGAGGGACTCGTCCTTCTTGGGTATGGGATCATCCACCACTTCCTAGATAAAGTCATTCAAAGAAATTGAATATTTAAACTTCTTACAATAACCTTAGGTTTAACTATAGAGACCACAATAGAAACACAAAATCGATAGCCTCTTATGTTGGTATTTCAGGATCCACACAAAGAAAAACTAAACTAGTATGCAGCAGAATAAATAACTAGTTATACCTTTCTTTGTAACCTAAAGTGTAATGCCCTGGCCCGAGCGGGTCCCACCCGAATCGAAACGGGAACACCACCATAATTGCCCATTAAGTTGACGACTAGTTCCACAGACCACCGGAGGTCCTTTCAGCGTGCTTTGTCGTCACTCGCACACACCCTGGAACACTTCCCAAGAGGTCATCCATCCTTAGATTTATCCAAGCCAAGCACGCTTAACTTTGGAGTTCTTAAGTTTGGGCTTCCAAAAAGGAAGGTGCACCTAGGTGATATGGATAGTACCATCTAACCTTTTAAGCCATACTTAACCAGAATCTTAGAACCGGGGTATTACAATCACCCCCACTTAAAGACACAATGTCCTCGTTATGTAACCACGAATCACACCACAAACAAATCCCAAAATCTCCCTCGCTAGGTGGTGCCTTGGGTGCTCCTGTCACAGGCTCACTCATGGTCGTAAGGTTGCTCTGATACCATCTGTAATGCCCCGGCCAGGGCGGGCCCTACTCGGACCGAACTAGGAATACGACCATAATTGCCCATCGATTTGACAACTAGTTCCACAGACCACCGGAGGTCCTTTCAGCGTGCTTTGTCCTCACTCACATGCACACTGGAAAACTTCCCAAGAGGTCACCCATCCTTAGATTTCTCCAAGCCAAGCACGCTTAAATTTGGATTTCTTAAGTTTGGGCTTCCGAAAAGGAAGGTGCACCTTGGTGATATGGATAATACCATCTAACCTTTTAAGCCATACTTAACCAGAATCTCAGAACCGGGGTATTACATAAAGACCTCTTGATCTTCTGCTGTATTCCTCTCCTCTTATTGGACGTCGTGTGGGCGACGATCTACCAAGATGAAGACACCAAACCTTCTTCTTCTTCTCCAAGCAACCGACCACAAGGTGAAGGTTCTTCTCCAAGTGTCGCCGACCCTTATGAAGAGGAAAGGGAAAAGAGGGAAGAGTTGGCCACAAGAAATTAGAAGAGGAGCCTTGATTGTGTTATTAGAGAGCATCCCCTCCTCCTCTTTTATAATCTTTGCTAGCGGCTAATAAGGAAAGTTTTTAATAAAATTTCCTTTTATTTGCTATTGTAGATGATTACAAAAAAAAAAGATTTTAACAAAATTAAAATCTCTATTTTAAACCATTGTAAATAGATATAAAAGGAAAGATTATAACAAAATTTAGTTTTAAACAAAATATTCCTTTTATTCCTATAATGGTTGGTTACAAAAAAGGAAAGATTTTAACTAAATTAAAATATCTCTTTTAACCATTGTAGATAACTACAAAAAGGAAAGATTTTAACAAAATTAAAATCTCTCTTTTAACCATTAAAGATAACTACAAAAAAAGGAAAGATTTTAACAAAATTAAAATCTCTCTTTTAATCCATTGTAGAAAGCTATAAAAGGAAAGATTTTAACAAAATTTTATTTTCAACAAAACTTCCTTTTCTCTTCTTGTATGGTCGACCCCATGCTTGGGCACTAAGCATGGCTTGGCTGACCTACATCTTGGGCACCAAGAGGGCTTGGTCGGCCCCTTGCTTGGGAACCAAGCAAGGATGTGGCTGGCCCCTCATTTGGATAAGAAGGAAAATCAAAACGGGTGAACGCGAGGCTTTATAGAGGCTACAACAGTGATCGAGAGGAGGAATTGGTTTTGGCCTCCCGATGAGCTTGAGCTTCCTGTGTTTGACCCGAACACCCAACTCAAGTTCATCAATAATAACTCATGTTACTAAAGAGTTATTATTGAACTACCGCACCAATCCCATATTACATTATGGGCTCCTTCTTATCATGAGTGCATTAATCTCCCTGTGTTTAAGATATCGAATATCTATTAATTAAATGAGTTACTGACAACTCACTTAATTAATATCTAGCTCCAAGAGTAGTACCACTCAACTTCATTGTCATGTCGGACTAAGTCCACCTCCAGGGTTTACATGACAATCTTTATGAGCTCTTCTAGGGGACATCGTCAACCTAGATAACTAGGACACAGTTTTCTTCTATAATCAACAACACATCATATAAATAATATTATTTTTCCAACTTATCGGGCCTATTGATTTAATGAATAAATCTCACCCATTGATAAATTAAAAAAATAAATAGTAAGAATATATGCTTGTTATTATGTAAAATACCGAAAATAGGCGAATATTAATAAGGGAATTTTCCGGAATTTTTGGAAATTTTTCGGGAATTTTTCAGAGCTCGTATGGATGAGTTAACGGGGATAAATTTGGGTTCCGGGAAAGCCTGTTTAGGCTACCCCATTTAAGTGAGGAAAAGTTTTATTTTATTTTATTTTATTTTTCTTATTTCTATTTCTTTTCCTTCTTCGTGCAGAGCTCTCACCCGACGCCGAGCCTTCTTCCCCGCGCGAACCCAAGCCCTAACCGCACGGCGGTTTCCTCCACCTGCTCCTTCATTTTCTTCCTCCCGAGCCGCACACCCGAAGCTTTCTTCTTCTCCTCATCTCCCTAGCGCGACGCCAACCCCAATCTGCCGGCCACAGCCGAGCCCTAGCGCCGACCACCGGAAGCCTCTACCTTCCTTCCCCTCTGATCTTTGCGCCGATCGCCCTCTTCTTTCCGCATGGGGCTAGCCCAGCGACGCCAGCCGATCGCCGACCCCTCTTCTGTGCGCTGTGCCTTAGCTTGAAGCCGACGGCGTAGCCGAGCGCCGTCCACCAAGTCCGTCCCCAGGCGCTGTCGACTCCACGGATCCACTTATCTGCACGTGTGCCCTAGCCATCTTCTCTGTGGTGTCTTCTCCTTCTCCTCTACACTCGGCGCCGGCTGTTTCCAGCTCTAGACTGACGCCGTCGACAAATTGCCACAAAAGCTCACTGGAAGAAAGGATCAGCACCACCATTTAGTCTCTGCCCTGGCGAAGGTAGCTGACCCTTTTTCCTTGCCCTAGGTTTACTTTTGTTGCCGGATCCGAACCCTAGCTTCGCTGGGTTTGGTTGTGGACAACCTACAGATAAGTAATAGTTTCTTTGTGGTGTTGGCAACAGATTTGAGGCGGCAAGGTCTTCCGGCTAGCATTGTCCAGCATCTGCATCTCCTAGCCGTGTGTCCACAGGGACGATATTGCACTAGGGTAAGGGCTGGAAATTAATTTCTGATTTAGTTTACTATGAATTAATGCTGTATGGTATGGGATAACTGATTCAGAGGAGGTAATTATGGTTGAAATCTGGAATCTAACCTAAGTTTGGGTTAGATCCGATTCATGATGTTAGCAAGAGGGATTAGCTAATCAATTGTTATTTTTTTAGGAATAGGATTCTTTGTTTAGCTATTTTGTTAAAACAGAACTTAGCTAAACTGTATGATTTATTACAGGACGTTGATTCAAGATGGTGTCTCGAAGAGGGATCTATTCGGATACGATCCTCTTATTGGAGGCGGGTACTTTTGACTTATGTCATTTGATATGCATAGTAATGAATTTAACAAATAGCAAAGATTATGTTTCTTATTTGTTTCGGTTAATCACTACCCAATACCTGTTACATGCTTGGTTGATTGCTTGTTTTGCATCTCATACTATTCCTTACCTGCTTATACATGCTTATAGGGGTAGTGATATACCATGTTTCACCATGTACAGGACCTAGATCTGATACCTTACCTGATCTATGTACCCTTGATATGATTTACTGACTATGGTGCACATCATGTATGTATATAGATTTGGTTCAGTATATTACCATGCTTAGTGTCATGCACCATTCGCATGATTGCATGCTGTGTGATAGATTGCTCCATTATTGTCGAGCACATCGCCAATTTCATCAGTGTTCGGTGCTCCGTTGTTGACGCTCATGGGTAACATAACGTAGCGTGGTAGCACGTCAGTTTGCTCGTTCGGTGCTCCGTTGGTCCGCTCATGGGTAGTGTGATTACAGCGTAGTAGCATGTCGAGACCCCTCCCCGTCATCGTGTACCGGGAGATGAGAGCATGACGCTCCCCCATTTATGATTTGGGGTAGGAGTATGTGTGTACTCTGACAGCATCCCGTCCACTCGGTCACTCATCAGGAGTAGTGATGCAGAGTGCACGGTTGTCACAGCCCTAACTACTCGGTCCTACCATTGGGTGTTGTTGGTGCAGGAAGCATCCGACGATCGAACCGATGTTTTGATTATGTCAAAGGGTTCAAGTTAAGTTGTTTTGTTATCTAATGAGCTTAAACAAGTGTGCAGGAAAGTCCTAACTGCGGTTAGGAAGGTGGAAAATCCTAAGGGGCGGTAACCTTAGGTCCTAGGGGGTGGTAACCTTAGGTGGAGGAAAACCCTAAGGGGCGGTAACCTTAGGTCCTAGGGGGTGGTAACTCGAGGTGGAGAAAACCCCTAGGGGGCAGTAACCCTAGGTTCTAGGGGGTGGTAACCCTAGGCGGAAAGTCCAGTCTGTCTGGAGGACCGGACTGGCATCAGGTAAATCTCTTGAGTGGAGTAGGTGAGGACGCGTTCCCCGTAGAGGGAACAATAGGCGTCGGGTCGACCTAGGGTTTCCGGTTAGAAGCCCGAAGTCAGACTCGGTCAGTCCGATGATTGACAATTTTATTTATCGTATTATCTTTTTGTGTTCTAACTCTGTTTTGCAGGTAACTAACAGTTTTATGCAGGGTTAGAACTGACCAGGATCGGTCGACCGAACCTTGGGATCGGTCGACCGAACCTCCAAGCTACCAGATAAGATCTCCAGAAGTTGGACCGGGCTCGATCAGGGATTGGTCGACCTAACCTTGGGATCGGTCGACTGAACCTGGGATAGGTGTCGACTGGATCAAGCCGAGGTGTGCGGGTCAGAGGAGACTGATCGGTCGACCGAACCTTGGGATCGGTCGACCGAACGCAGGGATAAAGTTTGACCAGATCGAAGCGGAGCGACGGATGGACGGATCAGATGCAGTGGAGATCATCTGATCGGTCGACTGAACATGAGGATTGGTCGACTGATCCGCTTCGGGTCAAATCTGATCCCGAGACTTGGGGATCTGGATCAGACCTTGCAGAGCTATAAAAAGAGGCCTCGAGGTGCAGCTCAGATCATCGAATTCTGAACAGAAAACTCTGCTCTTCCTTGTGCTGCTGCTAACAACGCTCTGCTACTCCAACGAGTCGTTCCGAAGTTCTCTATTCTCTTTTGTCGTTGGTATAATTTCTTTACTGCACTTACTTGTACTTATTCACTTGTAAATATTTGCGCTATATAGTTGTTGCCCACCGAAAGCGGTCAAGGACCGCGGGCCTTCGAGTAGGAGTCGAAATAGGCTCCGAACGAAGTAAACTACTTGTGTCTTTGCATTTACTTTACTTTTCATTTCCGCTGCGTTACTTTAGTTACTTGAACGATTTCCGTAAATCGCTAAAAATAGCCATGAGCGCTATTCACCCCCCTCTAGCGCTTTCAATCCATCAATTGGTATCAGAGCGGGGTCATTTTGAATCGGTGCAACCACTATTCAAAATAATTTTTTTTGTGGTATTTTCAGATTTTTCGGAGTCAATTAGAATTTGGCTTTATAGCCATATTCTAATTCTTTTTCTCGAATCGGTTTTCTGCTTGAGGTTGGTGCAACACCACCCGAGTTCGTGATCTATTTTTCATACCGCACTACTAATCCAGGACCAAGTCCTGGGATTTTCTTGTTGTTTATTTGTTTTATATAGTTGATCTAAATGGCCCTTCAAGAAGGCTATAATACAGCCCGTCCCCCGCTATTCACCGAAGACGACTTTGGGTACTGGAAGGGTCGGATGGAGGCATATCTCCAGACTCATTTTGAAGTCTAGATGATTGTCAAAACTGGCCTCCAACTACCAACTGATAGCGTCGGCAAACCACTACCCTACGAGGACTGGGACGCATCTTTGATTAAGAAGGTGGAAGCTAATGCCAAGGCGACTTGCACCCTCCAGTGTGGTCTATCAAAAGAAGAACTCAACCGCGTCGACCCCTTCAACAGTGCCAAGGAGCTGTGGGTGAAACTTATTGAACTTCACGAAGGGACGTCCGACACCAAAGTAAGTAAAAGAGACTTAATTTTCAATAAATTGTTTAATATCAAACTGCAGGAAGGTGAGACAGCTGCCCAACTCCATGCCCGGATTCAAGATCTGCTCAATGGTCTTCATGCAATTGGACAGAAGGTAGACAACCAGGACATCATAAGGTATTCTTTAAACGCCTTTCCGAGGAACACCTTGTGGGCATCCATGGTAGATGCCTACAAGGTTTCTAAGGATTTATCTACCATTAAGTTAGATGAACTTTTTGCAGAATTCGAACTTCATGAACAGACTAATGCACGCCCGACCGAGAAAGGGTTGGCTTTGGTTGCAGGAATAGGAAGAATGCGCGAATCCAAGATAAAGCGCAGAACCGAACCTGAGTCAGAAGAAGAACCAGATTCGGAAGACGACGATGAGCTTACAACCGAAATAGTCAACCTGGTAAAGAAACTCTACAAAAAGAAGGGCTTCAACAAAAAGGATGTCAGAAAGGCCATCCAGTCCAAAGAAGCCCAACCAAGCTCGAAGGTCAAATTCGAAGTGACCTGCTACGGGTGCAATAAAAAAGGGCACATCAAGGCAAACTGCCCGAACCAGAAGGATCCAAAGAAACCAAAGAGAAAGAAGGCATTGAAGGCAACATGGGACGAGTCTTCTTCCGAGGAATCCGACGACGAAGAACTCGAGCAGACGAACTTTCTCGCGTTGACAGCCCGGGACTACAACAACGAATCCGGAAGAGAGGACGAATAGGAAGCCGAGTCCGAGAGAAGCCACGGATCCGCATCCGTTTCCGAAGGGCCAAACCCCTCTGTAAGTAAAAATCGCTTATATAGCTTAATTAATTATTTAATGCATAAAGTAGCTAAGTCCAAAATTCGAATCAAGTCGCTTCAAAAGGAGGTAACACTCCTTAGAGAAACGACTAATAACGAATCCATGACTGATCCAGTTCAGACTGGAACCTCAACTCAAGTTCAAGAACTTGAGGAAGAGAATTCCAATCTGAAAAATCAAGTCAAGGATTTGAAGACAACCTTAGAACGATTTTCCCTGGGATCCAAGAATCTTGATTTGATTCTTGGAACACAAAGGGCAATCTACAATAGAACTGGACTAGGATACAAATCGAAAAAGAAATATAAGTCATATTTATCTCTCATACAAAGAACGAATAGAAAAATGGTCCAACCATGGGTTGCCAAGTCCAACTTGATCAATCAAGTTGGACTCGGACAATATTGGATTCCCAAGGATCAAATACATTACCTCGATAGACCATATCGGGGCTATGATCCAGGGGGAGCTAAAACAATTAAAATTCAAAATTAAAATTAAAATTCAAAATAAAAAAATTCAAAATTAAATTAAAATTAAATTAAATTCGAAATTAAAATTCAAAATAGAAGGAGGATCCAGAATAACTGGCACCCGTAACTAAACTACCCGACTGGGTAACCAAACCTAATATACCCGAAATGGGTAAACAAGAGTAGTCTACCCGGCAGGGTAATTAAGGTTAGATAAAATGGACTAGGTTTAACTTGACCCACGGTACTGGTGAAGTTTTTGGATGATAGTACGTTAGAGAAGCTTGGGCATCGCATGTCTAGGAAGATATGGCTTCGACCTGGTGCATTTGGCCAAGTGGAACTGACCGAAGCTACCCTTAAATGGATCATAACTAGTTAAACCAAGGTTTAGTATTAAGTTTAATGGGTAGGACTATTTTGAAAACCTCGAAGGCATGGTTACTTTAATGAGTTCCTTGTGACTCACCATAGCCCAAAAGTTTATCCAAAGAATGCTTACTTGTTAAACCCAAAACTAAACCTGAATTTAACGCAAAGTTAAACATAATCCTAAAATTGAATCTCAATTCATCTCACAAAACATTATAGGAGTCCCTGATTGAAAATTTATATCGAGTGAGATGACTAAGGAATTCAAATTAAAATTAATTTAAATATTTTTCAAATAAAAATTAACTTAAATATTTTTCAAATTAATTTAAATATTTTTCAAATAAAAATTAACTTAAACATTTTTAAAATTAACTTAAACATTTTTAAAATTAACTTAAACTTTTTTTAAATTAACTTAAACAATTTTAAAATTAACTTAAACATTTTTAAAATTAACTTAAACGTTTTTAAAATTAACTTAAACATTTTTAAAATTAACTTAAATATTTTTAAAATTAACTTAAACATTTTTAAAATTAACTTAAATATTTTAAAAATTAAAATTAACTTAAATATTTTCAAAATTAAAATTAAGTTAAACGTTTTTAAAATTAACTTAAACATTTTTAAAATTAACTTAAACATTTTTAAAATTAACTTTTAAACATTTTTAAAATTAACTTAAACATTTTTAAAATTAACTTAAACATTTTTAAAATTAACTTAAACATTTTTAAAATTAACTTAAACATTTTTAAAATTAACTTAAACGTTTTTAAAATTAACTTAAACATTTTTAAAATTAAATTAAATATTTTCAAAATTAAAATTAACTTAAATATTTTCAAAATTAAAATTAACTTAAACATTTTTAAAATTAACTTAAATATTTTTAAAATTAACTTAAACATTTTTAAAATTAACTTAAACATTTTTAAAATTAACTTAAACATTTTTAAAATTAACTTAAATATTTTCAAAATTAAAATTAACTAATTGTTAACTTAGATTAGGTAAAATTATGGACTTCCTTCAATCAAACTGTCTTTTGATCCATCAACTACTTTATGTGTAGGAATTGGATCAATGGATGTTGGACAGTGGATGCTCCAGACATATGACTGGAGATAGGTTGAAGTTCACTAAGCTAAAACTAAAAGACCTAGGATCAGTTGCATTTGGCAACGATGGAAACTGAAAGTAATCAGAAAAGGTAATATCGAACTTAATTCCGACTTTATTATTCGAAAAGTTTTATTAGTTGAAAATTTTAATTTCAATTTATTAAGTATAAGCCAATTATGCGATACTGGTTACTCGGTTAATTTTACCAAGTCAGAATGCATAGTCAAACATGTTGATAATCCAAAAATCATACTTAAGGACACTAGGAAAGATAATGTCTACACCATTTATCTATCAACACCCTCAATAAAGTGTTTTCTAACACAACAAGAGGAAACTGAGTTGTGGCACAGGAGATTGGGTCACACTCACACAAGACTCATTTCAAAAATGAGTCAAAATGGACTAGTTAGAGGATTACCTAAATTAAAGGTTATTGAAAATTCAAATCGTAATGCATGTCAACAAGGAAAACAAACCAAGTTAACCCATAAGTCAACCAATCTAGGTAGAACTACTTGTTTACTTGAGCTCCTTCACCTAGACCTATTTGATTCACACGGAGCCAAGTCACTAAGCAAGAACTAGTATTGCTTAGTTATAATAGATGATTTCTCCAGGTTCACCTGGGTAAAGTTTCTAAAAACAAAAGATGAAACCTTTGAAATATTTAGTAATTTTTGCAAATTAATAGAAAATGAAAAAGATACTAAAATTAAAAGAATAAGAAGTGACCATGGAGGAGAATTTGAGAATCACAACTTTACTGAATTTTGTGAAATAAATGGGTACAAACATGAATACTCCTGCCCAAGGACCCCTCAACAAAATGGTTTAGTAGAACGTAAAAACAAAACCCTACAAGAAGCTGCTAGAACCATGTTAAACAAATATAAACTATCCAATCAATTCTGGGCTGAAGCAGTTAGTACAACATGTTATATTCAAAATAGGATATTAATTAACAAATTTCAAAATAAAACACCCTATGGAATTTATTATAATAAAATTCCCAACTTAAACTATTTAAAAGTATTTGGGTGTAAAGTCTTCATCTTGAACACTAAAGACTACTTAGGGAAATTTACATCAAAGACAACCCCAGGAATATTTTTAGGATATTCAACAACCAGTAGAGCATATAGAGTGTATAACAAAAATACCCTAAAAGTAGAAGAAACAATAAATATAATATTTGATGAAGAAAATAAATTACCCAACACAATAAATGAAAATGAAAATACAGAAAATATTAACCCAATAAATAGAGAAGATGATGAAATTCAACCTGAACCTATTGAATCTGAAGAATAAATCACTAACTCAAATGGTATACGACCAACTAGAACAAGCACAAATCACCCATCTGACCAAATTTTGGGTGACCCAACTGTAGGAGTCAGAACTAGATCGTCATATAGAAACCAGAGCCAAATAGCCTTGATTTCAAAAATCGAGCCCAAAACCATAGAAGAAGCCCTACCAGACCTAGATTGGATTCTAGCAATGCAAGAAGAACTGGCCCAATTTGAAAGAAATCAGGTCTGGGAATTAGTGCCTAAACCTGTTAATAAATCCATAATTGACACTAAATGGGTTTTTAGAAACAAATTGAATGATCAAGGTGAAATAGTTAGAAACAAAGCTAGGTTAGTAGCTAAAGGATTTAGTCAAGTAGAAGGGTTAGACTATGACGAGACCTATGCCCCAGTAGCAAGACTTGAATCCATTAGGATGTTGCTGGCCTATGCAGCACACAAAGGATTCAAGCTATTTCAAATGGACGTAAAATCCACATTTTTAAACGGATTTATTAAAGAAGAAGTATATGTAGGTCAACCCCCAGGATTTGAAGACTTAGAACAACCAAATTATGTCTTTAAATTAAAAAAGGTCCAATACGGACTAAAACAAGCACCTAGGGCATGGTATGAACGACTGTCCAATTACTTAATATCAAAAGGATTTAACCAAGGTCAAATAGACCCAACCCTTTTCATAAAAACCTTAGAAAATAACATTTTTATAGCCCAAATTTACGTTGATGATATTATTTTTGGTTCCACAAACTCAAAATTTCTAAAAGAATTCACCAAACTAATGGGAAATGAATTCGAAATGAGTCTGGTAGGAGAACTTAACTTCTTCTTAGGTTTATAGATTAAGCAAACTAAAGATGGAATTTACATTTATCAAACTAAATATGCTAAGGAATTAATTAGAAAATTTGGCATGGAAAACTCAAAAATAATCAATACACCAATAACTACAAATGCTAAAATTGACTCAGACTTAGAAGGTAAATCAGTAGACTTGAAATACTATCAGAGTGCGATAGGAAGTCTACTGTACCTAACTGCAAGTTGACCAGACATTATTTTTGTAGTAGGTATGTGTGCACGATACCAATCTTGTGCAAAAGAGTCTCACTTAACCCTTGTTAAAAGAATCCTTAGGTATGTTAAGGGAACCCTAAATGTAGGACTATGGTACCCTAGTTCTGGCACCCTTGACCTAAACGGCTACTCTGACTCAGACTATGCCGGATGCAAGCTAGATAGAAAAAGCACAAGTGGTAGCTGTCAATTTCTAGGACAATGCCTAGTAAGTTGGTCAAGTAGAAAGCAACACTGTGTTGCTTTATCTACCACTGAAGCTGAATATATAGCCTTAGGTGAATGCACATCTCAGTTGCTGTGGATGATGCATACCCTTAAAGACTATCAACTGGAGTATCATAAAACTAAAATCTCAATTGATAATATAAGCTCAATAAATCTAACAAAAAACCCAATTCATCACTCAAGAACTAAATATATAGAAGTGAAACACCACTTTGTAAGGGATCACGTAGCTAAGGGTGATATTGAACTCAACTATGTTGAGTCAAAATCAAACCTAGCTGATATCTTCACAAAGCCCTTACCTGAACTTGAGTTCAGGTCACTTAGAAGACAAATAGGAATGTGCTGGGTAGAATAGATATTAATTTTTCAAAACTCACTGTCTTACTTCAAAACTCGTTCTTTTATTCTTTTCAAAATCTAGGAAAAATAATGATTTTAAAATCCCATTTTCTTAGAATTTTCAAAAATATGACTTAGCCTAGGATCTACCCTAGAAATCTTGTTCCCCTAGATTTAAGCCAGAGCATCTCACAAACACCTAGGTATACCTTGCTTGTGTTTGTAAAACATAGAATGGTGTGAGATGCATAGGGTACAGCCTGGACTCAAGAATGCTTATTACTGTGCATCAATATGAGTCTGGGCATTAAATACTTTATTAACAGTAATTAAGTCAAGTCTTCCAGCCTTAGTCAAATCTAACTGGACTAAATGACTTTACTTGACTAACCAAGTGAAAGCTGTTGCCCTCTAGGCAATCAGCAAGTAGCTAACGGTTAGACAGTTGGTGAAGGAAATGTTAAGCTTAAGCTTGCTTACACTTTAGGGCTCTGATACCTGACCAAAACAATTTAAATATTTTAACAACTATTTAACGTGATGATAAAGAAACCTTGTAAATAGATCGCCTTGAAATTCAGCTTGGGGAAGGGTATTGACGCCACACTCAAGCAAGATGAGAAGGTGAGTGATAAGTCATGGAGTTTTGATCGCCACAAGTTGCCTTGATAAGATCGAAATTAGTTCTTTGCCTAAGAACAAGAAGGAAACTCTCACAAAAGAGAAACTCAAATTTTCATTCAAACTTACATGATTTGTCATACAAGAGTTCTCCTATTTAACATCCCTTAAGATCCCCTATGCACTAATTATGCAATAAATATCATGCTTGCATGCATGGGTTTTATTATCCACTAATGCAACCACTAATCCCTAATACTAGCTTAATGCAACCATGCATGCATGGTATTTGTTATACTAGCTTAGGAACTTTCAAAAATGCATTAAAAACCCACAAAGGACATCAAAAGTCACTTTAGAAAAACCCCCCCATGCATGCACACGAAAATGGTCCTCATGTTGGTCCAATTTCACTTTCAAATTGAAGGAATGTGATCCACTTAGTTGTTGCCTCCATTGTGCATTGATCCTCCTTTTCCTTGAGCCTCATTATTAAGCCTTCCAAAGCTTGCTTCATTCTCTTAGTCTTGGACCTTGTCATGGGTCCCCCAATTCCCTTCAATGCCTCTTCTTGGCTCACATCACGTGACTTATGCTTGGACTATAAGACCCTAAGAATTTATTAAGACATTAATCAAGGGGGAGTGAATTTTTCTTTTCAAGCTAGTCTTCCTTTAAAATAAAAATTATCTTTGACTTGGTTTTAAAAATTATTTTTGACTTGCTATAAAAATTATGTTTGACTCAGCTTTAAAATAGAATTAACGGTATTTTTAAAGACTTGGATTTTTAGATAATCAATTTTCAAAACTAAGCACTAAAATTATCCAAATCCTTTACTAAGTTCTTTTCAAGAAACAGTTTCTCAAAGCTAAGTACTTAAGTTAAGCTTTTATGAAAATCCTTTTAAAGTTAAGAAAAGTTTTTACCTTTAAGTGTTTGTCAAAAATTTTTTCAAATAACAATTAGTTTTTGTTGAAAATGAGTTATGTATTTTCAAAACAATTTCAAATTGAGCTAAGTGTTTTTCAAAATGCTAACTTTTGCTAAGTTTTTGTTGAAAACACTAAGTAGTTTCCAAGGCATTTCCTAACTTAAGTAAAATAATTCTTTTTGAAACACTAAGACATTAAATAAATGGCTACTCTTCAGGGGGAGCTTAAACTAATTATTCTTTTCTCTTCTAGATAATCTTTTTGATTTATGTCAAAGGGGGAGAGAAAAGTCAAAGTTAAAGAAATTAACAATTAAAAATTTAAACATGAAATTAACAATTAAGAATTTAAACATAAAGAGGAGCATAAGTTTTACAAATTTTTATACATTCATGTTTAAATTTCTTAATAATTTCATATTTTAATTTTGTCATACTTTTACTTAACTTTGAACTGTGTTGCCATAATCAAAATGGGGGAGATTGTTGGTGCAGGAAGCATCCGACGATCGAACCGATGTTTTGATTATGTCAAAGGGTTCAAGTTAAGTTGTTTTGTTATCTAATGAGCTTAAACAAGTGTGCAGGAAAGTCCTAACTGCGGTTAGGCAGGTGGAAAATCCTAATGGGCGGTAACCTTAGGTCCTAGGGGGTGGTAACCCTAGGTGGAGGAAAACCCTAAGGGGCGGTAACCTTAGGTCCTAGGGGGTGGTAACCCTAGGTGGAGAAAAATCCTAGGGGCCGGTAACCCTAGGTCCTAGGAGGTGGTAACCCTAGGCGAAAAGTCCAGTTGGTCTGGAGGACCGAACTGGCATCAGGTAAATCTCCTGAGTGGAGTAGGTGAGGACGTGTTCCCCGTAGAGGGAACAGTAGGCGTCGGGTCGACCTAGGGTTTCCGGTTGGAAGCCCGAAGTCAGACTCGGTCAGTCCGATGACTGACAATTTTATTTATCGTATTATCTTTTTGTGTTCTAACTCTGTTTTGCAAGTAACTAACAGTTTTATGGAGGGTTAGAACTGACCAGGATCGGTCGACCGAACCTTGGAATCGGTCGACCGAACCTCCAAGCTACCAGATCAGATCTCTAGAAGTTGGACCGGGCTCGACCAGGGATCGGTCGACCGAACCTTGGGATCGGTCGACCGAACCTTGGGATCGGTTGACCGAACCTGGGATAGGTGTCTACTGGATCAAGCCGAGGTGTGCGGGTCAGAGGAGACTGATCGGTCGACCGAACCTTGGGATCGGTCGACCGAACGCAGGGATAAAGTTTGACCAGATCGAAGCGAAGCGACGGATGGACGGATCAGATGCAGTGGAGATCATCTGATCGGTCGACTGAACATGAGGATCGGTCGACCGATCCGCTTTGGGTCAAATCTGATCCCGAGACTTGGGGATCTGGATCAGACCTTGCAGAGCTATAAAAAGAGGCCTCGAGGTGCAGCTCAGATCATCGAATTCCGAACAGAAAACTCTGCTCTTCCTTGTGCTGCTGCTAACAACGCTTTGCTACTCCAACGAGTCGTTCCGAAGTTCTCTATTCTCTTTTGTCGTTGGTATAATTTCTTTACTGCACTTACTTGTACTTATTCACTTGTAAAGATTTGCGCTATATAGTTGTTGCCCACCGAAAGCGGTCAAGGACCGCGGGCCTTTGAGTAGGAGTCGTAATAGGCTCCGAACGAAGTAAACTACTTGTGTCTTTGCATTTACTTTACTTTTCATTTCCGCTGCGTTACTTTAGTTACTTGAACGATTTCCGTAAATCGCTAAAAATAGCCATGAGCGCTATTCACCCCCCCCCCTCTAGCGCTTTCGATCCATCAAGTGTGAGATGGATGACTGGCGTCAGGGGTGACCATGACTGCATTGACATCATACACATTGATGCATTTATTTCTTGTGATTGTGTTTGCTACATTTATTTGCTGCATATTGGTTGGATGCCCATGCTTGACATGCATACAGGATTTCTATACCTCTCAGACTGTTTGTACTTATACCCAGGTCCTGGTTAGTACGGTTTTCTCCTGTTTACTTCAGTTGCACTTTATCCTTCTTATATCAGGAGACTGTACTCATGATTAGTGCTAGATGTTAATTCCTTACTATGTATATCAGTTGTACCTGCTGAGCGTTGGACTCACCCTGCCTCCATTGTTGATATTTTTCAGGTTGATGCTGTCAGGAGAGAGTTCTAGTTGCTAGTCCCCTGCAGACCACGAAAATGCTGGATGATCTTTTAGTTTTATTATTTTGACTATGTCCGACTTATTCTGGTTTTGATACTATGGATTTTTGATACTATGGATCTGGTATGAATGTATGTGTCGATGGTTTTGGTGTTTGGATATGTTTTACTACATGCCTGCTTGGACGGCAGAAGAGGTAAGTTGATTTTATTGTCGGATTTGAGCTTTACGAGTGTAGTTGAGTAGGGTTGTTTTTGAGTCCTATTTCTGTTCAGTTTGTTATTTATTAAACTGCGTGGAATGTCTGTGTGTTATATTTTATTTCTGTTATTATTCCAGCTGCATGTGGCTGAGGTATATAAGATGTAGAAAGTTTCAGATTGTCCGCTGTACAGGGGAGATGCTACCGAAATTTCTTCGGACAGGGACTCCTCCGGGGCGTGACATATTATATCAGGATTAAAAGTACGCACATCCATAATAACAGAGGTTATGTTCTTTTATACAATCAGTATAAAAAGAACAACATCAAATGGTCCTGCTCAATACATACATAGTGTACTAGTATAATTTTATAGTCAAGATAAATTAGTACCAAATTACACTACAACTATTCCAATGGTTTATCCCAATCCATCTTGGTTGTGAGCTACTATTTATAATTTATAAGGAACTGATAACATGATCTTTTGTGTGACACGACACACCATGTTATTTACAATATAAATTAAATAGACAACTGCATTTTACTAAATGTAGATATTTGACCAATGTGATTCTCATTTCAAAATAAATGTTCATACAAAAGTTAAGCTTTTAGTATACATCCTAACAACATGACCCTCTTACCCTCACACGGCCAAGGTCACTCCCCTTTGTATGGCCGTGTGGCAGTCACACCTAGTGTCATCTTTCCTTCGTCTAGTTATAGAATCATCCACGAACATTAATTCTTCTCCAAATTCGACTCCTAAACACAGAAAACGCACAAGAGCAGATCTTCGAACAAAGAAAAGTATTTATGCCAAAAGTGAATTAAGGAGCATGAAAGTGCATAGATAAAGCATGTATAAAATATAAAAATATGCATCAAAACATGCTAAACAAGTGTATAAAATCTACGCACATCACACCCCCAGACTTAAACTTTTGCTTGTCCTCAAGCAAAATACTGCAATCAAGATTCATGTACTCAATAATGCATTATAATCCTTAATGCACTTTCCTAACTCTATCTACAAGTTTCAATGATGAGCATGATCATTAAAACAACCCAAGTATGGCTTAAGCATAAGTCTCTAGTGCAT
Organism: Zingiber officinale; assembly: GCF_018446385.1. NCBI lineage: Eukaryota > Viridiplantae > Streptophyta > Magnoliopsida > Zingiberales > Zingiberaceae > Zingiber > Zingiber officinale. The sequence goes on from NC_055986.1 coordinate 59,387,119, forward strand.
AGTGCAAAAAGGCAACTCAAACCCTTCAAGTTTCAATCTTCGTCCTAGTCAAGTCATCATCCAATTGAGTTCCTAATGTTTCCAGTGATAGGTATTTACCTGCCACACACTTGGTTCATATTTCTCAATCAACCCAAGGTCTCAAAGGTGTGCTCGATATCAAGAGAAACATGGAAGTCATTTCCCTAGTAACCTAACTCGGTCTCAAAGGGGTGACTTGCTAGTTTCCACTCACGACAACTATTTTTTATATTCCTTTTTCAACACTTTTTTTTTCACTTTTTCATTCATTTTTTTTCATTCATTAAATGATTGCATTGTGCAACACTTAAACACATATGTTCATAGGCACATAAGTTGAGATATTTTGATTTTTTCCAAATGATCTTACATGATTCGAGCCTCGTCCAGTAACCAAAATGAAGTTTGAGAAATCATCATGGAAACCAAGTACTAAACAAATAGGATGAATCATGACTATTTCAATGATATCAACTATTAAAGTTCAAGTAAAGTGAAGTGAAGGTAAGATCCTTAAGGTTAAGCCAAAACTCAAACTTATTTCCATATGATACTTAGCTCACATCATGTTACTCAAGATAGAGAAAAGAGGTGCACTAAACATACTAGCATCATTTACAATATCGTGAATCAAGATAAAGAATGTGCAAACAATTTTACTTTTGGCCAAGTAAGCATAAAAGTGAGGATTGATGTTTCTTCAATAGGGATGCCACAAAACTTTTCAAAAGACAGTTAAATAACCATAAAAAAAATCCAAACAAAGCAAAACAAATGCAAAACTAAAAACTGAAAGTGCAGAAAACTGGAAAAAAATACAAAAATTTTTAGGTTACAAACCCCCCCCCCCCCCCCCCCCCTAGACTTAAACTTTTCATCGTCCCGATGAAATCAATATGGTGGTGGAAGTGGACGAGGGAAAGGAGGTCTACGTGGACGTCCAATAGGAAAGCTAGGAAAACCTGGAGTCTCACTCAGGATCCTATGATACTCATAAAGGGTATCTACTTGTTGACTAGTAATACTCATGCCCTGCATAAATTCTCTCATTCTAGCTTGATCAATATCATAGTCTTGAACAAATTCGGCCACTTGACCTTGAAAATTCCTCATGAACTAAAAATGATTCTGTACTTCTCTAAACTGGTCATCTGATAAAGAAAAGTGACCCTCCAACATTGCTTGTTGGGCATCCTGCTTCTCATGAAGCGAGTCTAGAGATGCATGAAAATCAGAAAAATCAAATTTGTAATAAACCATACCATAGGAAAAAGAGTGACTAGCAGGTTTCGGATGTTCGGAAGGCTGCGGATGTCTAGATGACAAGGGCTCAAGGTGGGTCTCTGTGTCTCCGGATATGGAAGGAACATTCTCAAGATCTCTATCAGTGATTACCCAATTAGCAGGGTTGCGGATAAAGGTGCGCTCGGGATAAGGAAGAGGTAATGGAAAACCATTCTTCCTAGGAAAAGAAAAACCATTCTCATCCCGACAAATCATTTTCATAGCAAGACATGCATCAATATCAATCATGTCATTGCCATGAATGACCTCCAACCCATCTAGATCAAGATTCAAACTTATAGCTATTTGAGTAATCAAACCACCAAAAACAATCGATCCCGAGGATGCCTTTTCGGCTCTCACCAAGGTTTACAAAAAATGGAAACCGGAATCGAAGTCAATCTTATGTAACATAACCCACAAAGCATAAAGTTCTACTTTCTTTATAACTCCATCACTTTCTCCTTCACCAAAAATAGTTCTACTCATGACACAATGTAAATATCTAAAAATGGGATTTTGCATATGAGAAGCTTTAGCTCTAGAGGGCTTATATGGTTGATCTAATTCAGTAACCAAATTCCAAAAATGATTCCAATTAAATCTTGAGTCAAACCTACAAGAGTTACCGGTAGACAATCCAAAACAATTATTGAAATCACTAAATGTCCACTAAAACTCTTGATTCATTAGTCTAAAAGTAATCTTGCCAACAAAATCATCTTCATTAGCAAAGTGAACATCTATTGAACTAAAAAATTCCAGTATAATTCGAGGATATGTAGGTAGATGTGTGTACATAATATCGTTTCAATCAAGAGACCCAATCATCCAATCTATATCATCCCTAATTCCTAACATGTCTAAAACAGTTGGGTCCATATAATGTGTACACACAATCTTTCTATTGACAAGAATTTCAAATCTAGACTTATGATTTTCATTTCTAAAAATAATATTAAATTCATTGTCATTACCTTCATCGCGTGCAATCCTCTTTCCTTTGCCCTTTGTAGGCTGCTTTCCCTTTTCCTTTATTGGTTCCTTTCCTCTGCTTGGTCCGCTGCTCCCTTTGCGAAGTTTCTTCAAAATATTACATTTTGTCAAGCTTAAGTGGAGAAGGGTGTTGTTTTATTGGGGAAGTAAGATCTTGTAAGAATAGATCTTGAAAAAAAAGAATAAGATCCTTGGAACGAGGAGTTGTAGATCTTGAAGATAAGAGAGGAGAACAGAGTTGTCAAGATCTAGATCTTGATGAAGTTTGTGGAGAGCAATGAGTTTGAGATCTAGGTCTGAGAAGATTAGAATAAAGGTTGGAGAAGAGAGGGGTTTGGGAGAGAGAAGTGACTTGAAGGAATGGGGGTGTATGGCCAACACGGCCTAGGTATGGTCGTGCCTTCTAAACATAACCAAGGTATAGATCACTCCACATGGGCCGTGTAGATCTACACGGCCCCGACCTTCTCCTTCTCAGGTTAGTCCACACGGCCGTGACAATTTGCACGGCCACACAAATCTTCTTCACGACCTTGTTCATACGGCCGTGTCTAGGACACAGCCTGATTCTTCTTCTTCTCGGGTAATTTTGTACGACTGTGTGTGATACACGGGTAGTGCAGATTTCTTCTTCAGATTTTTACACGGCCGTGTATGGGACATGGTAGAGCATATCTCCTCTTCTGGAATCATCACACAGCCGTGTGTGATACACAGCTGAGCAGTTCTTCTTCTCGGGTAGGTTCACACGGCCCGTGCAAGTCACATGGCCATGTGCCTATTCTTCTCTATAAGCTTTACACGGCCGTGTCTGGTACATGATCGAGCTCTGTTTTGCTCTATAAAGATGGTTTTACTCCTTCCCGACTTTTCCAATGCTTCCATACCCATGAAGTAGTCATGGCCAGCTCATAGAAGCAAAATTACAACCTGAAAATAAAAGTAACAACAAATTTAAAAGTACTAGAAAAAGAAAAACTTAAATTGGAAGATACTAAAAAACCCTTGGGTTGCCTCCTGAGAAGCGCTTGTTTAAGGTCTTTAGCTCAATCGATATTTTTAGTCCTTTTCTCTTTTCCTTGCCCTAGGAGGGCAGATGTATTTTTCATTTTTATTGGGAGGCCTCCTCCCAATTTCACTCGCCGAATCATGTTCCTCATCAGGTGGCCTCCTATGAGGATGGAAATTCCAATCCTAAAGCTCATAAGTGTCCACCCCACTGCAAACACTTAATAGAAAAGAAGAAACATGGTTAGAAGAGTTAGAAAAATCATACTCCAACCTTTCCTTACCAATTACCAATGAAAGTTTATGGTTTTTAACATCAATTATTGCTCCAGCTATTGCAAGGAAAGGTCTTCCTAATATGATCAGAATCTTCAAATCCTCTACCATGTCCAGTACTACAAAATCTGTGGGAATTATATTTCCACCAACCTCTACCGGCACATCCTCAATAACTCCCATTGGATACCTGTATGAATGATCAGCTAATTGTAGTGTCATGGTAGTAAGTTTTAAAATTTTGAGACCAAATTTATTATAGATTGAATATGGAATGAGGCTAACACTTGCCCCCAAATCACAAAAAGTTTTTTCTATGAACTCAGATCCTATACTACAGGGGATGTAAAACCTTCCTGGATCTTTAAGTTTTAAGGAAATGTTCTTCTCAAATAAAACACTGCATTCCTCAATAAGTGCTATGATCACAATGTCTCCCCTTATTCTTTTGTTTGACATGATGTCCTTCAAGAATTTAGCAAACTTTGGCATTTGTAAAATTGCATCAATTAAGGAAACTTCAACACAAATTTCTTTAACTTTTTCCAAAAATCTGTCAAACTCTTCATCTTTTTTTCAGCATCACTAATCTTTGAGGAAAAGGGACTACTTGACTCTATGAGTTTAGAGGAAGAGTCTCTTCAACCTTAATGGTACTCTCCTCATCTTTTTGCATTTGAGTGGATTCGGGTGCCGGAGGAGAGAGCTCTTCTTCAGCTTTCATCCCTTTTGGAGCAGTCACTTGAGGATCCCCCAAGGTTCGTCCGCTCCTAAGCTCAATTCAATTGCAATGCTCTATTGGATTAACATAAGGTTTTCCAAGAAATTGTCCTGGTGCTCTTGAAGATGATGAAGCTAATTGGGCAATTTAGCTATCTTGAATCTTTTGATGCTTTTCGGAATTATCCATTCTCTGAGTTAGCTTCAAAATATCTTGCTTCATTTCATTTTGATTGGAGATAATTTCCTCGAGCATCTTCTCAATTTTAGAAAACTAATAGCTTTGAGAAGATTGTTGTTGTTGCTGGAAATTTTGTTGCCCCGATTGGAAATTTTATTTTTCCCCCATGGATGGTCCTTGTTCTTGATTATTTCTATACGAAAAATTAGAATGATTCTTCCACCCAGGGTTGTATGTGTTGGAATATGGATTGTTCTGTCGTTGATTAAAACTCATGATAGCGTCATATTGCTCTAATTGATTTATTTGTGCAGAAATAGATCCCAAAGGACATGAGTCTTGAGAATGATCAGAACTTCCGCATGTTTCACAACAGCATACTATGACATTTACTGTATTAGTGCTAGTCCCCATATTTTCTAATTTCTTTGTAAGAGCATCCAGCTTTGCAGTCATTAAGGTAATTACATCTACATCAAATTTTCCTGATGCTTTTGTTGGGTTTGTAAAGGAATAGCCTCCACTTCTCTCCATTGCCCATTGATGATGATTTTGTGCTACACTTTTAATGATTTCTTGGTCTCATCTAAGCTTTTATTCATATGTACCCCTCCAGTAGCTGAATCTAGGGACACCTTAGTATGGTAATTGATACCGTTATAAAAAGTGTGCAACACTAACCATTTCTCCAATCCATGATGTGGGCATTGTCTAAGCATATTGTTGTATCTATCCCATCATTTAAATAAAGATTCAGAGTTGGATTGTCTGAAGCTTGCAATAATATTTCTCATATAAGCTGTTTCGCTTAGGGGATAGAACTTATCTAAGAATTGCTGCTCACATTGCTCCCAAGTGGTAATGCTATTAGGAGGTAAAGAATTCAACCATTGTTTAGCTCTATCTCGTAAAGAAAACCCAAACAGTAATAATCTAATAGCTTCAGAAGGAACACCATTCATTTTCATGGTACCACAGATTTCATAAAAGACTTTCAAATGCTGATTAGTATCTTCATGCGGTCCACCTCCAAACTGATTTTGCTGAACCATATTGATTATTGCAGGCTTGATCTCAAAGTTATTTGCTTTAACAGAGGGTCTTGTAATACTTGAACAGAACCCTCTGACATAAGGTGTTGCATATATAATCCTTAAGTGGTCTATTCGCCATATTTAATTGTTCTTGCTCTTCTTGATGTCTTTGTAAGATTTTCCTTCTATGAAATGTTTTATCAATCTCGGGATCAAGAGGAAATAATTCTCCTGCAAGATTAGATCTTTGCATACAAGAACAAGATTAAAGAATTTGCTTTCAAGAAAAGAATGTAAAGAATTTGATTTACAAAAAGAATTATAGAATAATGAATGTAAAGAAAGAATGTAATAAAAGAATGCAAAACAAAATTGAAAAAAAAAACTAATTACAAGTTAGATGTAAGAAAATAAAAGTTTAGTCTAACTCAAATGATAATCTCTAATGTTATAGACGCAGTCCCCGACAACGGCGCCAAAAACTTGTTATGCACCGCAAGTGTACAGTTACGTCTTTAGTAATAAAAGAATATCGAATCCATAGGGACTGGTTATAATTACTAAAGATGTCTCAAAAGTGAATTAACTAAACAATCGATTAAAAGGTCATACAACTAAAGATTAGAAGTAAGGGTTACATGCAGAAACTCAGTTTTGTAAAGGTTCTAGGAGTTTTGGTTTCTTTGTGATACTCATCAATGTATTACAATCTACCAATTCTTGTCCTCAATTGTAATGTATTTGTAAGAAGTTACCAGTTATTTCCTGCAGAAAACACCGATCAAGGACTAACATTTGAACCTTAATCAATCAAAGAGTTATGATCCCTATGAAGTCCGTTAGCGGGACAGCCCTGTCACGATGCCCCTCGGTCATATGACATAGAAACACATCACTAATCAATTTACATTAAGATATAGAATTCAGCATATCAATCCATCCTACTTCTTTATAGGTTCTTGCTTCACCTCTCAAGGTGATCCCTTAAATGTCCGTTAGTGGGGCAGCCCTGTCACGACACCCCTCGATCATAAAATTTAGAGAATTTCTCAACAAGATTCTATAAGAAATACAAACAACCAATCAAGAATGGTAATTAGGCACAAAACATAACAATCCACACAAGATTGATTGATACAAAACATAACAACATCTTGAATCAAGAAAATCGCAAATCCTTGAATCTTACATCAATTTACATCACAATTACTCCCTTCATCCTAGAACAGAGAAGTCTACTCCATAGAGTACAAGAAAAGACCCAAAGACGAAAAGATCCTAATCATTCGGATCCAAATCAAGATGATAGAATAGGAACGCTTATCTCAATATGACGAGTGATCTTTGGAACCAATCCAATGCTCCCGGAGTCGAATCTTGGATGGAAAACGCCTCTCGAATGATAGGAACCACGCCTAAGAATTGATCTCTCCAAAGGGAGAGCCTCCCGCTTTCAGAGAGGAAGAAACCCTATATATAGAAGAGGACATTAGGGCGCCACACGACCCAGGGCATGACCGTGTGAATCTCACACAGCCCTGCTAGTCCCCTTCTCGGCTTTGGTCATATGGTCGTGCCAAGCTTCATCCCTGGCTGGCTTGCACGGCCGTGCAGATCCACACGGCCTGGCTAGCCTTTGTCTCTAGAAGTTTCACATGGCTGTGTGGCACACACGACCATGTCATTCTTTGTCTCTGGAAAGGCTACACAGCTGCATAACCATACACAGCCGTATTCTAACTGGCTTCAAATGTGACACGACCGTGTGGCTCTGACACGGTCATGTCCTTCTCCTTTGCTGCTGAGGCTACACGACCCTCTTACCCTCACACGGCCAAGGTCACTCCCCTTTGTATGGCCGTGTGGCAATCACACCTATTGTCATCTTTCCTTCATCTAGTTATAGAATCAGCCACGAACATTAATTCTTCTCCAAATTTGACTCCTGAACTTAGAAAACGCACAAGAGCAGATCTCCAAATAAAAAAATGTATTTATGCCAAAAGTGAAGTAAGAGCATGAAAGCGCATAGATAAAGTATGTATAAAATATAAAAATGTGCGTCAAAACATGCTAAACAAGTGTATAAAATCTACTCACATCAATGCTCCGATCACTCCAACTCCATGTTGCTACTCTGCTACGAAGCTGCTGCATTCAACTACTGCTGAGGAGCCATCCAACACTAAGCTCAATCTGACTATCTTCAAAAGTGGTAAGTAATGAAAGTTTGATTTTGTACTTAACTAAGTATAGCTTGTTACACTTATCCTTATTTTTAGTGTACTTGATTTCATCTTCTGGTGATTTTGGAAGATGTCATTAGTGGATTATCCATCGATAGGTCCGCGAGACTTGGGTTTTGAAGTAGGAGTGGTCGAAGGCTCCGAGGTAAACAACTCCTCATGTATTGTGCTTTTCAGTTTCTGTTTTACCTTATTTCCGCTGCATACTCATTTTCATAAAAAAAAAAAAAACATAAAGTGTTTTAAAAAATCACATGATTCACCCCCCCCCCCCCCTCTCACGTGTGTAACGATCTAACAGAAACCAACCGCCTAAAATAGCCCTCTTCTTGTCATTTGAATTTGAATTTTAAAATTTTGAACCTCCCTCCATTGCTTGCCACCTTTCTCCCAAGTGCCCCCAAAGAAGAGCTCACCTTTGACTTCATCGGTGTTGCCCTCGAACCTAGCCAGCCACCGAGGGGACCTTCCCCTCCCCCACGGAAGCTTGCTTCTAGGAGTTGAACTCTTCTTGGTCAGATTTGGAGAAGAGAGGGGAAACTCCAAGCTTTCTCTCTAGGATTTCTAGAGAGAAGGTGGAACTCCTCTCTCGGGAATTTGGGAGGAGGAAAGAATACCGAGAGCACTTTCCTATTTTGATAAAAAATACTTTATAGATACAAAAAAGTGATGGAGCTCTTTTAATATGTATTTCAAATGACGTGCTTTTGACCATAATACAAATAAAGGATGTCCTATTTGTTTTTACTTGTTCAATGGTCTAATTATCATGCTTGGAGCCATGAAAAACTTATTATTTTTAAAAATCGAATGTGAGATTATAAAAACACTAGGAGGATGGATTGCATGCTATAATATCCTTATTTGACCATCTACTTACTGAAGACCTTGTTTACTAGAATTGAAAATTTTCTGTTGTATTATTTTTAGGGAGCGGTTATTCACACCCCAATGTTCACTAAATAAACTTTAATTTTTTTCTCTCAAAAATATCCTTAAATGAAAAGTCTTAAATGCCCTTTTTATAAAATTATAAAATATCTTTCTCCCTTCTTCCTTCATCCTCTTTTCTCTCACTTTTTCTCTCTATCTATTTTGTCTCTACAACCTAATATCTCTCAAAATATAAAGATTGTAATAACAAATTAATAATGGACCATGAAGATTAAATTCTCACGAACAATGTGAGCTTCTTTTCATTTATTCAATTCCCACAAACAATGTAAGCTTCTTTTTATTTTTTTCAGTGCAATACAATTGTATATTTGTATTCTCATAATTTGAATTATAACAGTCTGAAAGTAATTCAAATGTGCAGTGTTCGATCATACCAAGCCAAACACTTTGAGCAACGATTAGGTGCAACATGTATAGCTATTATAATTGTGTAATAAACTTCTGAACACAATAACTTTTAACTCAGATATCATAATTAGATAATCTTTTTTTAATCAAAGATCATTTAGAGATCTATAATTAAAAAAAAGATTGTCTCATTCTAATATCCAATTAAAAGTTATGGTTTTTAGAAGTTGGCTACACAGTTATAGAAACTAAGGTTTCATATCTTCTACAACTATAATTATTTTTTATATTGTAGCAGCTATAGTTTCGTAGCTACCACAACTACAATTATTTTTTATATTGTAGCAACTACAATTTCGTAACTGCAACAGAGTTGTAGCAGCTACAACATGTGTAGCTACTACAATTGTGTAACAAACTTCCGAACACCATAACTTTTGATACGAATATCAAAATTAGATGATCTTTTTTTGAATCGAAGCTTGTTCAGAGATTTATAATTAAAAAAAGATCATCTCATTCTAATATCTGAGTTAAAAGTTATAGTTCTTAGAAGTTTACTACACAGTTGTAGCAGCTATAGTTTCATAGTTGCTACAACTACAATTGTTTCTCATGTTGTAGCAACTAAAGTCTTGTAACTGCAACAACTACAATTATTTTTTATATTATAGCAGCTATAGTTTCGTAAATGCTACACAGTTGTAGCAGCTACCGCTACAAAATTAAGCCAGAATACTGACAGAATTTTTGATGAAAGTTATTTCTATCAGTATTCTCTTATGGAAATCATGGTCTATCAGAAATACCGAAAGAATTCGAGTTCTTAGAAAACTCTGACGGAACATGATTTTCGTTGGGAAAGATTTACCTTTTAGACTTTTGCTTGATGTCTCTCGACGGTGTGTCGATGGATGTTAATTCCGTAGGTGAATTTATCACTGATGTAATATGTAGGGTTATCACTAGGTTACCGATGGAAATTTTATTCCATCAGTAACCCGAAGTAAAATTAGGGCATAGACCTGATTTTCCCCTTATCCGCTCGTTTCTTAGTAGATCTACCGGTGATTCTTGGGTAAGCACTTACGTCTCTCCCTCTGCCCTTCTCTGACTTCCAACTGGGTGATCGTGGCTTCGTCGATCGCCAATCGTGTGCTGGTGGCTTTACTAGCTGCGAGTCGCGTGCTGGCAGCTACAACAGCCACCAGCTAAATGCTGGCGACTTAACCCCACCGCCAATTGCATGTTGCCACCAACCGCATGATGGCAGGTTTGTCGGCCGCCTGCATCAAGATGGCTAGTTCGTCGGCTGCTTGCTGGTGGCTTCAACGACCGCCAACTGCATGCTGGCTGCTTCGGCGATCGCGTGCTAGCGGCTTCGGTGATCATGTGCTGGCGGCTTTGGTGTCCGCCAGCCGCGTGCTGGCGGTTTTGGCTGTTGCCAACCACGTGGTAACAGCTTTGGCGGTTGCCAGCTGCATAATGGCAGGTTCACTGACCTCTAACCGCATGCTAGTAGCTTTGCCGCCCGACAGCCACGTGCTGACGGATTCGGCCACCGCTAGCCTTTCCTGGTTGGCAGTGTGGCTGCGGCTGGATACGTGGCCATAGCCGGGGGCTTGCCTAGCCGTTAGCTCGCGCCTGACATCTTGGGTGGTCACAACTTTGTTAGAATGTATACTAAAAGCTTAGCTTTGTATATAAACATTTATTTTGAAATGAGAATCACATTGGTCAAATGTCTGCATTTAGTTAAATGTAGTTGTCTATTTAATTTATATTGTAGATAACATGGTGTGTGGTGTCACACAGAAGATCATGTTATCAGTTCCTTATAAATTATAAATAGAAGCTCACAACCAAGATAGATTGGGACAAACCATTAGAATAGTTGTAGTGAAATTTGGTACTAATTTATCTTGACTATAAAATTACACTAGTACACTATGTGTGTATAGAACAGGACCATTTGAGGTTGTTTCTTTTATACTGACTGCATAAAAGAACATAACCTCTGTTATTATGGATGTGCGTACTCTTAACCCCGATATAATAACAAGCACATGTACTTAGTATTTATTTCTTTAATTTATCAAAGGGTGAGATTTATTCGTTAAATCAATATGCCCGATAAGTTGGGAAATAATATTATTTATATGGTGTGTTGTTGATTATAGAAGGAAACTGTGTCATATTTATTAGGATGATGATGTCCCCTTGAGGAGCTCATAAGGATTGTCATATAAACCCTGCAGGTGGACTTAGTTTGGACATGACAATGAAGTTGAGTCTTATTACTTTTGGAGCTAGATGTTAATTAAGTAAGTTGTCAGTAACTCATTTAATTAATAGACATTCGATATATTAAACATAAGGAGATTAACGTACTCATGATAAGAAGGAGCCCATAATATAATATGGGATTGGTGCGGTAGTTCAATAATAACTCTTTAGTGGTATGAGTTATTATTGATGAACTTGACTTGGGTGTTCGGGTCAAATACAAGAAGCTCAAGCTCATCAGGAGGCCAAAACCAATTCCTCCTCTAGGTCCCTATTGGAGCCTCTATGTATAAAGCCTCGTATCCACCCAACTCATCCTTATGGCCGGCCACATCCTTGCTTGGTGCCCAAGCAAGGGGCCGCCTAAGATGGGTTTAAAAGTGGGTTTTAATTTTTTAAATCTTTCTTTTTATAGCCATCTACAATGTTTTAAAAGAGAGATTTTAAATTTTAAAAACTTTTCTTTTTTGAAGCCATCCACAAGGTTTTAAAATAGAGTTTTAAATTTAAAAAATCTTTCCTTTTATAGCCATCTACAATGGTTTAAAAGATAGATTTTATTTTTGTTAAAACTTTCCTTTTTTGTAACCATGATTTAAAAGAGAGGTTTTAATTTTAAAAATCTTTCCTTTTTGTATCATATATAATGTTTAAAAGAGATATTTTTAATTTTAAAACTTTCCTTTTGTAGCCATCCACAATAAGAAATTTAAAAGAGAGATGTTAATTGTTGTTAAAATCTTTTCTTTTTAGCCATTACCAAGGATTATAAAAGAGGATAGATGGTGCCTTAGAGGAAATAATCATCAACACAATTTCTATTCCTCTTCTATTCTCCTTGTGACCGGCCCCCTCATATTCTTATTCTCCCCTTGCTTTCTCACCTAAGGCCGGTGACATCAAGAGGCTTCAACCATCTTGTGGTAGGCGGGTGATAAGCGAAATCTGTCACATCCGCTAATCAAATTGTACAAATGTATTTTCCACTGAACCCCTTAATTAAACAATAATGTTGTAGTAACGAGCCCAGGATCGCTCTCGAGGAACCAACGATGATATGTAATCTAGGATTGTATTTTTATTCCTATTTTTGGGGTTGTCGATATAAAAATGGAATTGGGGGGATTTAAGCTTGAATTTAAATCTAACAAAGGAAAACACAACAGTAAATAAATTAATCTAAAGCATAACTAAAACCTACCTATGTGCCAACAATCAAACCTTAACGCATTGTCACTCCTACATTGAGATTAAATCATTGACACACTCTTAAACTAAGGAATGAAATACAAGATGCAAATAAATCTGATCTACAACACCAATTAAAACCCTAGCTTGAATTTAAACTCTAAACACTTAACCAAGCAACAAATTAAAATTAAACTAAGCTTCAACAAGGAAAGAAATGCTAACTACTTGCATAAAAATATAACAAAACATAAAAGTAATCTGTTCTAAGTTACAAAACAATAATAAAAGTGAACTAAACCCTAACCAATCCAATCTCACAATCAACTCACAAACTTCATACTCTTGCCGTCACACAAGAGTACCAAAATCGAAACCACCCAATTTCGGACCTTAGTGGAGCATCTCAGTGGCGTATCAGCTCGAGGAATGCTCACAAGTGCCGACGGACCACCCCCGGCACGTTGGAAACAACCCAAAACCCCAAGAATGGCCGAAATCTGAAATCTGGTCTCTGGATCTGATGGAAGGCTGTGGAACGCGGATGAACGTCGAGTGAAGCTCAGGAACACCGGAAGACCACCTCCGAATGTTGCTGATGGGAATCGGAGCCGTCGATTGGAAGACCACCTCCAAATCGAGCTGGAAAAGGGAGATGCCGCGAGCCAAATTCCACCGGAGAGAACACCCTCCAATGGCTCCAGAAGATCGGGATGATGCCGCCGAGATGCTCACTACCGAGATTGAAGCTCGGGAGAGTGATTGGAGAAGGAAAGGGGCCGAAATCCGGAAGATTGCCGCGAGGACGAGGCTGCTGCGCGCTGTGGAGTCGACGAAGAGGAATGCTACTGTAGCTTCTCATTTAAACAGATCTCAGATTTGAACCGACGACTGAGATTGATTCTGGGCTAAATCAACGGTAAAAAGTCATCCAAAATCTGATCCGAAGGTACTGATATGGATATCAGGTCTGGATCTACTCTCCCGTAGGTCGGATCGATCAGATCATCACTGGATGGCCCAGATCTGCCGATCTTCAATGAACGGCCCAGATTAATCCGGCTGGATCAATGGCTGGATGAATTCAGATCTGGATCAAAACTTTTGGATCTTCATCAATGGCTTAGATCTGCTCCCCATTAGGTTGGATCGGCCAGATCTTCAACAGATGGTTCAGATCTGTCCTATTCTTGATAAACGGCCCAAATCGACCCAAAGCTTAATCTTGTCTTTTGAACTCCAATTCGAGCCCAATTCCGGTCCAAATAGATCCAAATCTAAGATTCTTTGATGCCTACAAAATAAGAATCAAATATTAGCATCAAATAACACCAAAATTAATATAATTTACAATTAAGTCCAAAATCTATGCAATGCACAAAAATGTAATGTAACCATGATTTAAACTATGAAACCAACATCAAAACCATGCATAAATGAATCAAAATAATGTAGTAAAATCGTGGTTATCAAATCCCCCACACTTAGCCTTGAACGTCCCGTGCAAGTAAAGAAAACTAAAAATCATCTCCATAGAAAATTCCCTAGCAATATCTAAAAGATAGTAAAAGGAATTTAACTAAGACCATCTAAATATCACAAACAATCATGAATATAATCCAAACAATAATCAGTAGGCATGGTAGTTTCAATCCAATTGAAAAATTAAGCAAGTTGCAATCTCACAAGGGATTTACCTAATCTATCTCTCACACTCAAAAATGTGTATAAGTGGAGTTCACTCAATGCAACTCACAACATTTCACTACCATAAGCTTGCTTATTTTCTAATTCTCTACCACTATAAACATAGCATACATGAATCAAAAGGAATTTATCATGAATAATTGAAATGGAAGCAAAAAAGAACAATTGAAATGGATGAAATAGGCAAAAGAAAAGACATTAATGAAGAAAATGAGAAGATGAGAGTATTGGAGGAGTATACTTGATGAGTTGACCATTTTGATGTAAAAAGAGTTGTATACCATTTGTTTTAACCAATTCAAAGTATCAAGCTACCCTCCCATTCAATTTGAATGCCAACATAGAATCTTGATACTCTATCTTCCACTTGATACTCTCTTGATGTGCCAAAATTTTTCTTCACTGTTTCTACTGGTTTTCCACTTCAATTCAGCACTTGAAACTCAAAAATCTCACATCAACTAGCCAAGAAGAGTTCCCTCCCCCACACTTAAAACATTGGCCGTCTCGGACAATACAAAACATCATGATTCTTTCCAATAAACTCGATACTCTTGAAGACATAATCCTTGTATTCACTTTTGCAGATTTTTTTTCTTTCTATTTCTCTGTTTCTGTCTTTGGCAGAATCAAACATCAAACTTTTGTTTTAATTCTTCTATACACAGTATCCTCATCCAATGTCAATCAAGATGCAATTCAGATTCTAAACACTTCAAGCAGTCAAAATCATTAGAGGTACCAGATAGGACCTCCTGTTGTACCAGAATTCTTCATCTTTTGTAAATTGTTACTCAGATTCAAAGATTAAAATCCGGACTAAGGCTGGTTTCTGATTTCATTACTTCAGCTTCAGATAAATTCAGCTTCAATGAATGTGCAGCAGAAGTATAAAGTCAGTAGGATATTTCCCATGTTTAATATTTGCACTTTGATTTCTTGCAATCTTAAAATTCTGCACACAAAAGAGACTTGAAACAGGTAGAGCTTCAAATGCAGTAGCTGCTAGTTCACAACAGCCAAAATCAGATTCAATGAAATTGAATTCTGATTCTGATTTCAGCAGCCCCTCATTTCCAAAATGCACAGGATTGCTACATTAGCAGGGAAAATCTGGTCCAAGAAAATTGGTACACCAGCGAGCTACAATAGAAACTTTGAAACTCAGCTCCCAGCCACTTCTGCAACTAACAGCTTTTGATTTAACAGATTTCATCAACAATCTTCAGAAATTAGCAAATTCCACTCCAGCAGCTTGATTCAATTACACTTCCAAATTTTTGGATCCTCTAGGGATTCAATTTCCATTTCAAAACGTCTTCAACAGCAGCAACTACAAGGATAAAAACAGAATTCCATAGCTTAGATTGATGTGAAGGCTGTCCACATATTTTGATACCAACTCCAGAAACATCTGAAATTAACGCAAGCAAGACTAAATTCGAGATTCTGGAAATCAGCAATTGAGAATTCAGATTCAAGCATTCATTTTGTTTCTAACTTCTAATCAATTGACAATAGACGTGTAGGAGCTTCTCTTGAAGTTGTTTTGTTTTCTTTTCTTTTCTTCAACTAACAGTAGTTTCTGACAACTCTTTAGATTTTCATTCCCTTTGCAATTCACTTGAAAAATGCATTCATGTTGCTTCACTAGAAAGCAAAAAGAAGAAATCGTAGAGCACCACAGCATACACATAAGACTTCTGCTATCACAGTTTTCAGCTTTTTGAACTCTATTTCAGAAACAGATTTTTGAAAATACAGCATCATCAATTCAGGAACATAAATTCCTTTAGATTTTCCACATCACTAACGAAACAAATTTTGAGCCAGAACTATTTTGTGCTATGAATTAATTCCAAACATTATATTAGGCTCAATTTTGAATTCTGAAATCAGCAGCAGATTTCTGAAACCACTTCTGAAATTTCAGATTTCAGAATCTGTCCTTCCGTGCCAGAACTTGTTGTCTCAGCAAGAACAATTCTGAATTCAGCACTTCACAGATCAGATTTAGGAATTCACTTCTGCAAGTATTTTTAAATATCTGTGTACAGCTTCATGTCACCTTCTTCTCCTAACATCAGTTTAGGAATTGAGGATTCCAACTCAGCAACTACTTTGCATATGGATGGAGTGACAAACAAAATTCCTTCACTGTCCAAAACTCTCTTGACAGCTGCAAAACTAGCTAATCCAGAATCTCTCACACAACAACCAGATTGAAGTTTTATAATCTGGAATTCTGGTAATCTGAAACACAAGTTCAGAATTTCAGAAATCTGGACTAGGAAATCAGATTCAAAGACATTCATTCATAACTATCTTCCTTCACTATTATGGTATCAAGTAACCAAAATTGTCTTCATTTCTTCAAAACTACTGCCTCAATCTGACTGTACAGATCTTTCAACCACCCAATAGTTACAACTTGATACATATTCCAGATTTCAGAAATCAATTCTGCATTTTAATTTCTGCATATCCGCACAACAATCTTAATTCCCTTCCTGCATTTCTGATGATGAACACTATGCTTCTCCTCCTAGTTGCTGTTATAAACACTATTCTTAACTTTCTCTACTTCAAAACTGTTGTTCTTTAACCAGCCAAGCCTCACAGACCCATAAATTTAGCCCTATAAATTCTGCAATTTCAGCACTTCTTCTGGCACCAATAAAGCAATTTCAGAATTCAAAAGCAACATGATTGCTGAACAATTGAGATTGATGAATTCTGATTGGATACTGAATTTTTGAATTTCTCTAATAGTTGATACAAGCTCTGCCATTTCAGATACAAGCTCTGTAATTGTTGGAATTTTTGCACTCACTTCTTCAATTTCAGAAATTAACTTCCAGAATTTTCATGGAGAAGTTGCAAATTGAATTTGCCACGTGTACTTGATTCTCAACTTGATACATTTCCTTTGTGCCACTCATTTCAGCTTTCTTCATCGTTCTGGTCATAAGTTCTGCAATTCCTACACTGACAACACAGATTGAGGTTGCAGCAATATAGTTCCCATCTTGCTGATTTATGAAACTTCATGATACTGATTTATGTTCAACTAAAAAGGACATATTTCTCCTTTGTTTCTTTGCACATTTAGAACGTTTAAAATTCTGCACAGCAGCAGCAAAGGCAAAGCAGTCCACACTTCATTAGCTACAACTCTTGCATTCAATCTCTGATTTTATCCAGCTCCTGCCCATTTACTAATTCCTTGTCTTCAATCTGCAGATTTTATAGCTCATCATGAATTGAAACAAACCAAGCTTCCTTCAGAATTTCAGTACCCAAGTAAATTTAGGCTGCCAGATAGTTTCAGAAATTCAGAATTCTGTTTCAAATTCGAGATATTCCATTTAGCTCTGAAATGTCTGCAATTCCTGAGTTTTTCATCATAATCTGTAACTCCCGAGATTCACATTTTCCTTGCAAACCACTTGAATCAAGAATTGAAAAATGCATTCATGTTGCAATACTAGAAAGCAAAAGAAGAAATCCTAGAACACCACAGCAAACACCTCAGAATTCTGCACTTTTAATACTAAAATTCTGAACAAATGTTCAAACATCAGAAATAATTTCCTGCATTTCCAAACTCCCTTATGCATTTCTGTTTAAAGCCTCAACTTCACCTTTTGTTCATTACAGCAGCTTCCAATTCTTGGGTTTGATTTCAGGATTTAAGTATCAGTTTTTTAGCTACCAGCTAGAACTTCCAGAAATTCAGCATCTAGTCTTAAGTTCCAGAATTTTGATATCAAGATAGCTTCAGTTAACTTATATAGAATTTAGCTTGGTAAATGGAATCATTTTGACACTGCTCTAAAAGAAAATTCACCTTGCTCCTGAAATCACAGTTTTAACAACAGAATCAAAATTGATTCAGCAATTGCAGTAATCACAGAAATCACACAACTGCACATATCACTTCAAGCTTTACTGAAATCACAGGTATATATTATATATGTCTAGCTTTCCTTGGGTTTTCTATTGTCTAGAGAATTTTGCAAAGGAAACTTGGTAACACACTTGCACATCTTCTGTAACACTGAATTCTGTTTCCAGCTTCTCCTCACTATCCTGCGTGTCAATTGCTGCTCTTTTCTTCAACTTTCCAGAGTAAATGATGCTATCTTCACATGCTTCATGAGTGGAATTACACCCAACAATTAAACTCCAAATTCTGGTCCATTTTAATTAGATTTCAGTAGCTACAAGTACTCACTATTTCTTCATTTCTTTGTGTCTAGAATGAATTCTGTGCAGAAATTATCCTTTCTTGAATTGCAGATTCCATGAAAGACAGCATACCATTTGTTTTTAGCACCTTCTTAATATTCAATTAAGCCTCCCTCAATTGGATATTACATCCTGAATTTTGATACAAATTTGATACACAAACAGATCTCAGCAACATACTTCTTCTTTTCTACAAATTCTTGCTTCTGCAGCCTTCTCTAAATAAGTCTTTCATTAGCATTCCTTCAATCTTCCATTACTCCATAGTTATAGTGTTCATTTCTGCAGAATACAGTACAGCACAGTGACTCCAACAGAATTTGCAAATTCAGCATTTCCGAAACCTTCTTACTACACATGTCTCTTAAAATTTTGAATGCATCAACATAGTATCAAGTCTTACACTTCAAAACAATTGGAGCTTACTCTTGACATGATAAAACTCAAATGATGGATACATTTAGCATACAATCTAAAGAGTACTCCATTCTTTCACAAAAGAATTTTCAAAATTTTGCACCATAAACGCCTCCTAAAATCAGCCCTTGCTCAAACATTTTCCAAATCTAGATCCATTTCTGCCATTTCAAATTCAGTGATGTTCCTTCTTCCATACTTAAAATCTTGGACATCCTTACTCATCAAGCAATTCATCCAAACTCTTAATGAAATAAAAGAAATATGACAAGCAAAGAGAATTAAGATTTAGGATGCTAAATGAGAATGTTTCAAGAAAATTGTGGAGAAAGAAATGGGATTTGAAATAGACAAAAGAAAAGAGTTCAATGAAAATTATCCTTCCTTTTCATGCATCCATATGCTATTGTGACTTTGAAAAGAAGCCAAGCAAGTTCTAGAGTTTCAATTGTTGTAAGTATATGCCACACAAAGAAAATAATAGAGTATAGGCTTAAAGTGGTCCTCTCTAGGTAATTTTCATGCAAACAAGCTCAATCAATCAAATTGGAATCCACTATCATTTTAACCAATATCATGTAAGAAAAGCATCCAATCATGCCAAGTGACCTAAAATTGATGGTCAAATTTAAGAGACTTTTACCATCTTACAAATATTACTTAGAAAATTTCCATGGTGAATTTTATTCAAATGAAATGCTATGCACTAACTAAATGCAAAGTATGGAAATAAAATCCAAAATGTAAAAACAAAGTGTAAATGCAAAGTATAGAACCAAAGAAATGTATAACTAATTTATTAGAGAAAAACTAAACACAAAGCATGAATTAAAATGCAAGAGAAAACAAAATTGAAACCAACTCCCCTTTCATTTCCCGGTGGTTGAAGAAGGTTTAGAAGTAGAATCCATCCCGGAAGTGGAGTAATCAAAGTTCCACCCAAATTATTTTTATTCTTCATTTTTCCATTGAAAATTCTCTCTGGAGGTCTAAGTCGGTTCAGTTTTAGCACCCACTCTGGGAGCTTGTGTAATGCTTGAAAATTCTCAAAACTACATTATAAATATTCTATGATTTTTCTGGAATTTTTAGATATTTTTCCGGAATTTTCCGAGTAGCGGAAGCAGCAAAAATAATTAGAACCGCAAAATAGCTTAGGTGGGAATCGAACCCGGAACCTCTCGGATCCGATAACTTTTAGTTAGCCTTAGTAACCGGTGAACCCAGTAGGGCCGTGCTGAAAGAAAGAGGAATCAATTATATTTATATTAGAGTTTGGTTCAATTATCCACTTAATATAAATAGAAGAGTTAGGTTGGGTTTGGTTTATTTTAGAGTTTGGTTCGGCAAACTCCTCCCCTCCAAACCCTCACGCCGAACACCTCTCCCTTTTCTTCTTCTCTCGGCGCCAACCACAAGGAAGACCTAGGGTTCTCTCCCTAGGGCCCCAAGGACATCTTCCGGCGATAACTCCGGCACGAGGACGCTCTCCTTCGCGAGGGGAACGCTTAGACGCGAGAAGATAGTCGAGAAGTCGTCTCCACCGGAATTCTAGCGAATAGAATTGTAAGGAAATTAGCGTACGAGGTAAGAAACCCCTCACCTGCAGTATAAGTAGCTCCGTTTGGATTTTCTACGCATTAGTTTAGCTATATGCAGATTTTTATCGACGCATAGCGTGAAATTGACCCTCCTCGTAGGTTTAGGGATTTAGTGAGCACTCCTAGATGGGCCGGACACGTAATCCCTCTTCAGTGGGGGTTTCTAGACGTTCTCGGGTGCCTAGAAGTGGTCTCCCTAATAGAGAGGAGAGTTGGGGCACACAAGTGTTCGATAAAATAGCTAGTTAAGTAAAAATACAAATTAGGCATTTTAACAGCTCAGTTGAATGCATTAGAAGCATCTAAATCAGTAAATCAGTTTATTCTAGCTTATATGGGACTACGGTCCAATGGGTGGGCTCCCACAGTCGCCTCTGGGTTCAGACAACCTAGCTCTAGGTTCAGATAACCTAGAAACAGCAATTTAGAACAGTTTAGCTATATTCAGTATTTTACTTTTCAGTTGGCACTGTACCGGATTAGATATCCATTGGGTTGGACTTCCACAGTCGTCCCTAGGTTCAGATAACCTAGTAAACTCTACTAAATTCGGGACTTGCAAACCCGGGTTTAGTTAGGGATGCGCGCACAGGCCCAACAGCACATGATTATTATTTTGATCTACTATGCTATTAGTTTTCAAAACTCATAAAATCAGTTATGTTAGTTGAGTTTGATTTCAGCTTCAGGTTAGCTTCAGTAGCTTAGTTCTCTATTATTGTTCTATGTGATTAGCTTGCTATGCCATGTTTCAGCTTACATGTTCAGTTATTTCAGTTTATGCTTGCAACCATAGTATGTCATGCCAGTACATGTTTTCAAATAGCATTCTTTAAAAGCATGTTTGCATCGTTGCATATTTTAGTGAGGTAGTTGGTTTCTTACTAAGCTTTAAGCTTACAGATTCTACTTTCCTTATACTGCAGATAAAGGTAAAGGGAAAATGGACTAGCAGAGGAAGCTGGAGTTCAATGCAAAGATGGTGTGTGTGGCAGGAACTGGAATAAAAGATCCTCAAGGGTTTTAGCAAGCTTAAATAGTTGAATTCTTAGTATTTCTTCTTTCATGCATTTTTAGACCTTAAAGTGTTTAAACCATGGGAGATTTATTTAGTTTGTTAGTAATTATGTTAGAATGCTGGTTAATAGTTACTAGTATATATACCAATTGATTTTAGAATTGTTGTGTGAGGTTTTGGCACGCCAGAGTGCTGAAATCAGAGTTTTAGGGTGAAATCAGAGACCCAGATCGGTCTACAGACCGATCAGGGTCGAGTTTTGCCATGGGATCGGTCAGCTGACCGATCCATGCGCGAACAGAGAGTTGGTGGCTGTTATGGATCGGTCAGCCGACCGATCCACATGCGAACAGAGAGCACAGACGCTCACTGATCGGTCAGCCGACCGATCAGTGAGCCACTGGATCGGTCCACCGACCGATCAGTGTGCTCCTGGATCAGTCGGTAGACCGATCCAGAGCGTGAAGGAGCCATATAGCTCCTGGATCGGTCAGCCGACCGATCCAGAGCCTTCTTCCGTGCCAGTATCAAGCTGGATCGATCACTGGATCGATCCGACAGCTCAATCGACCCATGGATCGATTGAAATGCCTAATTACAGCTAGCAGGACATCCGAGAGGCATAGAATATCTCCCCTAACATGTGTACGACTCCTAGGTACACCTAGAATATTAAGTTCAGTTTACAGTAATCAGTTAGTAAAATTTTAATCAATCCAGATTTTCCGCAATAGTAATTTAGCACAGCATGAACTGTAGCGATCGGCCTCGCAGCCTAGCCAGTAGGAGGCGGGTCGTTACAGCTTATGTTCTCCTACAACATCAATAAAAGAAAATACCTCCCACACGCATGTGGGGTAAAAAGAAAATAGGAGAATATTAGTGTGGGTAAAATATATATCAAGAATTGCATCACAACTAATAAAATCAACAATTGGTACCTCAATAAAATTCTCTGAAAAATTACACAAAATACTCACCTTGTCATCTTGAGAGGTACCTGGAGTGGTGTTTGTTACCTCTTTCTCCTCAAATAAATGCTCAGACTCTAGTTCTGGTGAATGTTCAACTTCATGTAGTGATTCTTGGGTGCTTGGCTCCATAGCACAAGTCCCTACACTTACATCATCTATTCTTGGTGATTCTTAAGGTAATGCTTCCAATAAGCATTCCCCTACACTTAAAGCATCTTCAATAACAATACCTGCATCTTCAACAATATCTAAAGCAACAACATTAGTTGAATCAGAAATTTGAACAATTGCATCATCACAACAATAAAAAGTACTAAAAGAATATAGTAAAGAAGTAGATGCAGTGTTAGGCCTGACAAGAGCCCCACAATCCACCTCCTCACTGGCGCTTTGTGTTTGTAACTGAATAATGGATGATGCGATTTGATCCAATTGATTTTGTATATTCTGTATCCTTGCAAATTGTTGCTCTTGATGCTCTCTCATTTGATGCATAACTTCATTACATTTCCAAATTGACTTTGCAAATTTTTCTTGTACATCCTCATACCTATTCTGTTGCTCCATAGGTAGGTAGGACTGATATTCAAGCTGATAATACTAAGTCTGAGGCTGTTCATAATAATTCTCCATCCCATCTCCAAAATACGGATAATATGGATCCATGGTCAAATTGAATTTCCTGTTCTTACACAACAACTAGCAAATAAAATTAGAAGACTTAGGAACAAATAAAACAACACATGGATATATAATCATGAAAGTAATCAAACAACAATCCTAAAAATTATCAAACATTACATATAATCCCCGGCAACGACGCCAAAATTTGATAAGCGAAATCTGTCACATCCGCTAATCAAATTGTACAAATGTATTTTCCACTGAACCCCTTAATTAAACAATAATGTTGTAGTAACGAGCCCAGGATCGCTCTCGAGGAACCAACGATGATATGTAATCTAGGATTGTATTTTTATTCCTATTTTTGGGGTTGTCGATATAAAAATGGAATTGAGGGGATTTAAGCTTGAATTTAAATCTAACAAAGGAAAACACAGCAATAAATAAATTAATCTAAAGCATAACTAAAACCTACCTATGTGCCAACAATCAAACCTTAACGCATTGTCACTCCTACATTGAGATTAAATCATTGACACACTCTTAAACTAAGGAATGAAATACAAGATGCAAATAAATCTGATCTACAACACCAATTAAAACCCTAGCTTGAATTTAAACTCTAAACACTTAACCAAGCAACAAATTAAAATTAAACTAAGCTTCAACAAGGAAAGAAATGCTAACTACTTGCATAAAAATATAACAAAACATAAAAGTAATCTGTTCTAAGTTACAAAACAATAATAAAAGTGAACTAAACCCTAACCAATCCAATCTCACAATCAACTCACAAACTTCATACTCTTGCCGTCACACAAGAGTACCAAAATCGAAACCACCCAATTTCGGACCTTAGTGGAGCATCTCAGTGGCGTATCAGCTCGAGGAATGCTCACAAGTGCCGACGGACCACCCCCGGCACGTTGGAAACAACCCAAAACCCCAAGAATGGCCGAAATCTGAAATCTGGTCTCTGGATCTGATGGAAGGCTGTGGAACGCGGATGAACGTCGAGTGAAGCTCAGGAACACCAGAAGACCACCTCCGAATGTTGCTGATGGGAATCGGAGCCGTCGATTGGAAGACCACCTCCAAATCGAGCTGGAAAAGGGAGATGCCGCGAGCCAAATTCCACCGGAGAGAACACCCTCCAATGGCTCCAGAAGATCGGGATGATGCCGCCGAGATGCTCACTACCGAGATTGAAGCTCGGGAGAGTGATTGGAGAAGGAAAGGAGCCGAAATCCGGAAGATTGCCGTGAGGACGAGGCTGCTGCGCGCTGTGGAGTCGACGAAGAGGAATGCTACTGTAGCTTCTCATTTAAACAGATCTCAGATTTGAACCGACGACTGAGATTGATTCTGGGCTAAATCAACGGTAAAAAGTCATCCAAAATCTGATCCGAAGGTACTGATATGGATATCAGGTCTGGATCTACTCTCCCGTAGGTCGGATCGATCAGATCATCACTGGATGGCCCAGATCTACCGATCTTCAATGAACGGCCCAGATTAATCCGGCTGGATCAATGGCTGGATGAACTCAGATCTGGATCAAAACTTTTGGATCTTCATCAATAGCTTAGATCTGCTCCCCATTAGGTTGGATCGGCCAGATCTTCAACGGATGGTTCAGATCTGTCCTATTCTTGATAAACGGCTCAAATCGACCCAAAGCTTGATCTTGTCTTTTGAACTCCGATTCGAGCCCAATTCCGGTCCAAATAGATCCAAATATAAGATCCTTTGATTCCTACAAAATAAGAATCAAATATTAGCATCAAATAACACCAAAAATAATATAATTTACAATTAAGTCCAAAATCTATGCAATGCACAAAAATGTAATGTAACCATGATTTAAACTATGAAACCAACATCAAAACCATGCATAAATGAATCAAAATAATGCAGTAAAATTGTGGTTATCAGCGGGTTACAAGGAAGAAAGAAGAACAAGAGGTGGTGTTCCTAGCTTTGATCCCTTGGTGGCCGAAAGTCTTGGAAGAAAGAAGGACTTGGATGATTTTTGTATCTTGGTAGATCGTCACCCACACGACGTCCAAGAGGAGAAGAGGAATACAGCAGAAAATCAAGAGGTCTTTAAGCTACAAAGAAAGGTATAACTAGTTAATTGTTTCCGCTGTATACTAGTTTATTTTTCCTTTGTATGGATTCTGAAGTACCAACACAAGAGGCTAGCGATCTTGTGCTTTGATTGATGTCTCTGTAGACCTAGGGTTTACTGTAAGGAGTTTAAATATTCAATTCTTTGAAAGGCTTTGACTAGGAAGTGGTGGATAATCTCATACCCAAAAAGGTCTAGTGTCTCGCCAATGACCTGGAAGCCAATCCTTGAAATAGATATTTAATCAACTTTTGTAATATGGTTTAACTTCTGATGAACACATGGGTTGAACTTAGATTAATAATGTTAAGTTTTGTTTGCAATCCAAGTTTAACTTCTGAAAAGCACATGAGTTGCTAGGAAAAGTTATGTACTTGTACAAATTTTTGTATAGGGAAAACTAAACGGAATTCCGAGTAGCGCCAACAAACTTGCCCAGCAGCTAGCTTAGTCCTTTCATGAATTTGTACTATCTTGTTATTGTTTATTATTAATTTTAGCTTCGATTTTTCATGTATACTACATTTGTTGCTCTTCTCCGACTACCCTACTCATTTTCTTGTATAATTTATTTACATGTAAGATAATTTTAGACCTCATTTCTCTTTTTTTTTCTGTGATTTAGGTTGATACATACTATAAGTTTAATATGTTGTTTCACAAATTATATTTTTAATTCTCAATTGAATAGTTTTAGCAACTCATATACTTTATAACAAAATGTATAAAATTATCTCATTAGGTGACAATGTCTAGGAATAAAGTTTGGATGTACAATCAATTAGAAAAAAGATTTATTAGAGATGAATGGTGCCGAGTTACAGTGTATGTGTAATCATTTGAAAGTTTATAAACTTTGCTAAGAGTCATTCAAAATGTATGAATGGTGTCGAGTTACGGTGTCCGTATAATCATTTGAAATATAGAAATAGAGTCATTCATAATGAGGATACCATGAAAGTATATATATGTAGAAATGGGTTGTACCAAATTACTACAATTGGTATTGTAACATAGAGCCTTATTTGTATTAACCAATTGAGTCTTTTGGTGGTTCATCATCAGACACAATTTTTACCGTGCCAGAATCATTAACTAATAATATTGCAATGCAATCAATGGTTCACAATGGGATGAATGTTGCAGCTAATTATTCTAATATCAATGAAATACCAATACTTGAATATCAGCAAATATATGAAATGTTAAAGCCTAGTGAAAGAGAAGTGTGGGAAGACATTCTCTCTGGTCATTCCCAACTATCTGCTACTACAAGGTTAATGAATATGAAAGCATAACATCATTTTTCAAAAGATATTACGATGACATATATCAAGTGATGTTAGAGTTACTTCCTACTGATAATAATGGCAGATAGTTTTTACAATATAAAAAAATTGGTTAGAGGTTTATATTTTCCTGTAGAGCAGAGTGATTGTTGTATAAACAACTACATGATTTTTGAAATGAAGACTGTTAGAGTGTATACTAAAAGTCTAGCTTTTTGTATAAACATTTATTTTGAAATAAGAATCACATTGGTCAAATGTCTATATTTATGCTAAGTATAGTTATCCATTTAATTTATATTGTAGATAACATGGTATGAGGAGACACACAGAAGATCATGTTATCAGATCCTTATAAATTATAAATAGTAGCTCACAACCAAGATGGAATGGGACAAACCATTAGAGTAGTTGTAGTGTAATTTGATATTAGTTTATCTTGACTATAAAATTACACTAGTACACTATGAGTGTATTGAGCAGGACCATTTGAGGTAGTTTATTTTTATACTAACTACATAAAGAACAAAACCTCTGTTATTATGAAAGTGCATACTCTTAATCATAATATAATAACAAGCACATATACTTAATATTTATTTCTTTAATTTATCAAAGGGTGTGATTTAGTTCGTTAAATCAATAGGCCCTATAAGTTGGGAAATGATATTATTTATATGGTGTGTTATTGATTATATAATGAAACTATGTCTTAGTAATCTAGGTTGATGATGTCCCCTTAAGGAGCTCATAATGATTGTCATGTTGCAGGTGGAATTAGTCCGACTTGACAATAAGGTTGAGTGGTACTACTCTTGGAAATAGATATTAATTAAGTGAGTTGTCAGTAACTCATTTAATTAGTGGGCATTTGCTATCTTAAACACATAGAGACTAACGCACTCATGATAAGAAGGAGCCCATATTGTAATATGGGATTGGTGTAGTAGTGTAATAATAACTCTTTAGTGGTATGAGTTATTATTGATGAACTCGAGTTGTGTGTCCGGGGCGAACACGGAAAGCTCAATCTCATCGGGAGACCAAAACCAATTTCTCCTCTAGGTCCCTATTATAGCCTCTTATTTATAAAGTCTTATATCTACCTAAAGTCCAACTTCTTACCCATCTTGAAGTGGTCGGCCAAGCCTAGCTTGGAGATCAAGATAGGGCCGACCAAACCAAACCAAGATGGGGGGGGGGGGGGGGGGGGGGAGGTTGTGGCTGGCCTAGCTTGGAGCCCAAGCAAGGGTGGTCGACCACATTGAAATTAAGAAGGAGTTTTAAATTTTGAAATCTTTCCTTTTGTGGAAGCCATAGTTTTAAAAGAGAGTTTTAAATTTTGAAATCTTTCCTTTAATAGATTTCTACAAAGGATTAAGAGAAAGGTTTGATATCTTTCCTTATTTGTAGTCAAAAGAAAGATTTTAATTTTGATAAAACTTTCCTTTTTTGTAACCATCCACATGTTTTAAAAGAGAGATTTTAATTTATAAATTTTTCCTTTTATAACCAACAAGGGATTTAAAAGAGAAAATTTTATTTTTCTTACCGGAAACAAATAAGGAAGTTTTAATTTTATGTTTTAAAACTTTCCTTGTTTGGAGCAATAGGGGTGGCCGGCCATGACAAGAAGAAAAGGAAGTTTTAATTTTTTGTTTTAAAACTTTCCTTTTAGTCATTGCCAAGGAATATAAGGAAGTTTTAATTATGTTTAAAACTTTCCTTATTTGCCAAGACCAAGGATTATAAAAGAGAAGGAGGGGTGCCTCATGAAAAAGACATCTTCTATTCCTCCTCTCTTATTCCTTGTGGCCGGCCCTTCCCCTTCTCGTTCTCTTCTTCTTTGGTGGCCGGCAGCATCAATCTCTTAGAGTTCCTTTGGTGGCCGGATTTTGCTTGAAGAAGAAGAGGAGAAAGGAGACATTGTTTCCTAGCATCCCTTGGAGATTGGTTTGTTAGTTAGAGCCCTAGAGCCAATTATTTGATGATTGTATTATGGACTTGTTGTATCATATTCTTATATAAATAAAGGCATTTGTTTTTGGTTATTATACTTACTTATATTAGTGTCAAATAAACTAAGTATAATAGCGCCCTTGAGTAGAAGGTTCTTACCTATATCAATCGATTGGTTGAATCGATAGTGAGATGATATAGGGAACACTACTCTTAATCATTCCTAGTCGAGTATTAACATTCAGGGACAATGTTAATGCAAAAAGACTAACATGTAGGTCAACTCGATGACTTGATCTCACAAGTCATGGATATAGAGATATCAAGTTGACACATGGGTATGCATTGGAGAATGTATACTGAATGACCCGCCATGAGAAAGTATCATGGATCGTTATATGAGTGTCATATACTTTCTCATGTGACTATTAGTATGACTAATAGTCCTTAGACCTGAAGTCACCATGGTTCCCTACATAAGGAGTTATGTACTTTGGTTTCGTCAAACGTCACCCGTAACTGGGTGGACTATAAAGGCGATTACTGGGTATGTAACGAATTATACAGAGGGATGTGAGTGATGTAGATTGGATCTATCCCTCCTATATGACGGGAGAGACATTGATATTCTTGATAGAGTGAGACCACGAAGTGCATGGCCATGCCCAAATGAGTCAATATGAGATATTGAGCTCATTTGATTTAGTGAGTCTACTTGGAGTTCAAGATTTAGATTGGTCAAAGGATGACACGGTCTATGCCTCACATTGATCAATCTAGATGTCTAGGATAGAAGAACACTTGTCATATATTGTGAGGAGTCACAATTAGTAGTCACAAGGTGATGTTGGATCTCAACATTCTTGTAACTTGGGTAGTAATGATGTGTTGCTAGATACCGCTCATTACTTATGCTCCTAAATGGGTTTAGGGGCATTGCCAACGTTACAAGAACCTATAGGGTCACACACAAAGGACAATTAGATGGAGATTAGGTTTATATGATGAACCAAGAGGATTAGATTCATGTGATGAATCAAATTGGATTAAGAGTAATCCTAATTGGGCTAATTGAGTTGGACTCAAGTTGATTCATGTGTTCAATGAGTCTAATTTAGATTATGACTCATTGAATCAATTTAATTAAATGAATTAGATTCATTATATTAAATTGGCTTGAATTAAATGGTTGGATTAGATTAACCATGAGAGAGATTAAGTCAAGTTTGACTTGACTTGAGAGGAAGAGTCAAGTTTGACTTGACTTTATGCCACATCATTTGTGACTTGGCATTAAGTGGCCAATAATGGTGTTACACATCATCATGTTTAGCACATGTGTGTGCCACCTCATGGAGGTTACAAATCTCTTTAATGGCCACATTAAATGAGAATGGGGATTTTAATTCCCTTTGTGGCCAGCCACTTATGGTGTTGAATGAGATTGAATTTTCATTCAAGGGATATTCATTCCATCTTCTTCCTTGCTCTCTCTTCTTGCTTTCCCTCTCCTCCTCTTGCCGTGACTGATCAAGGGTGCTAGCACACCTTTGTTTAGTTTTTCCTCCACCCATTTGTTCGTGTGGATACTTCTAGAGGATCGTACGCTTGATGATCTCAAGATCCGGCACTTCCTTGGACGAGCGGGATTCGTAAAGGGCATGCATCAAGGGTAAAAAGTTTTCTCCTTGTAAATATAGTTTAGAACTAAGTCTAAGAAACTCGTACTCGTATTATTTTGTTTTTATTTTACTTCGTACGGATCCGGTGACGGGGGTTTCGGGGTTTCCGCGATGCGAAAAAGCAGTTTTCGCGGCCCGAAAAACCCAACATGGTTGGTGGCTGAAACTCATCATCCTTGAAGGTTGTTGGTGGCCAAAACTTGGGAGCAAGAAGAGAAGGCTTGGGTGGATTTCATCTTGGTAGATCTTCGCCCACACGACGTCCAAGAGAAGGAGAGAAATATAATAGAAGATCAAGAGGTCTATAAGTTACAAAAGGTATAACTAGTTATTAGTTTCTGCATCATAACTAGTTCATCTTTTGTATAGATCTTGAAAAACCAAACAAAAGAGGCTATCGGTTTTAGTTTATCATTTTTGTTATCGATTTTATTTTTCGATTTCATGTTTCGATATTGTGCTTCTATTGAGGTCTCTGTAGTTAAACCTAGTTACTGTAAGAAGTTAAATATCAATTTTCTTTGAAAGGCTTTGTCTAGAAAGTGGTGGATGATCTCATACCCAAGAAGGCCTAGTACCTCACCATGTTTAAGCTGGAAGCCGATATTTGAAATAGATATTTAATAACTTCTATAATGTGGTTTAACTTAGGAGGATCACATCGGTTAAACTTGAAGTAAGAATGTTAAGTTTCGTTCCTAATTCAAGTTTAACTTCTGAAGGACAACTTGGATTAACAATGTTAAGTATCATTTACAATCCAAGTTTGACTTCAGTAGAGCACAAGGGTAGCTAGGAAAAGTTCTATGCTTGTACAAAATCTTTATACAAGGGAACTAGAGCGGTATTCCGAGTAGCAACCAACAAAGACAACAATCTGAGTGAATATAAAATTTGTACACACCCTCGTTATAGGTATGGTACTCAAATACCAGGGAAGAAAAAAAAATTGCTTGGGAAGTGATGTGTTATTTTCTGTTAAGTGCTAGATTTCTAATTGCCAAGTTAAATGAATTTTATATAGGGTCGGTGACTTATGATGTTGCAAGTAAAACTAATTTTAGATTGTATGTTGCATTGTTATGGGTGATCAATGATTTTCTAGCATACTCAATTTTATCAAGATGGAGCATTGTTGGTAAATTAGCATGCCCACACTACCTGATAGAGTCTGATGCATTTTCATTACCATACAGTGGGAAGATATCTTTGAAACATCCCTAGTTTTTCTTATATATATATGTATCCAAGCATGCGAATGTCCCGAATCATAATTGCACTTACAACCATATATGTTCTTAATTTAACTGAATTACTTAAAACAAATAACTAATAGTAACATTTGGTTTTGGTGATATGGTCCCATAACTTATTCTATGAAAGGGAATATTTAGCTATGCAGAAACTAAATCGGAAGGTATTTGGGTTGTACTACCATTGTCCCAAGGTAACTCACTAGTCATCGACTCCTGCCCCATTCGTCTCATTACCTAAAAAGAAAAGTTATAATTTGTGAGTCAAGAAACTCAGCATATTCAAAGCCATATTATGCAATAGTTAGTGCCTATAATCTAGTGTACTAAGGGAAACACATGGTAAGTAGCTTAGGACTTACCTACTAGCATATCATGGTCATGAGCATAGGCATCAACATAAGTATACAAGCATAAACATAAGCATAAGTATGTAAATAAACTAAGCATAAAATAAACATAGTCATAAGCATGTACATAAGCATAGACATAAGCATACTTACATAACATATACGTACACATAAAAATATACTTAATCATGGGCATGTACATAAGCATAGACATAAGCATACTTACATAGCATATATGTACACATAAAAATAGACTTAATCATGAGCATGTACATAAGCATAGGCATAAGCATCAACATGTAAATAAGCTAAGCATGGGAATAAACATAATCGTATAGGGTTGGTGAGCTCCCGGGCTAAGGTCAACGGTCATAGTCAACTTCCCAAGGTTTAGTGAGCTCCCGGGTTAAGGTCACCGATCACACTCGACCGTATAGATTTGGTGAGCTCCCCGGCTAAGGACCCAGTCACACTCAACCACGTAGATTCGGTGAGCTCCCGGGCTAAGGACACCGGTCACACTCAACCACATAGATTTGGTGAGCTCTCAGGCTAAGGACACCGATCACACTCAATCATGTAGATTTGGTTAGCTCCCGGGCTAAGGACACCGATCACATTAACCACGTTCATTACATAAACACGGACCTAATCGTAAATCTTAACATAAACATGAAAATTAATAACATAAGCTTAAGCATAGACTTGTGCATCAACATAGCATGAGCATGCATAGCAACTTAGACATGGCATAATCGTAAGCCTAAACGTAAGCATAAAAATTCATACCATAAGCTTAAGCGACTTGTGCATCAACATAGCATAAGCATGCATAGAAACTTATACATGGCATAATCGTAAACCTTAACATAAACATGCAAATTCATATCATAAGCTTAAGCATAGACTTGTACATAGCATGAGCATGCATAGCAACTTAGACATGGCATAATTGTAGACCTAAACGAAGCATGCAAATTCATATCATAAACTTAAGCATAGACTTGTGTATTAATATAGCATGAGCATGCATAGCAACTTAGACATGGCATAATCATAACCTAAATGTAAGCATGCAAATTCATATCACAAGCTTAAGCATAGACTTGTACATCAACATAGCATGAGCATGCATAGCAACTTAGACATGGCATAATAGTAAACCTAAACGTAGCATGCAAATTCATATCATAAGATTAAGCATAGACTTGTATATCAACATAGTATTATCATGCATAGCAACTTAGACATGGCATAATCATAAACATAAATGTGAGCATGCAAATTTATATCATACATAGAGCCTACTAAACTATCATGATGTGAAGCAAGAGTAAGCACAAGCACACCAAGAAAATTAGTTCTAGGAGATAACATGGTATCATCCTCTAAATGAACAAAAGAGCATAGGAATCTATGAAATCCAAACCTTGCAAATGGTAGGAACTAACATGGTATCATCTTTTAAAACTAAGAGCTTAAGAACCTATAAAATCCGAAACCAACAAATTTATAGGAGCTAACATGGTATCACCTTCTTAAAACATAAAAGATCATAAGAAGCTATTAAATCTGAAACCTACAAATTATAGGAACTAACATGGTATCACCTTCTTAAAATATAAAAGAGCATAAGGAGCAATTGTTGGGATATGCCCGATGCAGGTGCATGCTAGAACGCGTTTCGTAAACATACGCAGCAGAAAATAAAATAATAATAATAACTAATTATTATATCACACACACCACACATATACAACATGCCAAACATGATCGCATAATTAAAATTTTACAGAAAGTAAATTTATGCTAGGTATACCTTACGGATGACCTGTAACGAAAAGGGCATCAACCATAGCAACATTGTTAAACCTCCCTCTATTCGTATCCATGCTGAGCTCCTCAAGACAACTCCTTTAGTACAAGCCTCTCCTTCGGAAGTTACTAGCCATGAATGAAGAAGAGGGATCAAGAGGAAGAAGAAGGAATCACATAAGGAACAAATTCTTCCTTGTGGTGGTCATGGCAATGAGGGGAGCCTCCTTGTTGTTAGCGGTGGGAAAGAGAGGAGAGGGAGAGGAGGATTGGGTTTCCAAAAATCTAATCAACTAAATAATGAAACTTGTATCTAATTCTCTCCTAATTACATTTGTATATAATCCTCTTTAATGAGTTAGATTAGAAAGTCCAAATTTAACCCATTATCCCTTAACCAAAAATTAGCCCATTAATCCCTTGGTTTAGTTCACAACTAAACCAAGTTGGTTCATGACTAATTCATGATTAAATCAAATATGGTTCAACTCTACCATAAGAAATGTAGCCTATCCACGCTTCCATCATGACAATTATTTTCATATTTGTCTTATGTATGGTCCAACCAAACATTTATCTCTTGATCTAAGAATTCTATTCCTTATCTTGTTTTATGTCTTTTTTAGATTCATTAGTGCATGTGACCCAATAGATTCCTGATTCATCTTGGTCGTCCATAATTAACTACTTAATTATAGAATGATTATGAGTGGCATCTACTAGTACATTATGATCTCCAATTAGCCAAAAAATTATAGTTGATCTTAGAACTAATTCTAAACCCTTCAGCAGTTACAATGAGTCGTGTCTTGTTCCTTTCACTTATCTTATTCCCACTTGGTTCAAGATATGATCTATGTGTTTGTCCCCGCTAGACTCACTACGTCACACCTAGCCCAAGTAATACTTCCTTGTTCTACATATTCAAATTACTAGTGCATGGGTACAAGAGTCTCGTACTCTTAACATGTGATGCTTTGGCCAAAGACTTTGAGTAATAATCCTAACGAGTGACCTATAGGGTATACATCTCCTCGCAAGGAGCGGTGAATCTTCTGTTGGCTATTCAGACATCTTCAGGCATTTTGACTTATACCCAATCATCTCGGATCAAAACCTCAATGAGATGTTTACTTAAGATGTCAAAGTATAAGTCTCTATGACTAAGATGAATTGTATACCTCAAGTCAAAGGCAACTTGCACTTGAGCTGCAGTAAGAGCTTCACAGACATATCCATATATATAGATAACCATATGAAGTCTTACAATGAGGCACTTCAATAAACTAGTTACTATAACTAACATCCGTGTTTAACTCTTGACATCCCAATGTCTCTAGCCAATGAGAAAATAGTTGCTTGGTAAACCAAAGAGTCTAACTCGTACTAGTCTTATAGAATTGATGATATCTGAATGCATTAATTCAACGATTAGGGAAATTCCAATACATTCATAATTTCACATGCAGAGATAATCACAAGTTGTGATCTAATCACAAATTCTCTCATGTTATAGATTGTATTGTTGACATTCAGTAAATGAGTTTAAGACAATCAAATATATAATACGTACTTAAATAGTGAATCTATATTTAGTAAAAACCGTAAGGCTATTTGCCTTAGGACATCTCTCAAAATCTAATACTCTCACTTGGCCTGATGCCAATCACCACAGTGTCCTAAATTGTAAGCATGGACATGACTCTCAAACTTGCTTTGTGGTAGTCTTTGTCAAAGGATCCACTAGGTTCCTTTTAGTGGAAATTTTCTCGAACTGTATCTCTTTCCTACTAATGATCTCCCTGATCATATGATAGAGACGAAGCACGTGTTTTAATAACTAATGAGACCTTGGTTCCTTTGCTTAAACAATAGCTCCGGTGTTGTCACAGTAAATAGGTAATACTTTAATAGTGGATGGAACCACTCCAAGTTCAGTAACAAACTTCTTGATCCAAACTACTTCCTTTCCTGCTTCCGAAGCTAGTAATGTATTCTGCCTCATCGATAAAATCTGCAACAATATCTTACTTAGAACCTTTCTAACTAACTACACCTCTATTTAATATGAATATGAATCTAGATTAGGACTTAGAGTCATCCTTGTCCATCTGGAAACTAGCATCCGTATATCCACGTATGATCATATCACCATCTCCATATACCAAGAGCATATCCATAGTTCTTCTCAAGTAGTTAAGGATTATCTTGATAGCCATCCAGTGATTCATTTCTGGATCAGATGGGTATCTGCTCGAAACACTTAGAGGATATGATACATCAAGTCTTGTACATAACATAGCATAAATGATAGATCCTATTGTGAACGCATAAGGTATCTTATCCATGTAAATCCTCTTGTCTTTAGTGCGTGGGCAATTGACTTCAAAAGGTGAATTCTATGCCTTATAGGTATGAAACCTTTCTTGAATTTAGACATTCTAAATTGTTTTAGCACTCTGTCTATATATGTCGATTATAAAAGACCAAGCAACCATTTTGATCTATCTCTTTAGATTTTCATCCCGAGGATGTAAGTTGCTTCTCCCATATCTTTCATGAAAAATATTTTGGACAACCAAACTTTAACTGACTATAGAAATGACACATCATTTCCTATGAGCAATATGTCATCAACATATAATATTAAGAATACGACCACACTCCTACTAACCTTTTGTTAGAGTGTATACTAAAAGCCTAGCTTTTGTATAAATATTTATTTAAAAATAAAGAATCACATTGGTCAAATGTCTACATTTATATGCTAAATGTAGTTGTTCAATTAATTTATATTGTAGATAACATGGTGTGTGGTGTCACATACAGAAGATCATGTTATCAGTTCCTTATAAATTATAAACAGTAGCTCATGACTAAGATGGATAGGAACAAACCATTGGAATAGTCGTAGTGTAATTTGGTATTAGTTTATCTTAACTATAAAATTACACTAGTACACTCTAAGTGTATTGAGTAGGACCATTTAAGGTAAGTTCTTTTTATACTGACTTAATAAAAGAACAAGACCTTATATATTATGGAAGTGTGTGCTCTTAATCCTAATATAATAATAAGCACATATATTTAGTATTTATTTTTTTGACTTATCAAAGGGTGAGATTTAGCTTGATAAATCAATAGGCCAGATAAGTTGGGAAATAATATTACTTATAGTGTGTGTTGTTGATTATAGAAGGAAACTATATCCTAGTAATCTAGGTTGATAATGTCCCCAAGATGAGCTCATAAAGATTGTCATGTTAAACCCTGTAGGTGGACTTAGTCCGACATGACGATAAGGTTGAGTGGTACTACTCTTGGACTACGACATTAATTAAAATGAGTTGTCAGTAACTGAATTAATTAGTGGACATCCGACATCTTAAACACAGGGAGACTAACACACTCATAATAAGAAGGAGCCCAAAACGTAATTTAGGATTGGTGTAGTAGTTCAATAATAATTCTTTAGTGGTATGAATTATTATTGATGAAATTAAGTTGAGTGTTCGGGGCGAACACGGGAAGCTTAATTTCATCGGGAGACCAAAACCAATTCCTCCTCTCGGTCTCTATCATAGCCTCTTGTATATAGAGAATTATACCCACCTATACCCACCTTCCTACCCACCTTTTGATGGCCGGCCAAGTTAGCTTGGAGCCCAAGCTAGGGCCGGCCAAGACCAAAAGGTTGAGCCAAGTATTTGGCCGGCCAATGCTTGGAGCCCAAGCATGGTGTGGCCAGCCCTAAGAAAATTAAAAGGATTTTTATTTTAAAAATTTTCTTATGTGGATTCCATGGTTTTAAAAGAGAGTTTAAAATTTAAAATTTTCCTTTTATAGCTTTCTACAAAAGATTAAGAAAAGATTTGATATCTTTCCTTATTTGTAGATTGAAAGGAAGATTTTAATTTTGATAAAACTTTCCTTTTTTGTAACCATGTTCATGATTTAAAAAGAGAGTTTTAAAAATTAAATATTTCCTTTTATATGTTTCTACAAAAGATTAAGAAAAGATTTGATATCTTTCCTTATTTGTAGATTGAAAGGAGATTTTGATTTTAGAGAAAACTTTCCTTTTTGGAAATCATCCACATGTTTAAAATAAAGATTTTAATTTATAAAATTTCCTTTTATAACCAACCATGAAGGGAAAAATTATTAGAGAAATTTTTTATAAATTTCCATAAATAAATTAGGAAGCTTTAATTCTTGTGTTATTAAAACTTTCCTTGTTTGGAGTTATGAGGTGGCCAGCCATGATATGTGAGAAAAGGAAATTGGTTTTTAATCAATTAAATTTTCCTTTTCATGGTAAAGAAAATAAGGAAACTTTTATTTAAATTTTCCTTATTTGCCAAGACCAAGGATTATAAAAGAGAGGGTAGGGGTGCCTTCATGGGTGACAACTCTATTCTATTTTTCTCCCTCTCTTCCTTGGTGTGGCTGACCCTTCTTATTCTCTTTTCTCCTTTTTCTTTTATCTCCTTGGCCAATTCTCTTCACCCTTGGGAGCTTGGAAGGTGGCCAGATCTTGCTTGGAGAAGAAGGAGAGAAAGGATGCTTTGTTTCTTGCATCCCTTGGAGGTTGGTGGTGGTGGCCGAACCTCTACATCCTTGGAGGAGTCTTGGTGGCCGAAACTTGGTGAAGAAGAAGAAGGGCTTGGGTGGTTCTCATCTCGATAGATCGTTGCCCACACAACGTCCGAGATAAGAAGAGGAATACGGTAGAAGATCAAGAGGTCGTTGCATACAAAGAAAGGTATAACTAGTAATTATTTTCCGCATTATGCTAGTTTTTTTTTGTATGAATTCCAAACACAAGAGGCATATGATTCTAGATTTTCGGATTAGATATTTGAAGTTGTGTTTTTTTTTTCGATCTTGTGATTCGATTGTTCTTTTTGGTTAAACCTAATGTTATTTTAGGAAATTAAATATTAAATTTCGTTAAGAGGCTTTGTCGAGGTAGTGGTGGATGCTCCCTGTAACGACCACCCTTCCTACTACTACTACTACCTAAGAGTGACCGTTACTTAACTACTAACTCTACTTAACCGGTATGATTAAAAACCACATGGAAACCCTACCGAAAAATTTCGACGAAATCTCCCCTGTACCGGTGACTATAATCATTAATACATAACATAATATACACAGCCACAGGCGGCTGGAACATTTATCAAACACCCACGCAGTTAAATAAGTATCAAACACACAAATATCTACTTACTAAACTGAACTCAAATGTTTACAATAACTAAAATACGGAAGCTAAAAAAAGAATAAGGAAAGAAGACTAAAGGAACTCCTTTCTAGTCCCAAGGCTTCCATAGTCCTGGCATCACACATCCTTCGACCACCTCCTTGTCTCCTTCCTTTCTATATCTTTTCCTTTCCTGTATCTGCAGTAAGAGGAAGTGTAGTCTATAAGCAAAATTTGCTTAGTAAGCGCTATCTAACTCACAAAATCTTGATATGCATGAGGATATACTGAATCTAAAACTGAATGCTCAAAAGGAAATCTACTCATGTTCATCTACTAGTGAAAGAAGCATAATGAAAGGCTAAACATGTAAAGTAAATCTATACAATCATGCTAGCGTAAAGAACTAAACTTGTTGATTTTAGAACTATATGAAACTTATTTTATTTGTTCTAAACTTAATCTTTAATACTTTATGTTTATGTAAAACTCGTTTTACTTGTTCAAAAACTTATACTTATAATACTTCAAAATAATAATCAACTTCTTCTTGGGCCCAGGCATAGTACCATCTTATGCGCGTTCCCTAATAGGTTGGGGTAGCGAGCCACCAATCCTAAAAGAGCAGACCTCGGTCTACCAGGGCCAAGACCTCAGAATTGGACACCTGGATTTGTTTAACGACAACCTCGGAAGTCGGGTACTAGCCTCTTCTTAAAAGTAAAATACTTATAATCTTAATTACTTCTTCTTTAAATGCTTTGGCATTTTAATATGCACTTTGTGTGCCAAAAATCCCTAAAGTCTTGACTTTGGGATCTACTTAAGGCCTCGGCCTTTTCTTTCTTTTCTTTATCTTTCTTATACTTGTTCAAGTAAAATACTTGTTCTTGTTAATACTTCTAGTAAAAGATTGCTTCTTACAAACCGAAATGTAAATGCTTAAACAACCTAGAATTGAATGCTTAAACAATCTGAAATTGAATACTTAAATAAACTAAATCTGCTGTGCTCGAGAAGTTCCAAAACTACAGTTTAAACAAAAACAAATTTGCATACTATACTAATTAAAATTCTGCATACCAATGCTCAACAGAAATCTGTATATTGGGCTAACAAAACTGCACTATAAGCTTAAAACAAGGAATGCTACTGCTATAAAAGAAAACTGATGCATGTGTTAACCTGAGAGATCAGAACCTATTACACGTGTTAAGCTTAAGGTTGTTACTGAAACGTGGATTTACTAGAACAGAACCTGAGAGATACTACTCATTCTAAATTAATTCCTTCCAAGCAAAGCATAAAGGAAAATTACTGTTGCCATCACAAATTGAAACGTGCTGGAGTTTTAAAACCCACATAAAACTTGTTTTCAGTTCAAATACCCAGCGCAAACAAAACCAGAACCTGCCGAAACTAAAGATCCCTGTAACTTGTTCATAGCTATACTTTTATCAAGCAACATAACCCTTTAAACTAGTTACAGCAGAATTAAACAAAAGGAACCCAAAACTCAAAATTCCTCATCGAGCAACAAATCTTTAAACTGTAAAATTCCACAAGAACAGAGCAGGGTATACCTTCGTAAGAAGCATGGTGAAAAGAATAAGGATCTGAAATGTTTCAAGAAAATGAAACAACCTATGAAAACTTATTCCCAGCTTATGTTTATATAGAGTAAAGGAAACCTTTTAAACATGCTACAATGCTTTCAACTACTGAAAACTAAGACGTCAATTGTTCTTTATCCTATGTGCCACGGCAACAAAAGGAACTGAAGGTTGCTACTGTTCAGTCCACGGCAAATAACCAAAAGAGGAACCAAAAGAGGAATTAGGTATAAGATCCTTTACCACATGCTATGAAATCAAGAAGAAACCAAATCCGAAACAAGCAACTCACGGTAGAGACCCTTTTTAAACCCTTCATCATCACGGCATGCTCAAAAATACAAGGAAAAACACCAAATTAAAATCGGAACAACTCTTACCGCAGGTGAGTAGCAACTTACCTATCCTTGGACTCAAAACCAGGAAGAGGAGCTTCTAGGGTTCGGAGAAAACTCAAGTTCTCCGGCTCTTCTTCGTGCTCACGGGTCCTCCTCGACGAAGAATCACGACGGTGAAGGAACCTTCGGAGAACGCCTTCGCCGGTCGTTGGAAACGAAGCTAGGGCTTCGTTTTCTTCACTCGGCAGAATCGGCGCCGTCGCAGAAGGGAAGAGGAGAAAAGGAGAGAAAGGTTCGGGGAAAAAGAAAACTTAA
The DNA here is from genome assembly GCF_018446385.1 of Zingiber officinale. NCBI lineage: Eukaryota > Viridiplantae > Streptophyta > Magnoliopsida > Zingiberales > Zingiberaceae > Zingiber > Zingiber officinale. Next base: position 59,428,210 of record NC_055986.1, read on the forward strand.
GTTCTCTCTTCTTATAACTAGGGTTTCAATCATAACATATATATATATCTCGCACCCTACCTTTTCATGAAATACTCGCGGAAGAGTTAGTTGGCTGCGGTTTTGACCAAGTCAAGGGTCGTGGTTTCGAATCCTCAACCGAACGTTTTATTCCCCTTTTATTTAAAATGCTCCTAGCTACTGCTTATATATAATTCGCTCCATATTTGATTAACAAAACACTCGCAGACCAATTGGTTGGCTGAGTTTGGTTAAGATCTGGTTCGAGTCCGAGGCCTTGGGTTCAAAACCCGGCTTCAACACTTTTTTTTTTAAACTTCTTCCCCTTAGTAAAAATATCAAACGAACTCCAAAAATTACATAAAAATACTCTATAAATTCCTAAAAATATCTAGAATTTTTCTAAAACATTTCTATATTTTAATAAGGTCTTTTAGGACTCTAAATCATAAAATTTGGGGTGTTACACTCCCATACCCAAGAAGGCCATGTGCCTCGCCATGTTTGACCTGAGAGCTAATTTCCAAAATAAATATTTAATTGAATTTGTAACATAGGTTGATTTGGATCAATAGTGTTAAGCTCCGCTTGTGATCCAAGTCTAAACCATTAAGAACAGATAAGTTAAATTTGGAATCAATAATGTTAAGTTTCATTTACGATTCTGAATTTAATTTCTAAAGAACACAATAGGTTGTTAGGAAAGGTTTGACACTTGTACAAAATTTTTGTACAGTGGAACCGGTAAGATCTTCCTAGGACCAACCAACACCTTTTGATACACACAAGATTCATCTTGATTTTATGAGAAATCAAATTCTTTGATCACCTCATCAAAATAGATATTCCAACTCCTGGATGCTTACTTCAGTCCATAAATGGACCATTGAAGCTTTCATACTTTATTCTTGTTAACAGATGTAAAACCTTCGGGTTGTGTCATATACACATCCTCAAGCAGATTTCCATTTAAGGAAAGTTGTTTTCACATCCGTTTGTTATATCTTATAATCTTAATGAGCTAATATTGTTAGGAGTATCCGAATGGATTTAAGCATGGCTATAGGTGAGAAAGTCATATTCAATGCCTTGCCTTTGACGATAGCATTTCACTACCAACCTTGCCTTGTAGGTAATTACATTACCATCCATATCAGTTTTCTTCTTGAAAACCCACTTGTACCCTATAGGTGTTATGCCCTCAGGTTGGTCCACTAAATTCCAAACTTAGTTTTCATACATGAATACATTTCTAACTTCATGGCTATAAGCCACTTGTCCTTTTCTGAACTATTCAAAACTTCTTTGTAATCAGCAGGTTCCTCATCCTCAATGAGTAACACGTCATTCAATTCTCTTATAAGAGATCCATATCTCTCAGGAATATTGCGTGTCCTACCTGATCTATGAGGAGGTTGTGTCATAATTAGTTGTGGTTCTTGACTAGGCATCTCGTTAATATTTATTGGAGTCTCTTGAACTTCAACAAGTTCAATCATACTCCCACTTACTTCCTATAAGAGAAATTCTTTCTCTAGGAAGGTAGCATGCCTTGAAACAAACACCTTTTGTTCAAAGGGGTGATAGAATTGGTAACCCTTAGTTTCCTTAGGGTATCCAATAAATAAACACTTATCAGACTTAGCGTTCAACTTGTCTAATATAGTCTTCCTTACATAAGCAGGGCATCTCCAAATCTTACTAGTACATACCTCATATGAAGTAGTTGACTTTACCTTCGTCAGGACTTTGTTTAGCAAGTAAATAACTATCATGAGTGCATAACCCCAAAAGGTTTTGGGAAGATTTGCACGATCCATCATTGACCTAACCATGTCCAAGAAGGTTCAATTATGCCTTTCTGATACACCATTATGTTGTGGCATATATGGCGGAGTCTATTGAGACAATATACCATTATCCCTTAGATAATCTTGAAACTCTTGGCTTAAATACTCACCACCTCGATCGGATTGAAGTATCTTGATATTTTTACCAAGTTGCTTCTCTACTTCATTTCTAAATTCTTTAAACTTTTCAAAGGCTTCAGACTTGTGTTTCATTAGATACACATACCATAATAAGAGTGATCATCAATAAAAGTAATGAAGTAGCTATAATATCCTAGTGCATGAGTTGATATTGGTCCACATACATTCGTATGTACGAGCCCAAGCAACTCATCAACTCGTTCACCCTTTCCAGAAAAAAGGTAACTTTGTCATCTTACCTTTTAAACATGAATTACATGTATCAAATGTATCTAATTCAAATGATTCAAGAACTGCAATCTTTTACAATTCGAATATGTGTTTCTTGCTTATATGGCCAAGGCAACAATGCCACGAGTAAGAGATCAAATGATTATCTAATTGGGAGCATTTATTGCATGTATCGATATTGAATGTGTCACTAGATGTATCTAACATGTAGATGTCATTGCATAAAGTTGCAATGCCATAAAGAATATCATTTAATGTTATATAACAACAATTGTTACTAAAAGTCCAATAAAAACCTTTTCTATTTAAGTAATAAATAGAAATAATGTTCTTTATTAATGCGAGAACAAAATAACAATTATCTAGTTCTAAGACAAGTCCACTAGGAAGCTGTAACAAGTATGCTCCGATGGCGACTGCAGTAACCTTTGCTCCATTCCAAACTCATAAACTTATTTCTCCCTTGACGAGTCTTCTGCTATTCCTTAGCCCTTGACGAGTCACACCCAGTATCCAATATCCAAGTGTCTGAGGAAATATAATGATAATCAATAATGAAAATACCTGAAGAGGATGGGGCATCAGATGTCTTATTTTCTTCATGGACTCAAGATAGATCTTCTAGTTTCTGTTAGGATGTATACTAAAAGCCTAGCTTTTGTATGAACATTAATTTTGTAATAAGAATCACATTGGTCAAATGCCTGCATTTAGTTAAATGTAGTTGTCCATTTAATTTATATTGTAGATAACATGGTGTGTGGTGTCACACAGAAAATCATGTTATCAGTTCCTTATAAATTATAAATAGTAGCTCACAACCAAGATGGATTAGGACAAACCATTGGAATGGTTATAGTGTAATTTGGTACTAGTTTATCTTGACTATAAAATTATACTAGTACACTTTGTGTGTATTGAGCAGGACCATTTGAGGTTGTTCCTTTTATACTGACCGCATAAAAGAACATAACCTCTGTTATTATGGATGTGTGTACTCTTAATCCCAATATAATAACAAGCACATATACTTAGTATTTATTTCTTTAATTTATCTATGGGTGAGAAAATCAATAGGCCCGATAAGTTGGGAAATAATATTATTTACATGGTATGTTGTTGATTATAGAAGGAAACTATGTCCTAGTTATCTAGGTTGATGATGTCCCCTTGAGGAGCTCATAAGGATTGTCATGTAAACCCTGTAGGTGGACTTAGTCCGATATGATAATGAAGTTGAGTGGTACTACTCTTGGAGCTAGATATTAATTAAGTGAGTTGTTAGTAACTCATTTAATTAATGGACATTCGATATCTTAAACACAGGGAGATTAATGCACTCATGATAAGAAGGAGCCCATAATGTAATATGGTATTGGTGTGGTAGTTCAATAATAACTCTTTAGTGGTATGAGTTATTATTGATGAACTTGAGTTGGGTGTTCGGGTCGAATACAGGAAGCTCAAGCTCATCGGGAGACCAAAACTAATTCCTCCTCTCGGTCCCTGTTGTAGCCTCTATAAAGTCTTGTATCCACAAAGTCCACTTCTTACCAAGTAATGGGTCGGAGACATCCTTGCTTGGTGCAAGGGGGCCGGCCAAGCATTAGCTTGGAGCCCAAAAGGTGGCCGACCAAGCTTGGTGTCCAAGTAAGGGGCCGACCACATAGGATTTTAAAAGAGAGAGATTTTAATCATTGTTAAAATTTCCTTTTTAGCCGTTACCAAGGATTATAAAAGAGAGGTAGAGGGTGCCTTATGGGAATAACACATCTCCATAATTCCCTTGCTCCCTTAAGGGTCGGCACCTCTCCTTCTTCTTCTCCTTGGTGGCTTGCTCTCCCATCTCTCCCTTTCCTCTTCCTAAGGTCGGCGACACCTTGTTTCTTCTCTACCTTTCTTCCTTCTAAGGCCGGCACCCATCTCTTCTTGGTGGCTGAAACTTGAAAGAAAAGAAGGAGAACATGGTGGCCGGTTGCTTGAGAGGAAGAAGAAGAGAAGAAAGTTTCCTATTTTGGCATTCCTTGGTAGCCAGAATTTCTTCGAGGAGAAGAAGTGGTTTGGATGGATTTCATCTTGGTAGATTGTCACCCACACGACGTCCAAGAGGAAAAGAGGAATATAAAAGAAGATCAAGAGGTCTTTGTTTACAAAGAAAGGTATAACTAGTTCTTAATTCCACAGCGAAACTAGTTTTTCTTTGTATAGATCCTGAAATACCAACACAAGAGGCTAGCGATTTTGTGTTTCATTTTTTGTGTTTCGATTTAGTGTTTTGATCTTGTGGTTCTATTGAGGTCTCTGTAGTTAAACCTAGGGTTACTGTATGAAGTTTAAATATCCAATTTCCTTGAAAGGCTTTGTCTAGGAAGTGGTGGATGATCCCATACCCAAGAAGGACGAGTGCCTCGCCATGTTTAACCTGGAAGTCAATCCTTGAAATAGATATTTAATCAACTTCTGTAACATGGGATGAACTTGGATTAATAATGTTAAGTATCGTTTGTAATACAAGTTTTAACTACTGAAGAACACATGAGTTGAACTTGAAGTAAAAATGTTAAGTTCTGTTTCCAATTCAAGTTTAACTCATGAGGAACACATAGGTTGTTAGGAAAGTTTTGTGCTTGTACAAATTTTTGTATAGGGGAAGCAGAACGGAATTCCAAGTAGCGACCAACAGTTTCTTTATTAGTGCCTTATCTTACCACAATGATGGCATGAGCCCTTTTGTGCTGGTTCTACTATCTTAGCCTATTTGCTCTTCCCTTTAGCCTATTTTGGTTTCCTCTTAGAACCTTTCTTGGAGAAGTCTACTAACATCACAATTTTCTATAGTTTAGGAATCATAGCAGCTAGCATGATACAACTTGCAAGTATAGAATCATCCTTATATTTCTGAAGGGCCAACAATTGGTCCGCAGTTGCATCGACATCAAAACTTGTGGGAAGAGGTTGATCAAGGACATAAACTAGTTTCTCAGCTTTGAGAATAATTCTCAAATTTTGAAACCTATCCAAGAAGTTCGGCCCAATTAATTTATTCGATTCCAAAATCGAACGCAGGTTAACAGAAGTCATAATTAAATGAGTAAACTAGAAATACAAAAATGAGAATGTATGAGAGACATGATATTATTTATATAAATAATTTACATAAAAGTCCACTTATTTATCAAATTTAAATACCTTTATTTTTGAATTCAGGAGATGGTAGGTTTTCTCCAAGTGGGTTGATATCCACTATAGTTAACAATAACCTTGACTTTGGCCAACAAGTCATTCTTAGCTATAGTGGTAGATAACAAGTTTACTGATTGCATATCACTTATATGTAACTATCACATTATGCTAACAATTGATTGATCTTCGCATAAACATCGGGTTGTTAACACATTAACAAGTATACATTAAATGCATATCACCCAACTTCACCTCTATCCACATTGATCATGGATTTGGCACAATAAATCGACACTTTAATTTTAAAACTGACCCGTTAATCATGAGATTGCATCTCTATGGTTTGAACATATTTAATTTTAAATTTGAGCTTGACTTTAGCCAACAACTCAAACAAAAACTTAAACTCTGGTTTTTTACCATATTAATGGAAGGTGTAGGTTTTAATATTGTGTAAGGAATTTGGTCTCATCTACATCATGCAAATATTTTATCTATATGACATTACACGCTTGGTATAAATGATGACATGACACGTCGCATGCTGACATAAATGGTGATATGACACGTCGCATGCTGACATAAATGATGACATGACACATCGCATGCATGACATAGTATAACACATCACACATATGGTAAGATCTAATCACATCACACGCATGGTAAAATCTAATCATGTCATAATTAATGCATCTATATAACATACAATATGGTATGAGCACGGTATAAATTTACGTATGTTATAATTCTATTTTAGAAATAAAAATATATGATAAATATGATTTTAATATATCAAGATTTATATAATTAAATTAGGAAACTAATTTCTAAATTTAATTAATATATTTCATCGAGAATCTTTCTATCAATCAAGAATTTTTAATTATTTTAGAAATAAATTTCTAAATTAATTTACTAACAATTTAGATAATAAATAATTAATATATTTTTTATGATTTTCTAAATCTTTCTAAATTTGGTATTTCCTAACAATTTAGGAAACCTTCCAAAAATAAAATATTTTAATCAATCTAAAAATTCTAGAAAAGATTAATTCTATAGTTTAATTTAGAATATCTCAAATCTAGATTTTTAATGATTTTTCAAATCTTTTTCAAATTTAATATTTTCTAACAATTTAGGAAACTTTATAAAAATAGAATATTTTAATAAATCTAAAAATTTTAGAAAAGATTAATTCTATAATTTAATTTAGAATATCTGATTTTTAAAAATTTTAGAATCTTTCAATATTTAGTATTATATAAGAAATTAAGAAATTTTTGAAAAATAAAATATTTTTTAAAATTTTAGAAAATTTTAGAAATGATAATTTCTAAATTAACATAATATTTATAAATTTTATTTTTCAAAATTATATCAGAGACTTTCCAAAAATGGAATTTCTTAACAATTTAGAAAAGTAGAAAAAGTAGAAAAAGTCATAATAATTCTAGAAAAATTCCAAAATTTATTTTAACACTAATTACGAACCATAAAATAATTTTATGGTAATGTCAAAGCAAAATCAGGCTCTGATACCACTGTTAGGATATGTCTGATGCGGGTGCGTACTAGAACAAGTTTCGTAAACTTGCATAGTAAAAAATAAAATAATTCCTAATTATTACATCACATACACCACACGCATACAAGGATACAACATTCCAAATATGATCGTATAATTAAAATTTTATGAAAAGGAAATTTACACTAGGTATATTTTACGGATGACCTGTAATAAGAAGAGTATCAACTGTAGAGACGTTGTCAAACCTCACCTCTATTCATATCCACGTCAAGCTCCTTAAGATAACTCCTTGAGTACAAGCCTCTCCTTCAGAAATTACTAGCCACAAGCGAAGAAGAGGAATCAAGAGGAAGAAGAAGGAAGCACACAAGAAAGAAATTCTTCCTTGTGGTGGTCACGACAACAATGAGAGGAGCCTCTGTAATGCCCGAAAATTCTTAAAATTATTTTAGAAATATTCTATGCTTTTTCTGAAATTTTAGAATATTTTTAGAGTAGCGGAAGTAGCAAAAATAGATAGAAACATAAAATAGCTTAAGCGGGAATTGAACCCGAGACCTATTGGGTCCTACGACTTAAGGTGAACTCTAGTAACCAGGTGAACCCAGCAGGGCCGTGCTGAAAAGAAAGGGAATCAGTTATATTTATATTTGAGTTGGGTCGAATTACCCACTTAATATAAATAGGGAAAGGATTAAGTGAGGTTTTATTTTGGATTGGGATTTCTTTCTCCCTCAAACCCTCACCGCCGAACCCCTCTCTTCCGCACCCTCTCTTCACGCCAAAGCCAAGGGAAGGCTAGGGTTCAGTCCCAAAGGCTCCAAGAACACCTTCCGACGACAATTCTGGCACGAGGACGCTCCTCTCCGAGAGAAGAGCACGTAGACGCGAGGAGATCGACGAAGGGATCTTCTCCATCGGAAAACTAGCGACTAGATTCGTAAGAAAACTAGTGCAGGAGGTAAGAAACCCCTCACCTGCAGTATAAGTAGCTTTCGTATGATTGTGTGCCTTTAAATTAGTTATATGCAGATTTTTGTCGACATACAGGGTGTATTTAACCCTCCTCACAGGTTTAGGGTTTAGTCGAGCATCTCTAGATGGGTCGGACACGTTTTTCCCTTCAGTTGGAGGTTTTATACATTGTCGGGTGCCTAGAGGTGATCTCCCTAATAGAGAGGAGAGTTGATGTACACCAAGTGTTCGATAAAATAACTAGTATAGTTTTAACCAGTTTAACAGCTCAGTTAAATGCAACAGAAGCATTTAAGATAGTATAGTAGTCTTGCTTCAGCTTTTACAGGACTAGATGTCCAATGGGTGGGCTCCCACAGTCGCCTCTAGGTTCAGACAACCTAGTTCTAGGTTTAGACAACCTAGTAAGAGCAAGACAAGTATTATTAGCTTATGTCAGTATTTTACTTTTAGCATTGGCACTGTACGGGATCAGATATCCATTGGGTTGGGCTCCCACAGTCGTCCCTAGGTTTAGATAACCTAGTAAACCCTACTAAATTCGGGACTTGCAAACCCGGGTCTAGTTAGAGATGCGCGCATAGCAAGTACAGTTGCCGGGCCCAAACAGTAGCATGATTATTATTTTAATCTATTTATGAAAATAGTTTTCAAAACTTCACAAATAGTTACGTGAATTCAGTATAGCTTAGCATTAGTTTAGAATTGGCTCAGTTCAGTTTTTGTATCTGTTTAGTTTTCTATTGATACAATAGGATAGCTTATGTTAGCACTTGTTGCCATGACTAGTTTGTTTGTATGCCATGCTATGCTTTTACATGTTCAGTATACATATATTTTAAATAGCATGTTTTAAAAGTATGATTTCATCGTATGCATGTTTTAGTGAGGTAGATGGTTTCTTACTAAGCTCTCAAGCTTACAGATACTATTTTCCTTATACTACAGATAAAGGTAAAGGAAAGATGGACAAAAGAGGCTGGAGGACAATGCAACGATGATGTGTGTGGAAAAGGAGTTTGGAATGAAGATCCTAGGGATTTAGCAAGTCTAACTATTAGAACCTTGTTATGTTTAGTTTTCGCAATTCAGTTTGCTTAAAATTCATGAACTAGTGAAATATGCACTATGCCATGTTTAGAATGCTAGGTAATTTATGTTAGAATGCATTTCAGTTAGTTTAGAGTTTGTACATGTGATTTGGGCACGAAACAGTGCTGAAATTAGAGCTTTGCTGCGAAATCAGAAACCCCAATCGATCAGCGGATCGATTGGGGCCCTCAATCGATCAGCGGATCGATCGGGGAGTCTGGTTCCACGAACAGTAAGCTTCTGGATCGATCAGTCGATCGATCCAGTCGCATTCTGTCACGAACAGAGAGTTTGGGGATCGATCGTTTGATCGATTGGGAAATTGCTCCCGAGAACAGAGAGCTCTGGAATCGATCACTGGATCGATTGGCCAGTCTAGATCGATCAGTCGATCGATCCAAACGCTAGTTCCCGTGTACAGTAGGGTCCTGAATCGATCACTAGATCGATTGCCTAACCTGGATCGATCAGCCGATCGATCCAAATTAGTCTCCGTGCACAGTAGCACGTTGGATCGATCCGTGGATCGATCAGAGGCCTAGTACTAGTTGAAAACACTTTAGTTCAACCCCAGATGACAGCAAAGACCTAGAACACCCCTTCTAGCATAGCCACAGCAATTCAAGGGGTAGTTTAAACATTAAGTTCAGATAGTATAGCGATTAACAGAAGCATATTCATTAGTTCAGCAAAATTTTCATCAGACCAGCTTTCCGCACATAAATTAGTTAGCCTAATGTAATGATCGGCCTCACAGCCTAGTTAGTAGAAGGCGGGTCGTTACAGAGTGGTATCAGAGCAAAGTTCCATACCTCCTTCACACACAGCAGCATTGAACCTGCAGCTTCAAAGTAAGAATACCTCTCACTTTGTTATGTTTATTGCTTTCATGTTTGTAGATAACTAAAGTATGCTTATCTGTGATAGTAACTAACATGATAGTATTAGCTATGTAAACATGATGCTTTAGTTATGTATGTCCTTTGTTCCTTTAGAAATGGCACGAGGACGCCCAGCTAGAAGGGCACCAGCTACTGAGCCCCAGCATGAGTGCCTCCCCCAGACCTTACAGCAGTAGTGGCTCAGTTACAACAGCAACAGGAGATAGCCACCTTAAAGGCTAATCAGCAGAATACTCCCACTGTCACCCCGGAACCAAACATAGCAACCCCAATAGTTATAGAGGTTCCACCAGTCCAGCCTACAGCACCAGTAGCCCCAGCAACAGAGGCAAAGAGAGAAGCCTATCTGATCCAGTGGCAGAGAGTCAAGCCCGAGAACTTCTCAGGCACCAGTGAACCATGGGATGCCCAAGCCTGGTTCAAAACACTGGAGAGTACGATGGAGTTTTTGGACTGGCCAGAGCATGAAAAAGTGAAGTGCGCCTCCTTCTGCTTGACAGGAGATGCACGTATGTGGTGGGAGAGAATTAGAGTGAAGCGCCCAGTGAACCAGATGACATGGGCTGACTTCGAGAAAGAATTCTTCGAGGAGTTCTTTCACATGCGGGTCACAAACCGCCACTACGACGAGTTCACTGAGTTTCGTCAGGGCAACCTATCAGTTGAGAAAGCCGTGAAGAAATTCAATAGACTGGCTTGTCTATGCCCCGAACTAGTCAGCACAGAAAAAGAACAAGTCCGGTTGATGCTCAAGATGCTGAGGTCGGAAATAGCAATGAACGTGGCTGGCGGCGTTCATAGGCCGCAAACCACCAAAGAACTAGTCAGCAGTGCTCTGACCACCGAGCACTACCAGAACAGTATCAAGCAGCAGAAGCAAGTCCTCTCAGAGTCCAAAGGGCAAGGAGGCTCAAGTACTCAGAAACAACAGGGCCACAGCTCTAACTGGAAAGGGAACTCCAGCAACAAGCGCAAACCAGGGAGTTACCCAAAGGGAGTACCAGCCAGCAAACAGCCTAGTTATCCCAAATGTGCTACTTGTGGGAAATTTCACCCAGGAGTTTATCGCAAGGGCACACGAGGATGCTTTGAATGTGGACAAGAAGGGCATATGGCTAAGCAATGCCCGAACAAGACAAGTCTTCCTCAACCACAGCCGATACAGTACGGAGGCCAGCCAGCACAGCTACATCATATGCAGGCCGTTTTATATGGTCCACATATCAGCCAGAGCAGACTAGAAGCCCCTACAGCTATGACAAATGCGAGGATTTACTCCTTAACCAGAGAAGACGTAGCGAATGCCTCGATAGTTGTTACAGGTCAGATTAGTATTTTACAGCAAAGTACAATTGTCTTATTCGATACTGGGGCAACCCATTCTTATATATCCAGGGCATTCGCCGAAAAGTTAGCAGTACCCCCAGAGGTATTCAGTGGTCAGTTTTTGACGACGCTACCTTTGGGAGAAATTATGACATCTACGCACTAGCTTAGAGCAGTGCCAGTCGTTATAGCAGACAGAGAGCTGTTTGGCGATCTGATAGTGCTAGATATGGCTGACTACGATGTCATCATGGGAATGGACTTCCTGATCAAGTACGGTGCTTCCATAGAGTGTCGTAAACAGAAAGTTATATTCCAACCCGAAGCAGGAGTGCAGTTTGAGTACAGTGAAGAGCCCAAGAGAAAGGTCAAGAAGTTTCTCTCAGCTCTAAGAGCACAAAAATTAATGGATTCAGGATGTACTGGATTCTTAGCACATGTAGTCAGTAGCAGCCAGGACAAGGACCGAAAGCTAGAGGAGGTCCGAGTCGTATGTGACTACCCAGCAGTCTTCCCTGAAGAGTTACCAGGCCTAGCACTAGATAGGGAGATTGAATTCGAGATAGAACTCATTCCCGGTACAAATCCTATCTCCAAAGCGCCTTACCGCAAAGCTCCAGCAGAACTGAAGGAACTTCATGAGCAACTACAGGAGCTGCTTGACAAGGGCTTCATACGTCCTATTCACTCACCATGGGGAGCGCCTGTATTGTTCGTGAAGAAGAAGGACGGGAGCATGCGCCTGTGCATAGACCACCGGGCACTGAACCAAGTCACCATCAAGAACAGGTATCCTCTTCCCAGAATAGATGACCTGTTCGATCAGCAAAAGGGAGCAGCAGTGTTCTCTAAGATAGACCTCAGATCAGGTTATTATCAGGTGAAAGTTAAAGAAGGGGATATACCCAAGACAGCATTCAGGACTAGATACGGACACTACGAGTTCGTAGTCATGCCCTTTGGCGTGACAAATGCTCCAGCTACTTTCATGGACCTCATGAACAGAGTATTCAGGGACTACCTAGATAGATTTGTTATTGTGTTTATCGATGACATTCTTATCTATTCAGGAACTCAGGAAGAACACGTAGAGCACCTGAGAATAGTATTGCAGACCCTTCAGCAGAACCAGCTGTACGCCAAGTTCACGAAATGTGAATTTTGGTTAGATCAGGTAGCCTTCCTGGGTCACATCATCTCAAAGGATGGTATCATGGTAGACCCTAGTAAAATAGAAGCTGTGAGTAACTGGAAGAGACCTAAGAACGCTAGTGAAATCAGAAGCTTTCTGGGATTAGCAGGTTATTACAGGAAATTCGTAGAGGACTTCTCCAGGATAGCCTCCCCACTGACAGCTCTTACCAAAAAGAACAGAAAATTTCAGTGGACAGAGGACTGTGAGAACAGCTTCAGCGAGCTAAAGAGGAGATTGACCAGTGGTCCCATTCTGGCTCTACCAGAAAACACAGACAGTTTTGACATTTATAGTGATGCCTCTAAATTGGGACTAGGAGCAGTACTGATGCAAAATGGCAAGGTGATCACCTATGCCTCCAGACAACTCAAGGAATATGAGAAGAGTTACCATACTCATGACCTTGAGCTTGCAGCAGTAGTGTTCGCTCTCAAAATTTGGAGACATTACTTGTATGGAGCTCAGTGTAGAGTATATACAGATCATCAGAGTCTGAAGTACTTCTTCACTCAGAAGGATCTGAATATGCGACAGCGCAGATGGCTAGAGCTGGTCAAAGACTACGACATAGACATCCTCTACCACCCAGGAAAAGCTAATAAGGTAGCAGACGCACTTAGCAGGAAGTCCAGTGCTACCTTCCTATCCCTAGCAGCCATGTCACCACCCCTACAGAAGGAGATCACAGATTTCGGTCTTGAACTTATAGTGGGACAGCTCTCTACTATGACATTAGCATCTACCTTGCTTGGTGACATCCAGACAGCTCAGGGACAGGATCCTGAAATTCAGAAAATCAAGCAAGGGTTAGCAGAATCAGAAAGTAGAGAATTCAGAGTGTCCGATAGTGGGGTATTGTACTTTGGTGACAGACTCTGTGTTCCAGATCAGGAGGAACTAAAGAGGAAGATTTTAGACGAGGCTCACAGGACTCCTTATGTGATGCATCCAGGTTCCACCAAGATGTACCAAGATCTAAAGAAACGTTTTTGGTGGCCCGGGATGAAAAGAGACATCGCTAGATATGTTAGCACCTGTCTGACCTGTCAGAGGGTTAAGGCAGAACACCAGAGACCAGGAGGAGTTCTGCAGCCTATCCAGATCCCAGAATGGAAGTGGGAAGACATTTCTATGGATTTTATAGTGGGACTAACCAGAACCACGAATGGTTTTGATACCATCTGGGTAATAGTTGACAAGTTTACTAAATCGGCCCACTTCTTAGCTATCAGGATATCCTACTCCATGGAATAGCTAGCTCAGTTATATCTCAAGGAGATCGTCAGACTACATGGAGTCCCATGGACCATTATATCAGATAGAGATAGTAGGTTCACCTCTCACTTCTGGGAGTGTGTACAGACAGCATTGGGCACTAAGTTAAAGTTCAGCACAGCTTTCCATCCTTAGACAGATGGTCAGACGGAGCGAGTAAATCAGGTACTCGAAGATATGCTCCGAGCATGTGCCCTAGACTTCAAGGGAAGTTGGTGCAAATATCTGAGTTTAGCAGAATTTGCATACAATAATAGCTATCAGGCCACCATCGGCATGGCACCTTACGAGGCTCTCTATTGGCGGAAGTGTAGATCTCCAATCTGCTGGTATGAGAGTGGTGAACAGAAAGAACTAGAGCTTCAGACAGATCTGGTAGCAGATACCACAGCAGCTATACAGCAGATCCGCCAGAGGATAGAGACAGCTCAGAGCCGCCAGAAAAGCTATGCTGATACACGGCGCAGACCTTTAGAGTTTTCAGTTGGGGATACAGTATTCCTCAGAGTGGCTCCCATGAAGGGAGTAATGCGTTTTGGGAAGAAGGGCAAACTAAGTCCCAGATATGTGGGACTATACCTTATCACTAGAAGAGTTGGAAAGGTAGCATATGAGCTAGAGCTACCACAGGAGATGTCAGCCATCCATAATGTATTTCATGTCTCTATGCTGAAGAAGCATATCCCAGATGCCACCCAGGTGATTGAGCCCCAGTCGGTACCAGTCCGCGAAGATCTCAGCTATGATAGTTGGCCTATTCAGATAATAGACCGAGCAGTTAAGAAATTACGGAACAAGGAGGTACCATTAGTAAAAGTTATTAGGCAAGATCACACCACAGAAGAGGCAACATGGGAGACAGAAGCTAGTATGAGACAGAAGTACCCAGAGTTATTCTAAATTCGAGGATAAACTTTTTATAAGGTATGGGGGATTGTAATGCCCGAAAATTCTTAAAATTATTTTAGAAATATTCTATGTTTTTTCTGGAATTTTAGAATATTTTTATGGAATTTTTAGAGTAGCGGAAGTAGCAAAAATAGATAGAAACATAAAATAGCTTAAGCGGGAATTGAACCCGAGACCTATTGGGTCCTACGACTTAAGGTGAACTCTAGTAACCAGGTGAACCCAGCAGGGTCGTGCTAAAAAGAAAGGGAATCAGTTATATTTATATTTGAGTTGGGTCGAATTACCCACTTAATATAAATAGGGAAAGGATTAAGTGAGGTTTTATTTTGGATTGGGATTTCTTTCTCCCTCAAACCCTCACCGCCGAACCCCTCTCTTCCGCACCCTCTCTTCACGCCAAAGCCAAGGGAAGGCTAGGGTTCCGTTCCAAAGGCTCCAAGAACACCTTCCGGCGATAATTCCGGCACGAGGATGCTCCTCTCCGAGAGAAGAGCACGTAGACGTGAGGAGATCGACGAAGGGATCTTCTCCATTGGAAAATTAGCGACTAGATTCGTAAGAAAACTAGCGCAGGAGGTAAGAAACCCCTCACCTGCAGTATAAGTAGCTTTCGTATGATTGTGTGCCTTTAAATTAGTTATATGCAGATTTTTGTCGATATACAGGGTGTATTTAACCCTCCTCACAGGTTTAGGGTTTAGTCGAGCATCTCTAGATGGGCCAGACACGTTTTTCCCTTCAGTTGGAGGTTTTAGACATTGTCGGGTGCCTAGAGGTGATCTCCCTAATAGAGAGGAGAGTTGATGTACACCAAGTGTTCGATAAAATAACTAGTATAGTTTTAACCAGTTTAACAGCTCAGTTAAATGCAACAGAAGCATTTAAGATAGTACAGTAGTCTTGCTTCAGCTTTTACAGGACTAGATGTCCAATGGGTGGGCTCCCACAGTCACCTCTAGGTTCAGACAACCTAGTTCTAGGTTTAGACAACCTAGTAAGAGCAAGACAAGTATTATTAGCTTATGTCAGTATTTTACTTTTAGCAGTGGTACTGTACGGGATCAGATATCCATTGGGTTGGGCTCCCACAGTCGTCCCTAGGTTTAGATAACCTAGTAAACCCTACTAAATTCGGGACTTGCAAACCCGGGTCTAGTTAGGGATGCGCCCATAGCAAGTACAGTTGTCGGGCCCAAACAGCAGCATGATTATTATTTTAATCTATTTATGAAAATAGTTTTCAAAACTTCACAAATAGTTACGTGAATTCAGTATAGCTTAGCATTAGTTTAGAATTGGCTCAGTTCAGTTTTTGTATCAGTTTAGTTTTCTAGTTATACAATAGGATAGCTTATGTTAGCACTTGTTGCCATGACTAGTTTGTTTGTATGCCATGCTATGCTTTTACATGTTCAGTATACATATATTTCAAATAGCATGTTTTAAAAGCATGATTTCATCGTATGCATGTTTTAGTGAGGTAGATGGTTTCTTACTAAGCTCTCAAGCTTACAGATACTATTTTCCTTATACTGCAGATAAAGGTAAAGGAAAGATGGACTAGCGGAGGCTGGAGGACAATGTAACGAAGATGTGTGTGGAAAAGGAAGTTGGAATGAAGATCCTAGGGATTTAGCAAGTCTAACTATTAGAACCTTGTTATGTTTAGTTTTCGCAATTCAGTTTGCTTAAAAGTCATGAACTAGTGAAATATGCACCATGCCATGATTAGAATGCTAGGTAATTGATGTTAGAATGCATTTCAGTTAGTTTAGAGTTTGTACATGTGATTTGGGCACGAAATAGTGCTGAAATCAGAGCTTTGCTGCGAAATCAGAAACCCCAATCGATTAGAGGATCGATTGGGGCCCTCAATCGATCAGCGGATCGATCGAGGAGTCTGGTTCCGCGAACAGTAAGCTTCTGGATCGATCAGCCGATCGATCCAGTCGCATTCTGTCGCGAACAGAGACTTTGGGGATTGATCGTTCGATCGATCGGGAAATCTCTCCCGAGAACAGAGAGCTCTGGAATTGATCACTGGATCGATTGGCCAGTCTGGATCGATCAGTCGATCGATCCAGACGCTAGTTCCCGCGTACAGTAGGGTCCTGAATCGATCACTGGATCGATTGCCTAACCTGGATCGATCAGCCGATAGATCCAAATTAGTCTCCGTGCACAGTAGCACGCTGGATCGATCCGTGGATCGATCAGAGGCCTAGTACTAGCTGAAAACACTTTAGTTCAGCCCCAGATGACAGCAAAGACCTAGAACACCCCTTCTAGCATAGCCACAGCAATTCAAGGGGTAGTTTAAACATTAAGTTCAGACAGTATAGCGATTAACAGAAGCATATTCATTAGTTCAGCAAAATTTTCATCAGATCAGCTTTCCGCACATGAATTAGTTAGCCTAATGTAATGATCGGCCTCACAGCCTAGTTAGTAGAAGGTGGGTCGTTACAGCCTCCTTGTTGTTGGTGGTGGGAAAGAGAGGAGAGGGAGAGGAGGATTGAGTTTCCAAAAATCCAATCAACCAAATAATAAAATTTGTATCTAATTCTTTCTTAATTACATCTATATATAATCCTCTTTAAAAAATTGAATTAAAAATCTAAAATTCAACCCATTATCCCTTAACCAAAAATTAGCCCATTAACCCCTTGGTTTGGTTTACAAATAAACCAAGTTGGTTCATGACTAATTCATGATTAAACCAAATATTGTTCAACTCTATCATAAGAGATGTAGCTCATTGATGTGCGTAGATTATATATGCTACTTCACACTATTTGACACACATCTACGTATATTTCATATTTATGATCTATGTGTTTTGCACCCTTTTCTATCATATTTCAGCATAATTATTGTTTTACATCCAGAGATTTGCTTAGTGTTTGTTTTTACTTTCAAGAGTAGTTTGGAGTGGAAAAGGATGTTTAAGATGCAAATGAAGATCAATTGAAGTGCCCAAGTTAATTCAGAGGCAAATTGGACTTGTTCATGCCTTGAAGCATGGCCAAGGAAGGAATCAGAGAAGAAATGGTCACGGCCATGTACCATATCACAACCAGAAGCTGCTTGTTCCATCCTCTAGAGCCAAGTTAGACTTGGTCGTGCCTTAAGGCACGACCATATGCCTGAAGGTGTAGTTTTGAAGAGTTGGTCATGCCAAATGACACTGCCCAGAAGAAGAAAAGTGGAGTTGCTCTACTTTGCTTTGGTCGTGCCAAATGGCATGGCCTATTCGTGTGGACAGAGTTGAGCTGGCTCTAGCCTTGCCTTAAGGCACAGCCAAGAAGCTAGAAGCAGGGAAGGGTCGTGCCAAATGGCACGGCTAGGTATTTGTGGCCGAGACAAGATGGCTCTGATCGTGCTAAATGGCACGGCTAGAAGCCCAAGCATTGGTTAGGCCATGCCCAAGCATGGCCACCACGTGTCTTACTTCTATAAGATGAGAACTTCATCTCCTTGCTTAAGGAGGAGGATCCTAGGCAAGAAGTGACCATCTAGGTCAAATCTAACATTCGGAGGCATCATCTGGGCGATCCAAGGTCGTCCTGCTGCTCCATCCTCATCGACACTCCAAGGTTTTTGTCCAAGGGCTTCACTCAACTCCAAGGATAAGTTTTTCTTCCCCTTTCTTTAGGGTTCTTGAAATTTTATATATTTGAGCTCTTGGATTGTAGATTTTCCCATTATGGAGTAGATATTTATTATTCTAGGACATAGGAAGTAATTGGAATGTGTGGAATATTGTAAACTCTATTGAATTGCCAATTTCCTTGTTTGATGAAGCTTGTATGGCACTTGTTCTATTCGATGAAATGCTAGCAAGTAGACTTTCCCTTATGAGCATGAATTTATCTATCTAGATTATATTTTTGTATGTGTAAATCTTATTTCTGAGTTAGATGTATTACTATGTGTCTATATATTGGACTAGGTATGAACTTGAATTTTTATTGGAAAGATGCATAGTTTGTGGTCTCTTTTGAGTGTATGTTCTGATATTGCTCGACATGACCTTAGGGTACTTGTTTTAAAGTTGAGTATTTACGGTAACTATCCTTCTATATGGGGCATAACCTCCTAAGGGAGAACAACACTATGTATGGATAATTCTATCACTTGACCTAATGGGCTTTCCCTAATCATATGCTACACAAGTGACCTACGTAATCTAGAGACGTATACCCGGGGGAGACCTTGCGACAAGTGGCACTCTACTGAACTCTCTAAGTTACTTATTCACTTGATGGCATACTTGGTTACTGGCAAGGGAAGTACTCTGATACAACATCGTGGGGTGGAATTTGGTGGATGTTTAGACTGCCCTACAAACATACAAGCAGAGAACTAGGAATGGGCTAATTCATAGCATAACATCTACCATTACAATGAAACTTTTGACCTAGAACATTTTCTGAACTAAGGACTTCTTTAGTTATCTTTCTTTACTTTTATTTTTGCATCTTAGTTAAAAATCCAAAACACTCGTTTACTGACTATTGTCTAGCTAACATCGAAGTGTAAAACTAATTAATGTTTAATCCTCAATCCTCATGGGATTGACTTATTAATTTTATTACTTGACGACAACCATGTGCTTGAGGTCACACATCAAGTTTTTTGCGTTGTTGTCGGAGATTGAGTATTTGAATCTAATTAGTTTACATTAGAGTTTGTCTAGACAATAGTTTTTAAATTCTTTCATTCTTTATTCTTTATTCTTTATTCTTTATTCTTTATTCTTTATTCTTTATTTATTACTTGCACTTTCATTTTCTATTCCTTATTCTTTATGTCTTATTTCTCATCTTTTCATGATATTTTCTTTTTTGTATTTTATTTTCTTTCTTACATTTTCTTTCTTATTATTTTCCTTAATTTTATTGCTTATTGTCTATCTATTTCTAATGCGCTCCCTTTCAAATAGACATGGACTCATTGAAGGTAAAGTTGTTTTCCCTAATTTATAGGTTCAACAAAAATACAAACGTGAATTCTTATATTATTTTTTGTGATATTTGTTTTGCAATAGGTCATGTAGAGAATACTCGTCCATCACTATTTGACTATTCCTTGTGGGGTTTCCATCCCTGTAATGCCCGCACTAAATCCTACCCTTTCCTTACTCGACAAGCATTACTCTTTCCTTTCATAGCTTAAAATTTCGGCATTCCTACCTCCTACATGCTGCTGAGTCCCTAACTCTATTCTAACCTGTTATGACTAGTGAGACATGACTTGCAGCCACGTAAGGCTGAAGGGAATCTGAAGCCTCTAGTGAGCCTGGGCCGCGTGACCCTGACAAGTATTACACTCCCAACTGACACAGAGCACGGCCGTGTGAGGGTCACATGACCGTGACCCTTGATAGGGATGGAAGGGGCACGACCGTGTGAACCCACACGTCCGTGTCACTCCGGCCAAGAGAAGGAGAAGCACGGCCGTGTGGAATCGCACGGCCGTGTAGCATGGGCCGAGAGAAGGAGGTGCCCGGCCGTGTGATTCTACACGGCCGTGTCACCTCGACCGAGAAGAAAAAGGGCACGGTCGTGTGTTTTCACACGGCTGTGTCACCTTTGGCTGAGAGGAGGAAGGGCACGACCGTGTCACCTATAGCAGAGAGGGGGCAGGGCAAGGCCATGCGAACCCGCACGGTCGTGCCACAGGCCGTGCGGAGGACCCCCTTTTCTTCGTCGGAAAGGCTTGTTCTCTTATTTTTACTTGCACCTGCCATTCAAAATTCTACCAAACTGTCAAATCCATTCTAAACCAATTAGTGCCAGTATCTTAAGTAAAGCGGAGAGAAGGGAAAAAAAAAGCCAAACTAGAGTTCTATATGTTCCCAAAATAACAAATTCTCAGATCTTTTTCCATTGTTCTGCCACCCCCCCCCAAGCACCGCTCCTGTTGCCCCTCCTTACTCGAGCTTTCCTCTACCTTTATCTGCAGTATAAGGAAAAGTAATCTATAAGCAAACGCTTAGTAAGTATCATCTACTCACAAAATAATGTGTTAAAAAGGAAATACATGCTTTACAAAACTGCTTGAAGAAACACAAAACATGCACTCAATAATTACTCATGCTAAAACCCGTAATTTGGAAATATGTACATGGCATGTATTTTTAAATAGACTCATCATGCAAACATCAACATTTCTAAATAGGATTATCATGAGACGTCAACATAAAACCATGCTTGTATTGAAAATAAGTAATGAAAACCATAAACCTTGCCATACAATAGAGTTCATCAAAACTGTACCTTATAGTCTCTAATTCCCAAACTTAAGAATGCTTTCACTTAAATAAACAATGAACTTGGGAAAACTTCATATTACATACTAGTGAAAATAATAATCAACTTGCTTTGGGCCCGACATTGTACCACTTTGCGCGCATTGATAACCATGATTTTACTGTATTATTTTGATTCATATATGCATGGTTTGATGTTGATTTCATAAGTTTAAATCATGGTTACATCACATTTTATGCATTGTATAGATTTTGGACCTAATTACAAATTATTTTATTTTCGTGTTATTTGATGCTAATATTTGATTCTTATTTTGTAGGCATCAAAGGATCTTGGATTGGGATCTATTTGAACCGAATTTGTGTTTGAATCGGAGTTTAAACGATAAGATCAAGCTGCAGAGCATTATAGACCGTTCATCGAAGATTGGACAGATCTGAACTATCCAGTGAAGATCTGGTCGATCCGACCTAAGGGAGAGTAGATCTAAACCCTAGATCAAGATCAGTACCTTCGATCAGATTTTAGGTGACTTTCCACCGTTGATCAAGCTTCAAATCGATTTCAGCCGTCCGTTCAGATTTGGGTCAGATTTAAATGAGAAGCTACAGTACCCTTTTTTTCTTCCTCGATTCCTCCGCACTGTGCTTCGCGTCCCGCGCTGAGCTTCTTCAGGGATTCCGACCCCATCTCGACTTCTAGATCAGTTTTCCGGCCAACTTCATCGGCGATGATGTTCTCAGATGCTTACGACCAGCTTCCGGCGATCTGAACTCGCTCCAAGGTGGTCCTACAGTGAGAATTCTGTCTGCGATACTCTGCTTCTGCCGCTGCTGATTTGGAGGTGGTCCTCCAATCGGTGGTTCCACTTCCATCAGTGAGCTTTAGCGGTGTTTCTCCACAGCTACTGGACCATTCCCGATGACATTTCATCCATCATCTTCTCCCCATCAGATCTGAGTTTGCAGCTCACAGATTGTCAGATTTCTTGAAGTTGGCAGCTCCGATCTTCGTCAGTTTCGTTTGGAGAGGTGTCCGGTGAATCTGGTAAACGCTGAGCTAAGTTTGGCTACTGAGATTGTCTTCGACGATTGTGGAAGTGAGGTTTCACCAATGCTTCCTTGTGTGACGGCGAGGAGAAGTTGCCGTGAGAAGAGATTTAGTGTTGAGATGGTTTAGGGTTTGCTTTTTTTCATTCTTTACATTGTTGTTAGACTTAGATTTTAGTTTATGTTATTTGGATTCAGTAATGATAGTTTTCTTTTAGCTTAATGTTTTCATTCAAGTGTTTTGAGTAATTTAGTTTCAATCGATTTTGAAGTTGTTGTTAATTTTGCTTTAGCTTAAATTTCAGTACTGTTGAGTCGTTTCATTACTGTAGTTAAGGTTTAAATGTTGCTTTAGATTGTATTCATTATTGTCTTGTTGTTCACTCTTAGTTTAAGTGTGTGTTGATGGTTTAATCACACGTAGGGTGACAATGCGTTGTGATTTGATTATTAGCACATAGTTAGGGTTTCATTTATGCATTAGATTAATTTCTTATTTGTTGTGCTTTACTTTTGTTAGATTTAGATTCAAGCTTAAACCCCCAATTCCATATTTAAAACCCCAAAATAGGAAATAAATACAATCCTAGATTACATCCTACTGTTGGTTCCTCGAGGTTCGATCCTGGGCTCGTTATTACAACATAATTGTGTAGTTAAGGGGTTCATGGAATATATATTGTTAATTTGATTTACGAGTGTGACAGACTTGTTATCACGCATCCTTAATAAGATCCGAGGTAGCTAATCCCGAACCCATTAATGTACTACTAGGCGATCTAGGGGCCTAGGGGCGATCTAGGAGCCCACCCATGAACCTTGTGTCCAGTACAATGCCACATCAAAGTAAAATACTTTCTTTAAATATTGCTTTCTTATACTTTGCACTTACTTATCATTTCATCAAACACTTGGTGTGCACTTAATCCCTCGCACTTATAGGAAAGCACCTCGGGGCACTTGATTATGCTTCTTAGTCCCAAAACTTAATGGGAAGTAAATCAAATACTCTAAACATACTCTTAATCCCAAACTTTAGAGGGCATCTTACAATCATAACATCTATCTCGTTTAACATACATAAAGCATATCATGGCATAAATTTTCTCTTAACTTAAATAGATACATACTACAACATGCATCGACGAAGTAACTTATACTACAGGTGAGAAGTATTTACATCCTTTCGCTAAATCTTACTCTTCTAGGGTGTAGGGAAGATAAATCCCCTCTTGAACACTTTAATCCCCAAGACCTTCCCCGCGTGTACTACTTCCTTGAGAGAAACCCTCTCCTTAGATCCTTCCCTTGAAAACTTCAAGATTTGGAGCCCTAGGTTTCTTGGCCGAAATATCAGAGAGAAGAAGGAGAAGGGAAAATTCGGCTAGGGAAAGAAGAGGAAATGAAAAGTTAGGTTTTCATCTTTTCCTTTCCCTTTTATACTAGGTGGAAGTTGAAGCATATTTTCACACAAAATCTACTTATAATCAATTGTTTCCTATTCTTAATATAATGCTTTACCACCACCCTAATGGCAACTTAAACTAATTTCAAGTAAGAGGTCTTGGGTTCAATCCTAGCCCAAGGCCATTTATAAATTTATTTTTATTTCTTTTATCTCTTCTTCTACTTCTTTTTGCTATATTAAATAGTGGAAATTTATGGGTGTTACAATCCCCCATACCTTATAAAAAGTTCATCCTCGAACTTAGAACAATTGTAGATACTTCTGTCTCATATCATCCTCACGTTCCCATGTTGCTTCTTCATACTGTTGACTTTGCCACAGCACTTTTACTAACGATATCTCTTTGTTTCTCAGTTTCTTAACTTCTTGATCTATTATATGAATAGGTCGACTTTCATAATTGAAATCTTCTTGCACTTGTACCGTCTATGGTTCAATCACTTGGTTTGCATCGGGGACATGCTTCTTCAGCATTGAGACATGGAATACATTATGAATAGCCGACATTTCCTGCGGTGGTTCCAGCTCATAAGCTACCTTACCAACTCTTTTGGTGATCATGTATGCCCCACATATCGTGGACTCAAATTTCCCTTCTTTCCAAACCGCATCACTCCTTGCATAGGAGCCACTTTGAGGAATACTGTATAAAATACCAAAAAATATAGAAAATAATAAGGGAATTTTATGAAATAAAATACCGAAAAATGTAGAAAATAATAAGGGAATTTTCAAAAATTTTTAGAAATTTTTCGAGAATTTTTCGGAGCTCATATGGACGAGTTAACAAGGATAAAAACGGGGTCCGGGAAAGACTATTTAGGCTACCCCATTTAAGCGAGGAAAAGTTATTTTTCTTTTCCTTTCTTATTCTCTTTTTCTTTTATTTTTATTTTCCTTTTTTTTTCCTCAACTGAACGCCATTTTTGCCCGAGTCTTCTTCCCCACGCCTTCTCCCCCTCGCGGCCGATCTGCCCTAACCGCAAGGAGGCGGTTTCCTTCTCCCTCGCGTACAAAGTTGTGGCCAAGGGAAGACACCCCTCTTCTCACCAATTCTGCCCAACCGCCGACGAGCGCAAGCCACTGCTGGTCGAGCCGTCACCTATGCCCTAGCACCCTCTGCTGATCTCCCTTCTTTACCGACGATACCACCCGAGCGCCGGCCACCTTGCTCCTCACGCGTGCCACCACCATCCCGGCGCCACTTCCTCTTCCTCTGCCCTAGCACTGACCTAGTTCCGTGGCTACCAACCGATCGCCGGCGGGGGTGGACATTCAAGGCTCTAGGGTAAGCTAGCTTCGACCGAACCTCCTTCTCTTGATCTTCTTTGACTTTGTGCCTAACCCTAGTCGCTGGTTCATCTTTTCTCTCTTGGGTTGACGATGATAGTAGTAATCTTGGAGAGGGGCTTTTTGATTTTAGCAACCACAACACTGTGGGTTGGACGTTTGCATCGCTAGATTCGTGATCAACACCTGCAATTGAAGAGGAAGAGTGTGGTGATTCCGACAAGTGAGGTTGTGCCTTGTGGTTTTGGATTAGTGGGGGTATCCGGTTGTTTGATCTCAAGCTGAGGTGTTTTCTTGGTTTCCAGCAGCAACTACACTATCCGGCAACACCCTCCTTGGCTGTGGATCAGTATTAGGGGCTGTGAGATTGAGGTAAGATACTTAATTGAATTTGTTTGGATAGGTTTGATTCATTATATAGTTGGTGGTTCATGTGTAGTTAGGTCGACTTGTGGTTAAGTTAGGAATGGAACCCTAAGCTTTGGATTAGGGATAGTTAACTGTGATTAACTATTTAATTAGGGTTCCTGGAGAAAAATAATTTGGTTTAGCTATTTTGCTTATAATTAAACTTAGATAAACTGTACGATTTATTACAGAACTTTGGTTCGAGATGAGCATCTCGACGTTGGATTTGATTGGATTGGACCTGCTATTTGAGGTGGGTACCTTGACTTATCTTTGATAATGTCATGTTGATATGTTTAGTAGGTTATAGCCTTTAGTAATAATTATGTTCGTCCTTGTTTCGGTATGTCACTACTAGATACCTGTTACATGCTTGTTTGCTCACCTGTTTTGCATTTTATGTTAGTACCCACATGATTATTTATATGCTCATAGAGGTAGTGACATACAATGCCTTATTATGTTCAGGACCTAGGTTTTTATTTATACTATACCTGTCTTGTGTACCTTAGATCTTCGGATATGACTTATTGATACTAGGGTACACATTTTATATATATGTGGATTGGTTCAGGATATTGCCTTGCTTAGTGTCATACATCATTCGCATGATTGCATGCTGCGCGATAGTCTGCTCCATTATTGTTGAGCACATTGCCAGTTTCATCACTGTCGGTGCTCCATTGGTCCGCTCATGGGTAGCGTGACGCAGCGTGGTAGCACGTCAGTTTGCTCGGTGGTGCTCCGCTGGGACGCTTATGGGTAGTGTATTGCAGCGTGGTAGCACGGCGGGATCTGTCCCCGTCATCGTGTACCGGGAGATGAGAGCATTGTGCTCCCCCATTTATGATTTGGGGTAGGAGGATAGGTGTACTCCGACAGCATCCCATCCACTCGGTCACTCATCAGGGGCAGTGACGGTAGAGTGCACGGTTGTCACAACCCTACCCACTCGGTCTCACCATCGTGTGTGAGATGTCTGACTGGCGTCAGGGGTGACCAGGACCCATCATTGGCATCATACGCATTTATGCATTTATTGGTTGTGTTTGTTGCATTTATATGCTGCATTTGGATGGATGCATATATTTGACATGCATACAGGATTTATGATACTCTCGGTCTGACGACCTGACTATTCTGATAGGAGGCCCTGGTGAGTACTGTTCTCTTTAGCCTTTTATATTGTGCATCTTCTAGCTTTTGTCCAGGAGACTGTACTCCATAATTATTACTATTTGTTATAGTTTAATATACATGTCAACTAGGTATCTGCTGAGTTGTTGAACTCACCCCCGTGGACACTATCTTTTTCAGATACCAGGTTGTTTATGGAGTCGCTTGGAGTATCCTGTCTGTCGGTCCCCACGTCACATCAGAAGACCTGTCTCTGCTTTTGTTTATTTTTATTTTGGTATATGAACTTTGTGTATTTAACTTTGTGTTCCGATTTTGTTTCTGGAGTGTATTTTGTATTGTTGTGGTGTAAGCCTAGCCGGCTAGCAGTCTTCATTTTTAGTTTTGTATGTGTTGTCCATTGTATTTCCACTGTGTTTGGTGTTGGTACAACCGAGTGGGCTGTTAGATTTACATATAAACTGCGTGGTTGTGTGTATATTCTAGCCGCCTGTGGCTGAGGTATATTGTGCTTGTAGAAACGCTTCAGATTGTCAGCCGTACAGGGGAGATGCTGCCGAAATTTCTTCGGACAGGGACTCCCTTGGGGAGTGACAATTTATTTGGAATCAGAGCCAGGTTTACGAAGCCTGTTTCCTGTGTTTTGATTTCGTGTTTTGGTTTTCTCGATGTGACTTTTCGGGTTTTGGGAACTGGCAGCGGTAGGACATCTCCAAGCTATAGGAGGTATGTTGGTATATTGCTATCCTACCTTTTTGTTGGTATATGCACTGTTGACTATTATAGTTTATGACATGTATTAGCATTCTTTATTTATACCTGTCTAGTTGATATAGCATATATTTTATGTGTTAGGTAAACCACTGATCATGGTCGACTCAAATAGAGATCAAAGATTACAGATTCTGGTGATTTTTCATATCATACTATCAGTAGTTTTAGCTTCTGTTACTACTAGTAGGAGATGGAGGTATATACTAGCCTCTGCTATTGTTAGTTAGGTAGTGGATGATACCTACATATTCATGTTGACTTAGCCAGTAGTGTACCATGTTATCTTAGTTTGTCACACCCCGGAGGAGTCCTTGTCCGAAGAAATTTCGGCAACATCTCCCATGTACGGCGGACAATATGAAACTTTCTACAAACACTATATACCTCAGCCACATGCGGCTGGAATAATAACAATAAATAAACCATCACCACGCAGTTAATATCAATTTCAGCCTCTAGCTGACACAACCACGCAGTTTATATGACAAGTAAACAGCATAATAATACCCTGACTCGAAAATCAACCCTACTCAACTACACTCGTAAAGCTCAAATCCGACGATAAGATCAACTTACCTCTTCTGCCGTCTAGGCAGGCATGTAGTAGAACCAATCTAAACCATACGAAAATCCATCGATCATACGAATCCATACAATATCCAAATCCCCAAACAGAATAAGTCTAACACAGTCTAAATAACAAACCAAAATATAAAAACAGCTTGTGGTCTGCAGGGGACTAGCAACTGGAACTCTCTCCTGACAGCATCAACCTGAAAAAATAACAATAATGGAGGTGGGGTGAATCCAACACTCAGCAGGTACAATTGATATACAAAGTAAGGAAATAACACCTAGCACTAATCATGCGTACAGTCTCCTGATGTAATAAAGGTAAATGCAAACTAAAGTAAACAGGAGAATACTGTACTAACCAGGACCGGGGTATAAGGACAAACAGTCCAAGTGATATGGAAATCCTGTATGCATGTCAAACATAGGTATCCAAACAATATGCAGCATATAAATGTAGCAAACACAAACACAAGCAATAAATGCATCATGCATATGATGCTAATGATGCGTCCTGGTCACCCCTGACGCCAGTCGATCATCTCACACAATAGTGAGGCCGAGTGGGTAGGGCTGTGACAACCGTGCACTCTGTCGACACTACTCCTGATGAGTAACCGAGTGGACGGGATGCTATCGAATTACACCTATCCTCCTACCCCAAATCATAAATGGGGGAGCGCAATGCTCTCAACTGGTACACGATGATGGGGAGGAATCCCTGCCGGATAACACGTTGTGTCACACTACCCATGAGCGGACCAACGGTGCCTAACAGAGTCCCTACTGCAACACACACTGCCTGAATCGACCACTAACCCATGAGTGGTGGTGTGTGCAGATCCATGTAACTGGCGATATGCTCAACAATAATGGAGCGGACTATCGCACAGCATGCAATCATGCAAATGGTGCATGACACTAACCACAAAATATCCTGACCGAATCCATGTATATATAAAAGTGCACCATAGGTCAACGAGTCAAATCAAATCAAAGGTACACAGAAGGTATAAAACCTAGGTCCTGAACATGGTGAAGCATGGTATATCACTACCCCTATAAGCATGTATAAACAGGTAAAGTATACATGAGATGCAAACCAATCAATCAATCAAGCATGTATCAAGTTTTGGGTAGTGATTAACCGAAACAGAATGAGAAACATAATTAATGCAATTTGTTAAATTCACTACTATGTATATCAAATGACATAAGTCAAAAGTACCCGCCTCCAAATAAGAAATGTCCAATCCGACGTCGAGATACCGTCTCGCGTCAAAGTCCTGTGTTATCAAACAGATAATGTATTTAGCTATATAGCTAAATAAAAATCTCCAAACTTATTTAATAACCTTATCCTTCCTTAGAAATGGAATTGATCCCATGTAACAAAACAAGCAATGGATTAAATTCAATACCAATCCATTTCTATACATAAACCTAATTCATCATGTATCAAAATTTACACAATACCTCAATTCACAGCCCCTCTTGATGCTGGAACAAGGGGAGCTGCTCACTGGAGTGTTGCCAGAACCAAACGAAGTCCCCACGGAACCGAATCCCCCTGCTGAAATCCTTCCCACTGATGAGATCATGTTGAGTTAAATAAATGGAAATCACAAATCAAACCACAACTCTCCAGACCACCTAATCTTTTATCTTACTGTTAACAATCGGACCAAGCAGGAAGAACTAAGACTTGACCCTCCTTGCTCCTGGCCGGAAACCACCCGAACAAAGACGTGCCGGTGAAAGACCTAGGGCACGGTGAGAGATCGGCACTGCAGAGATGTAGCACCAGGCACTGTCAACACTGCTCCCTTCAGCCTCTAGTGGTGGCGTCGTCCGGTGCGGCTCGGGAAGGAAAAGGAGAGACCGACCGGCAGAGGGGAGAAGGGATCGGGCGGCGTTCGAAAGAGGAAGAAGAATGTCTCGGTGGCTGGCGGCTAGGGCACAGGGAAAAAGGGTCGGCGTCGGCAGAGAAGAAGAAGAAAGCAAACTTGGCTGAGGGTTTATCCGCGAGAGGAGACGGCGGTTTGCATCGTCGATTGGGAGAGGCGGTTAGGGCAAGGATCAGGAGGAGGCTTGGCGTCGGCGCGAGTTCGGCAGGGAGAAAGGAATCAGCGGGGAAAATAAAAAAAAATAAGGAAAAAGGAATTTATAAAATAAACAAATTCCTCGCTTAAATGGGTAGCCTAAACAGGCTTTCCCGGAAACCAAATCTTATCCCCGTTAACTCGTCCATACGAGCTCCAAAAAATTCTCGAAAAATTTCTAAAAATTCTGAAAAATTCCCGTATCAATATTTGGCTATTTTCGGTGTTTTACATAGTTAATTTCATCAGTAGATAATTGATTTACTCTTCTTACATCTGTTAGAAGAAGTCTGATTTACACTTGTTGATTTGGGTAGTCTTGGATTGATATACCTTAGTTGCTTGTGGAGGATTAAGGTATTCTTGATTAGTTAGTAGATGATCGATTTAGTTTTGTTGGTCCGATCAGTAGAGGATTGTCATACTCTATTTTTAGAGGTTCAAATTTTTGGGTTATTTGTGCTTAGTTAGGTATCTAGAGCACATTTAAGTACATGTTTTGTACTGACGTGGGAAAGACTGAATTAGTCGTATACCGTTGCCGGTTTGGTCAATCTATAGAGGATCGATGTATCCTATTCCATGGGTACATTAATTTTAGACTGTATGTACCTAGTTGGATAACATAGAAGGTAGCATAGGGAATATCAAGGTGATTGGATTAAATATGTTGATTCTGCATATATATATGGTGTGTACATATGATTATTATGTGTTTTAGGAGTGTTATGATGGACGGTCTAATTGCATGTAGTGGGTGTATACCTTTCTAGTTATGATTGTTGTGGGTTTCTAGTAGATTATACCCGAGTGGTCTGATTAGGTTATTGGAGGTATATTGTCGATTAAATCTATGTTGTGAAATGTACACATGTGTTTGAGTGTTTTATTAGAGGTATCTTATCGATTTAATCTGAGTTGTGATATGTGTAGATGTGTTCGGTGTAATATTCGAGGTATCTTGTTTATTATATTTGTTCTGTGTGTACACTCGTGTCGATTATGATTTGTTAGAAGTATTAAGTTGATTATACTCTTGGCATAGGTGTATATATGTCATGTGAGTGTTGTTTGAGGTGTATTATCGATTATACCTATGTTGATATATGCACACGGGTTCGGTATGCATTATTGGAGGTATCACGATGATTTATACCTATGTTGTGAGTATGTTTGGTGTGTACTAATTGGAGGATTATGTCGATCATACATATGTTGTGTGTGCACGTGTGCCAGGTGTATCGTTGGTAGCATCATGATGATTCTACCTATGTTGAATGTAGAATGTTGAGTGTCTACATTATGTTATTGGTTGTATTACCCCGTCAACTAATTCTCCTATTAGTGGGTGACCGACCCACTAGGAAGATGATAGAGTTTACTATGGATTTGATTTGCTTACTAGGTTGTTATACCCTAGGCTACCCACAGTGATCTATGGTAGAGAGATCTCGTGCAGTCTCTAGCTAGATAGTTAGGTGCCTTGGGCACTTATGTATTGTTTATGGTGGAGCGTTGCTCCCACACATGTTATGGATTGTTTGTGGTGAAGCGTTGCTCCCACATATTGCGAATTGCTTGTAGCGGAGTATTGCTCCCATATTTATTGCAGATACATATTACGGATTATTTGTAGTAGAGTGTTACTTCCACATATTGAGGATTTTTTGTGGTAGAGCGTTGCTCCCACCTATGTGGTATTTCTTATGATGGAGCGTTGCTCTCACACTGGAGGATCTATTACTTGGTGTTTATTGTCGAGGATCTTATGGTTGAGGATGTCTGATTTACGGACATTATAAGTTCTTGGTTTTATCTTTTAGGCTAATAGTGTCGTAGATGTTATCATGGACTCGATGATTTGGGCATCCCTAGGATATAGGATCAGAATTCGTTATCGTTATTGACGACGTGGTGTTTTATTCCTGATTTGAGGTGTATCACGTACACCATCTTCGCATAGTTCTAAGGATGTTTCGACGGAAACATTATATGTGAATTCAGTAGTGCGCATTTTGATTGTCTTCTATGAGATGATTGAGACACATGGTCACCAGTAGGGGTATACCGTGGATCCATAGAAGATAGATGTTGTTACCAGTTGGGAGTTGTCATAGTCTATACATGAGACTCGCAACTCCCTTTGTCGAGCTAGTTATTACCGGAGGCTCGTTGGGGGTTTTCCACGCGTTGCTATGCCACTGACACGCCTGACCAGGAAAGGTGTGAAGTTCACGTGGTTCGAGGACTACGAGACCAGCTTCCAGGAGCTGAAGCGGAGATTAGTGTCTGCTCCAGTTTTGATTTTACCTTCTGGAGAGGATGGATTTATACTCTATACTGACGCTTCTCTAGAGGGTTTGGGCACTGTTCTGATGCAGCATGGCAGAGTAGTCTCCTATGCTTCTCGTCAGTTGAAGGAGCATGAGAAGAACTACCCTATACATAATCTGGAGCTAGCCGCCATTATCTTTGCTTTGAAGATTTAGCGACATTATTTATATGGCATTACATTTGAGATTCTCATTGACCATAAGAATCTCAAATATCTGTTCACTCAAAAGGAACTTAATCTCTGACAGAGCAGATGGATGAAGTTCCTGAAGGATTATGTCTGTACCTTTAGCTATCACCCGGGGAAAAGCTAATGTGGTTGCCGATGCACTTAGCCGGAAGTCCAGAGGGACTTTAGCTTGCCACTGAGTAGTGGTCATGGATTTGATGCAGGGATTTTCTGAATTGGGCCTTGAGGAACAGGGACAGACAGAGCTGTAACGACCCACCTTCCACTACTAGGCTGTAAGGCGAATCGCTACGGTTACTGTGCTAAGCTGCGCGGAAAACTGATCTAATTTGAGTTTTTTTTTTTTTTATGCTACTGATATCTGACCTAATACATGTTATTGGTTCTACTTGTGCTAAGGGAGATGATCTAAGGGATACCTAGTGTATCCTACATCCCCTACGGTCAAGGAGCTGGACTGATAAGTTTCTTGGGCGAAACCTGAGCTTCCCAATCGATCCGAGCTGGACTGGATCGATTGCTCTTGGTTGGATCGGTCCGTGGATCGATCGGAGCTGGGGAACGTTCTGTTCCCGACTGGATCGGTCGGTAGAGCGATCCAGGTGTGGCTGGATCGGTCGGTCGGACCGATCCAGGTATGTCTGGATCGGTCGGCTGACCGATCCAGGCACCTGGAAATCGGGGACTCGCTACTGTGTTGTACTGTATCGGTCGGCTGACCGATCCAGGAGGATACAGTAGCATACTGTATCTGGCTGGATCGGTCGGCTGACCGATCCAGTGACACAGCCAGGCCCTGATCGGTCGGGAGACCGATCAGAGTCTGATTTCACCCGGGGACTCGGATTTCAGCACTTTGGCGTGCCAAAACCCCACTTAACACCTAACTAATGCATCATAACTATTCTAACAACATATAATAACATTCCAACGACATAAACTAGTAATCTGACTTAACATAGGGCATAGTTTAGGAATTCATGGCAACACATAACTAAAAGTGCCTAGAACATGGAAACCAAAACCAATAAATAAAATGCTAAAGTAAATGCTAAAGAGTCTAATGCTCAATTTGTTACGTCCCCTAAGGACCTTTGATTCCAGTTCCATACACACACATCATCTTGCATTGACCTCCAGCCTCCACTGCTAGTCCACTTTTCCTTTACCTTTATCTGCAGTATAAGAAAAGTAGTATCTGTAAGCTAACAAGCTTAGTAAGAAACCATCTACCTCACAAAAAAACATGCATTCGGTGCAATATGGTTTTTAAAGCATGCTATTTGAAAATGTGCACTGAACTTGCTAAGTCATGGTATACTGAAATCATGAAGCATAACATATAAGCATGGCATGAGCACTGAATCATATCGTAGCAAGCAATAAAACACTGAACTGGACATAAGCTAAACTAACTGAAACTAAATCTGTAACTGGAAACAAACTCAACTAGCATAATTGATTTTGAGGTTTGAAATCTAATACATAATAGGTGAAAATACTAAACATGCTGTTGGGCCCGGCAACTGTACTTGCTGTGCGCGCATCCCTACTAGACCCGGGGTTGCAAGTCCCGAATTTAGCAGGGTTGTCTAGACTATCTGAACCTAGGTACGACTGTGGGTGTCCAACCCAATGGATATCTAATCTAGTACAGTGCCACTGAAAATAAAATACTGATATCTATAGCTAACTGATATAACATGCTGTTTCTAGGTTATCTGAACCTAGAGCTAGGTTATCTGAACCTAGAGGCGACTGTGGGAGCCACCCATTGGACCGTAGTCCCATAAAACTGAACTAAACTAATGTGCTAGTTTAAATGCCTCTAATGCATTTAGCTGAGCTATTAAACATAACTGAGGTGGTATTTAGCTACACTAACATTTTACCGAACACTTGGTGTGCTCCAACTCTCTCCTCTAATAGGGAGATCACCTCTAGGCACCCGACAACGTCTAGAATCTCCAACTAAAGGAGAACAACGTGTCCGGCCCGTCTAGAGGTGTTCAACTAGATCCCTAAATCCTCGAGGAGGGTTTAAACATACCCTATGTGCCGGAAAAACCTGCATATAGCTAAAACTAATGCGTAGGAAACCAACCGGAGCTATTATACCGCAGGTGAGGGGTTTCTTACCTCGTACGCTAAATTCCTTACAATTCTATTCGCTAGAATTCCGGTGGAGATGACCTTCTCGACGACCCGCTCACGTCTTCGTGTTCCTCTCGCGGAGAAGAACCTCTTTTGTGTTGGAGTCGTTGCCGGAAGGTGAGCCGAGAGTCCTTGGGTTTTTGGCGCCGAGAGAGGAGGAGGAGGAGGAGGTGGCGTCGGCGTTGAGGGTTTGGAGAGGGAGGAGTTTCCCGAACCAAGCAAAAATAAACCAAACCCACTTAACCCTCCTATTTATATTAAGTGGTAATTCCGGTCAACTCTAATATAAATATAAATGTTTCTCCTTTCTCTCAGCACGGCCCTGCTGGGTTCACTGGTTACTAACATTATCCCTTAAACCATAGGTCTCGGGTTCGATTCCCGCTTAGGCCGTTTTCGTTTATATTTATTTTTGCTACTTCCGCTACTCGGAAAATTCCGGAAAAATATCTAAAAATTCCAGAACAATCATACTATATTTCTAAAACAGTTTTGAGAATTTTCGGGCGTTACAATCCCCCATACCTTATAAAAAGTTCGTCCTCGAACTTAGAACAATTCTGGATACTCCTGTCTCATGCTGGCCTCTGTCTCCCAAGTCGCCTCTGCTGCTGTATGATTTTGTCAGCTGACTTTGACTAATGGTACCTCCTTGTTCCGTAATCTCTTTACTGCTCGGTCTATTATCTGAATAGGCCGACTGTCATAGCTGAGATCATCACGGACCTGTACCAACTGGGGCTCAATCACCTGGGTGGCGTCTGGAATATGCTTCTTCAGCATGGAGACATGAAATACGTTGTGGACAGCTGACATCTCCTGTGGTAGCTCTAGCTCATATGCTACCTTGCCCACTCTCTTCGTGATGAGGTAGGGTCCCACATATCTGGGAGCTAGCTTGCCTTTCTTCCCAAAACGCATGACTCCCTTCATGGGAGCTACTCTGAGGAAAACTGTATCCCCAACTGAAAACTCTAGGGGTCTGCGTCGTGTATCGGCATAGCTCTTCTGACGGCTCTGTGCTGTCTCTATCCTCTGGCGAATCTGCTGTATGGCTGCTGTGGTATCTGCTACTAGATCTGTCTGAAGCTCTAGTTCTTTATGTTCACCACTCTCATACCAGCAGATTGGTGATCTGCACCTCCGCCCATAGAGTGCCTCATAAGGAGCCATGCCGATAGTGGCCTGATAACTGTTGTTGTATGCAAATTCTGCTAGACTCAGATATTTGCACCAACTTCCCTTGAAATCTAGGGTACAAGCTCGGAGCATATCTTCGAGTACCTGGTTTACTCGCTCCGTCTGACCATCTGTCTGAGGATGGAAGGCTGTGCTGAATTTTAACTGGGTGCCCATAGCTGACTGCACACACTTCCAAAAGTGTGATGTAAATCTGCTGTCTCTGTCTGATATAATGGTCTGTGGGACTCCATGCAGCCTGACAATCTCCTTGAGATACAACTGAGCTAGCTGCTCCATGGAGTAGGATATTCTAATAGCTAAGAAGTGGGCTGATTTAGTCAACCTGTCGACTATTACCCAGATGGCATCAAAACCATTCGTGGTTCTGGGTAGTCCCACTATGAAGTCCATCGAGATATCCTCCCACTTCCATTCTGGAATCTGAACTCCTCCTGGTCGCTGATGTTCTGCCTTGACCCTCTGACAGGTGAGGCAGATGCTAACATATCTGGCGATGTCTCGCTTCATCCCGGGCCACCAAAAATGTTTCTTCAGGTCTTGATACATTTTGGTGGAGCCTGGATGCATCGCACAGGGAGTCCTGTGAGCTTCATCTAAAATCTGTCTCCGTAGCTCCTCCTGATCTGGAACACAGAGTCTATCACCAAAATACAACACCCCGCTATCGGACACTCTGAATTCTCTACTTTCTAATTCTGTTAGCCCTTGCTTGATTTTCTGAATTTCAGGGTCCTGATCCTGAGCTGACTGAATATCACCAAGCAAGGTAGACTCTGAGGTCATAGTAGAGAGCTGTCCGACGATGAGTTCGAGACCAAAATCCGCGACCTCCTTCTGTAGGGGTGGTGACATGGCTGCTAGAGATAATAAGGTAGCGCTGGATTTTCTGCTAAGTGCATCTGCTACCCTATTGGCTTTCCCTGGGTGGTAGAGGATGTCTATGTCATAATCTTTGACTAGCTCTAGCCACCTGCGCTGTCGCATATTCAGATCCTTCTGAGTGAAGAAGTACTTCAGACTCTGATGATCTGTATACACTCTGCACTGAGCTCCATACAAGTAATGTCTCCAAATTTTGAGAGCGAACACTACTGCTGCAAGCTCAAGATCATGAGTAGGGTAGTTCTTCTCATAATCCTTGAGTTGTCTGGAGGCATAGGCGATTACCTTGCCATCTTGCATCAACACTGCTCCTAATCCCAATTTAGAGGCGTCACTATATATATCGAAGCTGTCTGTATTTTCTGGCAGTGTCAGAATAGGTGCACTAGTCAATCTCCTCTTGAGTTCACTGAAGCTGTTCTCGCAGTCCTCTGTCCACTGAAATTTCTTGTTCTTCCTGGTGAGAGCTGTCAGTGGGGAGGCTATCCTGGAGAAGTCCTCTACAAACTTTCTGTAATATCCTGCTAATCCCAGAAAGCTCCTAATCTCGCTGGCGTTCTTAGGTCTCCTCCAGTTACTTACTGCTTCTATCTTGTTGGGATCTACCATAATACCATCCTTTGAGATGACGTGACCCAGGAAGGACACCTGATTTAGCCAAAACTCACATTTCGTGAACTTGGCGTATAGCTGGTTCTGCTGAAGGGTCTGCAATACTAGTTTCAGGTGCTCTGAGTGTTCTTCCTGAGTTCCTGAGTAGATAAGAATGTCATCGATAAACACAATAACAAACTGATCTAAATACTCCTGAATACCTATTCATAAGATCCATGAATGTAGTGGAGCATTTGTCACGCCAAAGGCATGACTACGAACTCGTAATGTCCGTATCTGGTCTGAATGTTGTCTTGGTATATCACCCTCCTTGACTCTGACTTGGTGATATCCTGATCTGAGGTCAATCTTAGAGAACACTGCTGCTCCCTTTAACTGGTCGAACAGGTCATCTATTCTGGGAAGAGGATACCTGTTCTTGATCGTGACCTGATTCAGTGCTCTGTAGTCTATACATAGCCGCATGCTTCCATCCTTCTTCTTCACGAATAGCACAGGCGCTCCCCATGGTGAGTGACTAGGGCGTATGAAGCCCTTGTCAAGTAGCTCCTGTAGCTGCTCATGAAGTTCCTTCAGTTCTGCTGGAGCCATGCGGTAGGGCGCTTTGGAAATAGGATTGGTGCCGGGGAAGAGCTCTATCTCAAATTCAATCTCCCTGGCTGGTGCTAGGCCTGGTAACTCTTCAGGGAAGACTGCTGGGTAGTCACATACAACTCGGACCTCTGTTAGCTGTTGGTCCTCGTCCTGGCTGGTAGTGACTACATGTGCTAGGTACCCCGTACATCCCGAATCCATCAACTTCTGTGCCTTCATAGCTGAGAGAAATTTTCTGGCTTTTCTCTTTGGTTCTCCGATGTACTCGAACTGTGCTTCTGCTTCGGGTTGGAATACGACTTTCTATTTACGGCACTCTATGGAAGCACCGTATCTGATCAGGAAGTCCATTCCAAGGATGACGTCGTAGTCAGTCATTTCCAGCAGGATCAGATCACAGAAGAGTTCTCTGTCTGCTATAATGACTGGCACTGCTCTGAGCCAGTGCGTCGATGCCATGACCTCTCCTGAAGGTAGTGCCGTCAGAAACTGACCACTGAGTACTTCTGGGGGTATTTCTAATTTCTCGGAGAACATCCTGGCTATATATGAATGGGTTGCCCCAGTATCAAATAGAACAGTAGCACTATACTGAAAAATGCTAATCTGACCTGTGACGACTGTCGAGGCATTTGCTACGTCCTCTCTGGTGAGTGAGTAGATCCTCGCATTCGCCATAGCTGGAGGGGCTTCTAATCGGCCCTGGCTGATGAGTGGACCTTCTAGAGCGGCCTGCATCTGATGTAACTGAGCTGGCTGGCCTGCATACTGGATCTGCTGTGGCTGAGGAAGACCGGTCTTGTTCGGGCACTGCTTGGCCATGTGCCCTTCTTGTCCACATTCAAAGCATCCTCGTGTGCCCTTGCGACAAACCCCTGGGTGGAATTTCCCACAAGTGGCACACTTTGGATAACTGGGTCGCTTGCTAGATGGTCCTCCTTTTGAGTCACTCCCTGATTTGCGCTTGTTGTTGGAGTTCCCTTTCCAGTTAGAGCTGTGGCCTTGCTGTTTTTGAGTGTGAGAGTTTCCTTGGCCCTTGGACTCTGAGGAGACTTGCTTCTGCTGCTTTATGCTGTTCTGGTAATGCTCTGTGGTCAAGGCACTGCTCACTAACTCCTCTGTGGTTTGTGGCCTATGTATGCCACCAGCCACGTTCACTGCTATCTCTGGCCTCAGCATCTTGAGCATCAACTGATCCGTTCTTTTTCTGTGCTGACTAGCTCGGGACGAGCCAACTGTTGAATTTCTTCACGGCTTCCTCAAGTGATAGGTTGCCCTGACGAAACTCGGTGAACTCGTCGTAGTGGCGGTTTGTAACCCGATATGAAAGAACTCCTCAAAGAATTCCTTCTCAAAGTCAGCCCATGTCATCGGTTCTGATTCTTTCCCACCACATGCGTGCGTCTCCTGTCAGGCCGAAGGAGGCACACTTCACCTTCTCGTGTTACGGCCATCCAGAAGCTACATCGTGCTCTCCAGTGTTTTGAACCAGGCTTGTGCATCCCATGGTTCACTAGCGCCTGAGAAGTTCTCTGGCTTGACTCGCTGCACTGGATCGGATAGGCTTCCTTTCTTGGCTCAGCTTTGGGACTCTGGTGCTGGTATTGGTCGTAGGCTGGATGGTGGAACCTCTAAGACTACCGAGTCGTCAAATTCGGTTCCGGGGTGACTGGGATTCTGATTAGCCTTTAAGGTGGCTATTTCTGTTCTTTACTAGTTTCTTTATGCGAGCCACTAATCTTTGTAAGGTGCGGAGGAGGCGCCTCTTCTTTGGGGCTCGATGGCTAGTGCCCTTCTTGGGCTCCTCGTGCCATTTCTAAAGACATAGAGAAGATATGTATAACTAATACTATCACAGTTCTATAATCACTGATATCATGTTCAAAGACTATCTCATACTAGCAGGAAGTAGGCATATAAACATGAACTGTAACTAGAAAGCAATAACAATAAGGAGAGTAGAGGTATTCTTACTTGGAAGCTGCAGGTACAATGCTGATGTGTGTGTAGGAAGTATGGAACACTGCTCTGATACCACTCTGTAACGACCCACCTTCCACTACTAGGCTGTAAGGCGAATCGCTACGGTTACTGTGCTAAGTTGCGCGGAAAACTGATCTAATTTGAGTTTTTATGCTACTGATATCTGACCTAATACATGTTATTGGTTCTACCTGTGCTAAGGGAGATGATCTAAGGGATACCTAGTGTATCCTACATCCCCTACGGTCAAGGAGCTGGACTGATAAGTTTCTTGGGCGAAACCTGAGCTTCCCAATCGATCCGAGCTGGACTGGATCGATTGCTCTTGGTTGGATCGGTCCGTGGATCGATCGGAGCTGGGGAACGTTCTGTTCCCGACTGGATCGGTCGGTAGAGCGATCCAGGTGTGGCTGGATCGGTCGGTCGGACCGATCCAGGTATGTCTGGATCGGTCGGCTGACCGATCCAGGCACCTGGAAATCGGGGACTCGCTACTGTGTTGTACTGTATCGGTCGGCTGACCGATCCAGGAGGATACAGTAGCATACTGTATCTGGCTGGATCGGTCGGCTGACCGATCCAGTGACACAACCAGGCTCTGATCGGTCGGGAGATCGATCAGAGCCTGATTTCACCCGGGGACTCGGATTTCAGCACTTTGGCGTGCCAAAACCCCACTTAACACCTAACTAATGCATCATAACTATTCTAACAACATATAATAACCTTCCAACGACATAAACTAGTAATCTGACTTAACATAGGGCATAGTTTAGGAATTCATGGCAACACATAACTAAAAGTGCCTAGAACATGGAAACCAAAACCAATAAATAAAATGCTAAAGTAAATGCTAAAGAGTCTAATGCTCAATTTGTTACGTCCCCTAAGGACCTTTGATTCCAGTTCCATACACACACATCCTCATCTGCATTGACCTCCAGCCTCCACTGCTAGTCCACTTTTCCTTTACCTTTATCTGCAGTATAAGAAAAGTAGTATCTGTAAGCTAACAAGCTTAGTAAGAAACCATCTACCTCACAAAAAAACATGCATTCGGTGCAATATGGTTTTTAAAGCATGCTATTTGAAAATGTGCATTGAACTTGCTAAGTCATGGTATACTGAAATCATGAAGCATAACACATAAGCATGGCATGAGCACTGAATCATATCGTAGCAAGCAATAAAACATTGAACTGGACATAAGCTAAACTAACTGAAACTAAATCTGTAACTGGAAACAAACTCAACTAGCATAATTGATTTTGAGGTTTGAAATCTAATACATAATAGGTGAAAATACTAAACATGCTGTTGGGCCCGACAACTGTACTTGCTGTGCGTGCATCCCTATTAGACCCGGGGTTGCAAGTCCCGAATTTAGCAGGGTTGTCTAGGCTATCTGAACCTAGGGACGACTGTGGGAGTCCAACCCAATGGATATCTAATCCAGTACAGTGTCACTGAAAATAAAATACTGATATCTATAGCTAACTGATATAACATGCTGTTTCTAGGTTATCTGAACCTAGAGCTAGGTTATCTGAACCTAGAGGCGACTGTGGGAGCCACCCATTGGACCGTAGTCCCATAAAACTGAACTAAACTAATGTGCTAGTTTAAATGCCTCTAATGCATTTAACTGAGCTATTAAACATAACTGAGGTGGTATTTAGCTACACTAACATTTTACCGAACACTTGGTGTGCTCCAACTCTCTCCTCTAATAGGGAGATCACCTCTAGGCACCCGACAACGTCTAGAATCTCCAACTAAAGGAGAACAACGTGTCCGGCCCGTCTAGAGGTGTTCAACTAGATCCCTAAATCCTCGAGGAGGGTTTAAACATACCCTATGTGCCGGAAAAACCTGCATATAGCTAAAACTAATGCGTAGGAAACCAACCGGAGCTATTATACCGTAGGTGAGAGGTTTCTTACCTCGTACGCTAAATTCCTTACAATTCTATTCGCTAGAATTCCGGTGGAGATGACCTTCTCGACGACCCGCTCACGTCTTCACGTTCCTCTCACGGAGAAGAACCTCTTTCGTGTTGGGGTCGTTGCCGGAAGATGAGCCGAGAGTCCTTGGGTTTGGGCGCCGAGAGAGGAGGAGGAGGAGGTGGTGGCGTCGGCGTTGAGGGTTTGGAGAGGGAGGAGTTTGCCGAACCAAGAAAAAATAAACCAAACCCACTTAACCCTCCTATTTATATTAAGTGGTAATTCCGGTCAACTCTAATATAAATATAGATGTTTCTC
This sequence comes from Zingiber officinale, assembly GCF_018446385.1. Classification (NCBI taxonomy): domain Eukaryota; kingdom Viridiplantae; phylum Streptophyta; class Magnoliopsida; order Zingiberales; family Zingiberaceae; genus Zingiber; species Zingiber officinale. The sequence continues at coordinate 59,470,118 of NC_055986.1, forward strand.
CTTTCTCTCAGCACGGCCCTGCTGGGTTCACTGGTTACTAACATTATCCCTTAAACCATAGGTCTCGGGTTCGATTCCCGCTTAGGCCGTTTTCGTTTATATTTATTTTTGCTACTTCCGCTACTCGGAAAATTCCGGAAAAATATCTAAAAATTCCAGAACAATCATACTATATTTCTAAAACAGTTTTGAGAATTTTCGGGCGTTACAATCCCCCATACCTTATAAAAAGTTCGTCCTCGAACTTAGAACAATTCTGGATACTCCTGTCTCATGCTGGCCTCTGTCTCCCAAGTCGCCTCTGCTGCTGTATGATTTTGCCAACTGACTTTGACTAATGGTACCTCCTTGTTCCGTAATCTCTTTACTGCTCGGTCTATTATCTGAATAGGCCGACTGTCATAGCTGAGATCATCACGGACCTGTACCAACTGGGGCTCAATCACCTGGGTGGCGTCTGGAATATGCTTCTTCAGCATGGAGACATGAAATACGTTGTGGACAGCTGACATCTCCTGTGGTAGCTCTAGCTCATATGCTACCTTGCCCACTCTCTTCGTGATGAGGTAGGGTCCCACATATCTGGGAGCTAGCTTGCCTTTCTTCCCAAAACGCATGACTCCCTTCATGGGAGCTACTCTGAGGAAAACTGTATCCCCAACTGAAAACTCTAGGGGTCTGCGTCGTGTATCGGCATAGCTCTTCTGACGGCTCTGTGCTGTCTCTATCCTCTGGCGAATCTGCTGTATGGCTGCTGTGGTATCTGCTACTAGATCTGTCTGAAGCTTGCCACTGAGTAGTGGTCATGGATTTGATGCAGGGATTTTCTGAATTGGGCCTTGAGGAACAGGGACAGACAGAGCAGGGTATTCTGGTTACCATGGTTGCTCAGTCGTCGATTAGGATGAGGATCCGAGAGGCCCAGTCCAGTGATCAACATTTGCAGTTTATTGACAGTCAAATAGCTTCCGGGCAGCAGACCAAGTTCACACGAGATGAGGAGGGTATTATATACTTCTGAGGCATATTATGCGTACCTCAGTCTCACCCGGTCTTACAGGAACTACTTCAGGAGGCTCATCGCTCTTGATTTGCGATCCATCCATGTGGGACCCGCATGTATCGAGATTTGAGGCGTTCCTACTGGTGGAATGGTATGAAGAAAGACATCACGGAATTTGTAGCTAGATGTCTTGTCTGTCAACAGGTAAAGGCTGAACATCAAAGACCTGCCAGTTTACTTCAGCGGATTCCTATTCCTGAGTGGAAATGGGAACACATTACTATGGACTTTGTGGTGGGTTTGCCGAGGTCACGACGAGGCCATGACGCGATTTGGGTTATCGTTGATCGATTAACCAAATCGGCACACTTCTTAGTGATCCGGAAGATTGATTCCCTGGATCAATTTGCAGATCTGTATTGCTAAGAGATCATCAGATTACATGGTGTCCCTTTGACTATTATTTCGGATAGAGAACCCCGGTTCACGTCTTGATTCTGACAGAGTCTGCAGCAGACCTTGGGCACTCAGCTCCAGCTTACCATCCGCAGACAGATGGACAATCAGAGCGAACCATTGAGACTCTAGAGGACTTGCTGAGGTCATGTGTATTGGATTTTGGAGGCAGTTGGGAGGACCACTTGCCATTGGTAGAGTTCGCCTATAACAACAGCTATCATTCGACTATCCAGATGACACCGTTTGAAGCGTTGTATGGTAGGACTTGTCGGACACCCACCCTCTGGGATGATGTTGGGGAGGCCAAGTTGTTGGGACCTCATAGAGCTCAGCATGAGGCAGAGTTGGTCCGTACTATCAGACAGAGGATGTTAGAGGCACAAGACCGCCAGAAGAGTTATGTAGATCGGAGACACAAACCCCTGGAGTTCTCTACAGGCGACCATGTTTTTTTTTTGCACATTTCACCCACGAAAGGGGTGAAGAGGTTTGGCCTCAGAGGTAAGCTAGCTCCGCGATACATTGACCCTTTCCAGATTCTTGAGAGGATTGGAGTAGTAGCTTATCGTCTGGCACTACCACCGTCCCTGGTAGGCGTCCACGACGTATTCCACGTATCTATGTTGAGGAGATACGTACCCGACCCGACACATGTGCTAATAGATATCTCAGTTCCTATTCAGTCTGACGTCACTTATGAGGAGATTCTGATACGGATTCTAGACTGGAAAGAGCGTCAGTTGCGGAACAAGACTATCCGGCTGGCTAAAGTCGGATGGCAGCATCATTCGAACGAGGAGGCTACCTGGGAGCTCGAGGATACTATTCGAGCTCAATACCCCCACCTTTTTACTTGAGGTATGTGATTTAATTTACCGTTCAGCATTTATACTCTTTACCTATTGTTAGTATTTGTTGATGGTAGATAACGAAATTTAGGGACCAAATTTTTATTAGTGAGGGAGAATATAAAATACCAAAAAAAATGTAGAAAATAATAAGGGAATTTTCTGAAATTTTTAGAAATTTTTCGAAGCTCGTATGGACGAGTTAACAAGGATAAAAACGGGGGTCCGGGAAAGCCTGTTTAGGCTACCCCATTTAAGCGAGGAAAAGTTATTTTTCTTTTCCTTTCTTATTCTCTTTTTATTTTATTTTTATTTTCCTTTTTTTTTTCCTCAGTCGAACACCGTTTTTGCCCGAGTCTTCTTCCCGGCGCCTTCTCCCCCTCGCGGCCGATCTGCCCTAACCGCAAGGAGGCGGTTTCCTTCTCCCTCGCGTACAAAGTCATGGCCAAGGGAAGACACCCCTCTTCTCACCGATTCTGCCCAACTGCCGGCGAGCGCGAGCCACTGCCGGTCGAGCCGTCGCCTATGCTCTAACACCCTTTGCTGATCTCCCTTCTTTACCGACGACACCACCCGAGCACCGGCCACCTTGCTCCTCACGCGCGCCACAACCGTCCCGGCGCCACTTCCTCTTCCTCTGCCCTAGCACTGACCTAGTTTCGCGGCTACCAACCGATCGCCGGCCGGGGGGGGGGGGGGGGGGGGGGGTGGACATTCAAGGCTCTAGGGGTAAGCTAGCTTCGACTGAACCTCCTTCTCTTGATCTTCTTTGACTTTATGCCTAACCCTAGTCACTGGTTCATCTTTTCTCTCTTGGGTTGACGATGATAGCAGTAATCTTGGAGAGGGGCTGCTTGATTTCAGCGACCACAACACTGTGGGCTGGACGTTTACATCGCTAGATTCGTGATCAGCACCTGCAATTGAAGAGGAAGAGTGTGGTGATTCCGACAAGTGAGGTTGTGCCTTGTGGTTTTGGATTAGTGGGGGTATCCGGTTGTTTGATCTCAAGCTGAGGTGTTTTCCTGGTTTCCAGTAGCAGCTACACTATCCGGCAACACCCTCCTTGGCTGTGGATCAATATTAGGGGATGTGAGATTAAGGTAAGATACTTAATTGAATTTGTTTGGATAGGTTTGATTCATTATATAGTTGGTGGTTCATGTGTAGTTAGGTCGACTTGTGGTTAAGTTAGGAATGGAACCCTAAGCTTTGGATTAGGGATAGTTAACTGTGATTAACTATTTAATTAGGGTTCCTGGAGAAAAATAATTTGGTTTAGCTATTTTTCTTATAATTAAACTTAGCTAAACTGTACGATTTATTACAGGACTTTGGTTCGAGACGAGTATCTCGACGTTAGATTTGATTGGATTGGACCTTGTATTTGAGGCAGGTACCTTGACTTATCTTTGATAATGTCATGTTGATATGTTTAGTAGGTTATAGCCTTTAGTAATAATTATGTTCGTCCTTGTTTCAAGAGTAGTACCGCTCAATTCATTCAACAGTAGTAATTTAGTTACTGACAACTCATTTAATTAATATCTAGCTCCAAGAGTAGTACCACTCAATTTCATTGTCATGTCGAAACTAAGTCCACCTGCAGGATTTACATGACAATCCTTATAAGCTTCTCAAGGGGATATCATCAACCTAGATAACTAGGACACAGTTTCCTTCTATAATCAACAACACACCATATAAATAATATTATTTCCTAACTTATCAGACCTTTTGATTTAATGAAATAAATCTCACCCTTTGATAAATTAAAGAAATAAATACTAACTATATGTGCTTGTTATTATATCGGGATTAAGAGTACACACATCCATAATAACAGAGGTTATGTTTTTTTTATGTAGTTAGTATAAAAAGAACAAGCTCAAATGGTCTTGCTCAATACACACATAGTGTACTAGTGTAATTTTATAGTCAAGATAAACTAATATCAAATTACACTACAACCATTCTAATGGTTTATCCCAATCCATCTTGGTTGTAAGCTACTATTTATAATTTCTAAGGAACTGATAACATGATCTTCTGTGTGACACCACACACCATGTTATCTACAATATAAATTAAATGGATAACTGCATGCAGACATTTGACCAATGTAATTCTCATTTCAAAATAAATGTTCATACAAAAAGTTAGGCTTTTAGTATACATCCTAACACTTAACCTAGTTGATTACATCAAAACTACCATGAGGTTCCAATGATCTCCCCCTTTTTGATGTGCATCAATCCAAATTCAAGTTAGGGTCAAAATAGTGCAATAAATTTTATAAAGAAATTACACAAATAACATTATAGAAACATTAAGTATAATGTTGCAAAATTCAAAATTTTATAATGCTGCAAATGTGTTAGAAAAATTCAAAAGTTTAAATCTTCCCCTAAAGTTATACCTATTCCTCCCCATTAATCACATCAAAAATATAGGAAAAATAACATAAAAAGTTAAAATATATTGAAATTTATTTTGAGGAGTACTTAAAAAATAGTAAACAAAATAGTTAAAAAATTTATAAAGGTATACTTTGTATTTTGAAAAAATAAACGAGTTAACAAAAAACATTTTGTCAATTGTAAAAATTTAACAAAAAAAATCTCTAACTTGTTAACAGATTATAACAGTAAATCATTTTAATAGTTAGTCAATTAAATATTTATTTCAATAATATGCTTCTAGGCTGTAGCGATGCACTAGGTTACACAGTTGTAGTAGCTATGAAACCATAGCTGCTATAATATATGTAGCTGCTATAATTGTGTAACAAATTTTCGAATCCCATAACTTTTGATTTAGATATCAAAATTAGATGATATTTTTTTTGAATCTTAGCTCGTTCAGAGATTTATAATTAGAAAAAAGTTTATCTCATTTTGATATCCGAGTCAAATGTTATGATTTTTGGAAGTTTTACTACACAGTAATAGCAGCTATGGTTTCGTAGCTACTACTGCTACAATTGTTTTTCAAGTTGTAGCAGCTACGGTTTCATACCTGCTACAACTATAAAGATTTTTCGTATTATAGCAGTTACAGTTTCGTAGCTACTACATAGTTATAGCAGTTATGAAACCATAGCTACTACAAGCTGCCACAATTGTGTAACAAACTTCCGAACACCATAACTTTTGACTTAAATATCAAAATTAGATGATTTTTTTTTTTGAAATAAAGCTCTTTTAGAGATTTATAAATAAAAAAAGATCATCTCATTTTGATAACTGAGTTAAAAGTTATCATTTTCAAAAGTTTAGTATATAGTTGTAGCAGCTACGGTTTCGTACCTGCTATAACTATAATTGTTTTTCATGTTGTAGTAGTTACGGTTTCATATCTGCTACAACTATAAAGATTTTTCATGTTGTAGCAGCAACCGTTTTATAGTTGCTATAATATTGTAGCAGTTACGAAACCATAGCTGCTACAACTGTGTAGTTGCTATAATATGTGTAGCTACTATAATTGTGTAGTAAATTTTCGAACAAGATAAATTTTGACTTGGATATCAAAATTAGAAGATCTTTTTTTGAATAGAAACTCATTCAGAGATTTATAATAAAAAAATCATTTCATTCTAATGTCCAAGTAAAAAAATTATGATTTTTGAAAGTTTACTATATTTTTATAGTAGCTATGATTTTATAGCTACTACAACTACAATTATTTTTTATGTTGTAGCAGTTACGGTTTCGTAGCTGCTACATAATTGTAGCAACTATGAAACCATAGCTACTACAACTATGTAGCTACTATAATTGTGTAGTAAACTATCAAATACTATAACTTTTGACTCAAATATCAAAATTAGATGATTTATTTCTGAATCAAAGTTCGTCCAAAGATCTATAATTTAAAAAATATATCATCTCATTTTAACATCCAAGTCAAAAGTTATGATTTTAAGAAATTTACTACATAATTATAGCAGCTACATAATTATAGTAGTTACATAGTTATAATAGTTATAAACTCGAAAGTTTGCTATACAATTATAGCAGCTATGAAACCATAATTGCAACAACTATGTAGCAGCTACGGGTTCGTAGTTGTTACAATTGTGTCACTGTTATAACATGAACAATAATTATAGATGGTAGATTAAGCATTTAAAAGATCATGCATTATGACTTTGTGATAAATTAAGCATTTAAGCATTCCTTTGTCATCCACTGATTGGAAGCTTCATATTCTATTGAAGCACTGAAGATATAAAAAACGTACACTATGACGAAGCATGAGTGTTCTTTTGTTGGTTGCTACTCGGAAAACCCAACGGTTCCACTGTACAAAAATTTTGTACAAAGGTCTGAACCTTTTCCTAGCTACCATATGTTCTTTTAAATTAAACTTGGATTGCCTGCGGAACTTAACACGTTTGATCCTAAGTTTAATTTATTTGTTCTTTTATGTTTAGACTTGGATCTCCTGCAGAACTTAACACGTTCGATCCAAATCACCTATGTCACGAAGACAATTAAATATCTATTTCCAAAATCGACTTCCAGTACTGCATGGCGAGGCACATGGCCTTCTTGGATATAGAAGCAACCACCACCGACTAGACAAAGCCTTTTAAGGAAATTAAATATTTAACCTTTCCATAGTAACCCTAGGTTAACCTCTAAGAACAATCAAATCACAAGGAAAAGAAAAAAATAAAAGAACACAATTTCGAAAACTAATTCGAAAAACTAGAATCGCATGCCTCTTGTATTTGGTATTTTACATGGAGATAAAACTAACATGATGCGGAAAATAATATTAGTTATACCTTTCTTAGTAGATAATGACCTCTTGATCTTCTACCGTATTCCTCTTCTAATCTCGGACGTTGTGTGGGCAACAATCTTCCGAGACGAGGACCACCTAGCACCTTCTTCTCCTTCTTTCAAGTTTTGGCCAAGCACAAAGCTTCCAAAGGATGAAGATCTTTTTCCACCAACCAAGCTCCAAGGGATGCAAGCTTTCTCTCCTTATTCTCCAAGCTAAAATCCGGCCACCACTTGATCTCCAAGAAGGATGAGAGGTTCGGCCACACCAAGGAGAGAAGAGAACTTGAAGGGGCCGGCCACACCAAGGAAGAAAAGAGGGAGAAAATAGAATAGAGGTTGTTACCACAAAGACACCCAAACCACCTCTTTTATAATCCTTTAGCCTTGGCAAATAAGGAAAATTTAATAAAAACTTCCTTAACTCTATTGCCATTGAAAAGGAAAATTTAATAAATTAAAATTAAATTCCTTTTCTTAGTTTATATGGTCGGCCACAACAAATAAGCAAACAAGAAAATTTTTTGCTAGAAAAATTAAAGCTTCCTAATTTGCTTCCGAAGAAATTTTAAAATAAAATTTCTCTTTAATAATCCCTTCATGATTGCTGCTATAAAAGGAAATTTTTATAATTTTAAAATTTAACTTTTCAACATGTGGATGATAAATAAGTAAAGTTTTTACCAAAATTAAAATCAACCTTTTAATCTACAAATAAGGAAAGAGATTTAACTCTTCTCTTAATCTTTTGTTGAATATTATAAAAGGAAATATTTTAATTTTTAAACTCTCTTTTAAATCATGTATTCCACATAAGAAAAAATTTAAAATTAAAATTCCTTTTGTATTTATAATGGTCGGCCACCTAAACTTGGGTTCAAGCTAAGGCCGGCCACCCATAGACCAAGGCTTGGCCGACCCTAGCTTGGTCCCCAAGCTAGCTTGGCCCCCAAGCTAGCTTGGCCGGCCCCTATAACATGGGTATGAAGGTAGGTATAGGTGGGTATAGTACTCTATAAATAAGAGGCTACGATAGGGACCGAGATGAGGAATTGGTTTTGGTCTCCCGATAAAATTAAGCATCCCGTGTTCACCCCGAACACACAACTTAATTTTATCAATAATAATTCATTCCACTAGAGAATTATTATTGAACTACTGCACCAATCCCAAATTACATTTTGGGCTCCTTCTTATTATGAGTGTATTAGTCTCCCTGTGTTTAAGATGTCGAATGTCCACTAATTAAGTGAGTTACTGACAACTCATTTTAATTAATATCTTAATCCAAGAGTAGTACCACTCAACCTTATTGTCATGTTGGACTAAGTCCACCTGCAGGGTTTAACATGACAATCCTTATGAGCTCCTCTTGGGGATATTATCAACCTAGATCACTAGGACATAGTTTCCTTCTATAATCAACAACACACACTATAAGTGATATCATTTCCCAACTTATCGGGCTTATTGATTTATCGAACTAAATCTCACCCATTGATAAATTAAAGAAATAAATATCAAATATATGTGTTTGTTATTATATTAGGATTAAGAGCACACACTTCCATAATAACTGAGGTCTTTGTTCCTTTATAAAGTCAGTATAAAAGAAACGACCTCTAATGGTCCTACTCAATACACTCTTAGTGTACTAGTGTAATTATATAGTTAAGATAAACTAATTCCTAATTACACTACGACCTTCCAATGGTTTGTTCCTTTCTATCTTGGTCGTGAGCTACTGTTTATAATTTATAAGGTACTGATAACATTATCTTCTGTATGTGACACCACATACTATGTTATCTACAATATAAATTAATTGAACAACTACAAATAAATGTAGATAATTTGACCAAATGTGATTCTTTATTCAAAATAAATGTCTACAAAAGCTTAGGCTTTCAGTATACACTCTAACAATCTCCCACTTATACTAATGACTAAGCTATCATATCTTCTGTCATACATCTGATTCCCATCCCCTCCACATGCCGATCGAAAGCTTTTGCTGGAAGGGCCTTAGTGAAAGGATCTGCCAGGTTATCTGCTAATGCAATCTTGACATTGACAACTTCTCTTCGCTTCACGATATCTCGTATCAGGTGGTACTTGCGCTCTTTATGTTTACTTACCTTATTGGCTCGTGGTTCCTTCGAGTTTGCAACTACACCGCTATTATCATAATAAATTGTGATGATTTTGGGCAAACCAGGAATCATATCTAAGTCCATTAGAAAATTCCTGAGTTATACTGCTTCTTTAGCTGTCTCGGAGGCTGCCACATACTCAGCTTCCATGGTTGAGTCCGAAACGTATTTCTGCTTAACACTCCTCCATGCAATGGCTCCACCTCCTAAAGTAAACACATAGCCTGATGTAGACTTACTATTGTCCCTATCCGATTGGAAATCTGAATCCGTGTAACCCACAGGGAGCAAATCGTCTGCTTGGTAAACTAGCATATAATCTCTAGTCCTTCTCAGGTACTTTAATATATGCTTTACAGTAGTCCAATGTCCTTGTCCAGGGTTACTCTGATATCTGCTAACCATGCCCACAGCAAAACAGATATCAGGTCTCGTACATAGCATTGCATACATAAGGCTTCCTACAGTCGATGCATAAGGAATTCCTTTCATGTCCTCTCTCTCCTTTGATGTCTTCGGAGACATCTCTTTAGATAGAGCTACTCCATGTCTAAAAGGTAAGAACTCTTTCTTGGAATTCTGCATGCTAAAACGAGCAAGGATTGTATCTATATATGAAGCTTGGGATAGACATAACATTCTTTTCTTGCGATCCCTTATAACTTAGATCCCAAGAATGTGTGCACAATCTCCTAAGTCCTTCATATCAAATTATTTGGACAACCATACCCTTACGTCTGATAATACCTTGACATTATTGCCATTAACAAAATATCATCTATGTATAGTACAAGAAATACCACCACGTTTTCGTTACACTTCTTGTATACACAAGACTCATCCGGACACTGAATAAATCCATATGACTGGATTACTTCATTAAACCGGATGTTCCAAGACCTTGAAGCTTGCTTTAGTCCATAAATGGACTGATTGAGCTTGCACACTAGATGCTCTTTGCCTTTTTCAATGAACCCTTCTGGTTGCTTCATATGAATGTTTTCTTCAACACTTCCATTAAGGAAAGCTATCTTGACATCCATTTGCCAAATCTCATAATCCATATAAGCGGCAATGGATAAGAGTATCCGGATAGACTTAAGCATGGCTACCGGTGAAAAGGTCTCCTCATAATCGATTCCCTCTTTCTGAGTGTACCCTTTCGCAACAAGCCTAACTTTGAAGGTTTCTACCTTCCTGTCTGCCCCTCTTTTCCTTTTGTAGATCCACTTGCATCCAACGGCTTTTACACCATCAGGTGGTTCTACAAGCTCCCAGACCTTATTAGAGTACATAAACTCTATTTTAGAATTCATTGCCTTTTGCCAAGATACTGCATCTATATCTTGGAGTGCTTCGTCATATGTTCGGGGATCAGGTTCATGTTTACCCGGGATCAAGTCCAAAGACTCTCCTAAAAACATGAATCTCTCAGGTTCCCTTACAACTCTCGCACTACGACGAGGCACCGTCTGTGGTTGTGTATCATGTGTGACACGTGTTGCAGTCTCTTGTGGTACTTCATCTTGTACTGTTGGTACTAAAGTAGACGTGTCCTCTCTAAGTTCTTCTAGAACAACTTTGCTACTGGGCTTGTGATCCATTATATAGTCTTCCTCTAAAAACTGAGCATTGGTGCTAACAATGACCTTCTGGTATTTAGAATTATAAAATAAACCACCTTTCGTTCCTCTGGGATAACCCACAAACACACGAACTTCTGTACGAGATTCTAACTTATCAGCATCTGGCTTCAGCACATGTGTTGGACTACCCCAAATCTGAATATGTCTTAGATTGGGCTTTCACCCATTCTACAATTTTGTGGGAGTAGAAGATACTGATTTAGAAGGTACTAAGTTCAGAATGTGCGCTGCCGTTTCCAGAGTGTATCCCCAAAACGAATTTGGTAATTCTGAATAACTCATCATCGATCTAACCATCTTCATAAGAGTCCTATTCCTTCGTTCTGCCACACCATTCTGTTGGGGTGTACCAGGTGCGGACAATTGGGATTGAATCCCGACCTCTGATAAGTAATTCCTAAACTCTCCTAAGAGGTATTCGCCACCATGATCAGACCGTAGTATCTTGATACTTTTACCTAGTCGTTTCTCCACATCAGCCTTATACTCTTTGAACTTATAAAAACACTCAGACTTGCGGCGCATTAGGTAAATGTATCCGTATCTTGAATAATCGTCTATAAAAGAGATAAAATATTCAAAACCACCTTTTGCCTGGATAGACATAGGACCACACAAATCAAAATGAACCAATTCTAACACTTCTTTGGCTCTATACCCCTTGACCTTAAAAGGTCTCTTGGTCATTTTACCTTCCAAGCGAGATTCACAAGTTGGAAAATTTTCCAACTCTAATGAACCCAAGAGTCCATCGGCTATAAGCCTTTGAATCCTACTTAAGTTAATATGACCAAGCCTTAGATGCCAAAGATATGCTTGGTTCATTTCCGAAGGTTGTTTTCTCTTATTAGTGTTAGAAGATGTGTTATAAATTTCCATATTTTGCTTTGTGGGAGAAATTGGATTTAAAGTATATAAATTGCCAACTAATGCACCAGAACAGATAATCACTTTATTTCTCTTTATAACTACATTGTTATTAAAAGAAATAGAATATCCATCCAAAAACAGTTTAGAAACTGAAATTAAATTCTTTCTAAAACTGGGTACATAAAGACAATTTCTTAAAACCAATTTTCTATTTCTATCAAAAGATAAGTAGACGTCTCCCACTGCAACAACCGCCACCTTAGTAGCATTGCCCATGTAGACGGTTATCTCTCTTTCATATAGTCGTCGGGTTTCCTGGAACCCCTGCAAAGAATTGCAGACATGATCAGTGGCTCCCGTATCTATACACCAGGTGCTGGTAAATAACACCGCTAAACATGTTTCAACAACTAGAGTATGAGATATACCTTTATTGTTTTGATTCCTACGAGGACAGTCCACCTTCCAATGCCCTGACTGCTTATAGATGAAACACTTGCCCTTCAGCTTCTTCACTCCAGCTTTAGATCCTGTACTTTGAGATTTATTCACTTTCTTTGCTGAGCCAATTTGTTTCTTCTTCTTCTTTCCTTTCGGTTTATAAGTAGAACCATTTTCAGCATAGTGAATCTGAGAATTGTGACGAAACAAATCTTCTGCTGCCTGAAGTTTTGTCAGTTGTTCCGCCAATGAATATACCCTTTTATTCATATTGTAATTCAGGCGGAATTGCTCAAAACTTCTAGGTAGCGTTTGGAGGATCATATCGATCTGGGTTTCCCCATCAATTTCTCCTCCAAGGATTTGTATTTTATTTAGATAAGCCATCATCTTTAGGATATGATCCCTCACGGGAGTATCCTCTTGCATGGTGGTCGTCATTATCTTTCTCATGGCTTCTTGCCTAAAGGTCCGATCCTGGTGACCAAAGTGTTCCTTAAGATTGTTCATAATATCATAAGATGTTGGTAAATCTTGATGTTGATGTTGCAATACATTTGACATTGAAGCCAAAATGTAACACCATGCCATCTCATCTGCTTTTACCCATTTCTTATGATATTCAATCTCCTCTTGGGTAGATTCACCAGTGGGTGCATCAGGGCAAGGCTCAGTCAGTACAAACTTATAGCTTTCAGTAAGAACAATGTCCAGGTTCCTTTTCCAATCTATGTAGTTAGGACCAGTAAGTCTGTTCTCTTTTAATATAATGGCTAGTGGGTTGAAAGTCATCCTAAGAATCACAATTAACTTTTGGTCAGAACTCTAAATTTAGAATAATATTGATTTCTCAAACAATACTATTTTAAATTAACCAACACCTTAAAACACCGTGAATTTTGTATGCCACGATAGTGTGGACGTATATAAATTCAACATTTGTAAAAGGAGGGTTTAACCCATTAATTTTATTATCTTATCAACCTAACTTTTTGACAAATAAAATTAATAGTTGGTTTCCTTTAGTCACACGAATAATAGCAGTGACTCCGATGGGGAGGATACTATTAGACGTGCCTAAGTGTATACCATTACTTGACACTAAGTCCATTAATAAGATTGTGCCCCTTCCGATGGGGAAGATCACACGCTCTTAATTAATTTCCTATAGTCATCCAAAATGGAAGTTTGATCTAGTGATCCACAAACAAACTCATCCGATATAGAGGAAGGCACTCAGAGCCAACGCGCAAGTTTGTTTGCATCACTTATAAACCAGTAATGGAGACAATGGAATTTATTTAAAATCCCTCTCCCACTTATTTATTTAAAAATGAGGAATTTTGACTATGCTAGTCTACTTAACATGCATACTAACAAGTACACACATCACAACATAAAAGCAATAAATAGAAAAACTAATTTTCAACTATTATGACTTTTATCTATTGTTGTCCTCCGTGTGTCGTCGTCTCTAGCTGCTGTCATTTTTGGCCACTGTCACCGGATCTAGTTGTCGCAACCATCTCGCTTCTTGTTCCGCTGCGCATCTGGTCCTCAAAAGGTTCCATGCCTTGCAAGATTCGATCCGCGACATAAATAGAATTTTATATTTTTCGATCCTATATTCCACGAAGGAATGTACATGTATCTAGATCAAAAAATAAAATCCTAATAAAACTAAATATAGCTCCTGCTGTATTTTATAATACAATCATGCACACACAATAAAATGCCCTTGACATGTCCAAGGGTCCAATCACACACATAATAACTATAAGTCATAATAGTTGGATCCTGCATCCACAAAGTTAGCGCATCCTACTATTATCCTGCCTAAATTATGTATGACATGTGCATAATTAAACTAATACCAAATACACAGAGGCAAAACCCTAGCTCTGATACTAATTGTTGATTGCTACTTGGAAAATCTAACGGTTCCACTGTAAAAAAAAATTTGTACAAAGGTCTGAACCTTTTCCTAGCTACCATGTGTTCTTTTAAATTAAACTTGGATCGCCTGCGGAACTTAACACGTTTGATCCTAAGTTTAATTTATTTGTTCTTTTAGGTTTAGACTTGGATCTCTTGCGGAACTTAACACGTTCGATCCAAATCACCTAGGTCACGAAGATAATTAAATATCTATTTCCAAAATCGGCTTCCAGTACTGCATGACGAGGCACATGACCTTTTTGGATATGGGAGCAACCACCACCGACTAGACAAAGCCTTTTAAGGAAATTAAATATTTAACCTTCCCATAGTAACCCTAGGTTAACCTCTAAGAACAATCAAATCACAAGGAAAAGAAAAAAATAAAAGAACACAATTTCGAAAACTAATTCGAAAACTAGAATTGTATGTCTCTTGTATTTGGTATTGTACATGGAGATAAAACTAACATGATGCGGAAAACAATATTAGTTATACCTTTCTTAGTAGATAATGACCTCTTGATCTTCTACCGTATTCCTCTTCTAATCTCGAACGTTGTGTGGGCAACGATCTTCCGAGACGAGGACCACCTAGCACCTTCTTCTCCTTCCTTCAAGTTTCGGCCAAGCACAAAGCTTCCAAAGGATGAAGATCTTTTTCCACCAACCAAGCTCCAAGGGATGCAAGCTTTCTCTCCTTCTTCTCCAAGCTAAAATCCGGCCACCACTTGATCTCCAAGAAGGATGAGAGGTTCGGCCACACCAAGGAGAGAAGAGAACTTGAAGGGGCCGACCATACCAAGGAAGAAAAGAGGGAGAAAATAGAATAGAGGTTGTTACCACAAAGGCACCCAAACCCCCTCTTTTATAATCCTTTAGCCTTGACAAATAAGGAAAATTTAATAAAAATTTCCTTAACTCTATTGCCATTGAAAAGGAAAATTTAATAAATTAAAATTAAATTCCTTTTCTTAGTTTATATGGCCGGCCACAACAAATAAGCAAACAAGGAAATTTTTCGCTAGAAAAATTAAAGCTTCCTAATTTGCTTCCGGAGAAATTTTAAAATAAAATTTCTCTTTAATAATCCCTTCATGATTGATGCTATAAAAGGAAATTTCTATAATTTTAAAATTTAACTTTTCAACATGTGGATGATAAATAAGTAAAGTTTTTACCAAAATTAAAATCAACCTTTTAATCTACAAATAAGGAAAGAGATTTAACTCTTCTCTTAATCTTTTGTAGAATATTATAAAAGGAAATATTTTAATTTTTAAACTCTCTTTTAAATCATGTATTCCACATAAGAAAAAATTTAAAATTAAAATTCCTTTTGTATTTATAATGGCCGGCCACCTAGACTTGGGTTCAAGCTAGGGCCGGCCACCCATGGACCAAGGCTTGGCTGGCCCTAGCTTGGTCCCCAAGCTAGCTTGGCCGACCCCTATAACATGGGTATGAAGGTGGGTATAGGTGAGTATAGGTGGGTATAGTACTCTATAAATAAGAGGCTACGATAGGGACCGAGAGGAGGAATTGGTTTTGGTCTCCCGATAAAATTAAGCATCCCGTGTTCGCCCCGAACACACAACTTAATTTTATCAATAGTAATTCATTCCACTAGAGAACTATTATTGAACTACTGTACTAATCCCAAATTATATTTTGGGCTCCTTCTTATTATGAGTGTGTTAGTCTCCCTGTGTTTAAGATGTCGAATGTCCACTAATTAAGTGAGTTACTGACAACTCATTTTAATTAATATCTTAATCCAAGAGTAGTACCACTCAACCTTATTGTCATGTCGGACTAAGTCCACTTGCAGGGTTTAACATGACAATCCTTATGAGCTCCTCTTGGGGACATTATCAACCTAGATCACTAGGACACATTTTCCTTCTATAATCAACAACACACACTATAAGTGATATCATTTCCCAACTTATCGGGCTTATTGATTTATCGAACTAAATCTCACCCATTGATAAATTAAAGAAATAAATATCAAATATATGTGTTTGTTATTATATTAGGATTAAGAGCACACACTTCCATAATAACTGAGGTCTTTGTTCCTTTATAAAGTCAGTATAAAAGAAACGACCTCTAATGGTCCTACTCAATACACTCTTAGTGTACTAGTGTAATTATATAGTTAAGATAAACTAATTCCTAATTCCACTACGACCTTCTAATGGTTTGTTTCTTTCCATCTTGGTCGTGAGCTACTATTTATAATTTATAAGGTACTGATAACATTATATTCTGTATGTGACACCACATACTATGTTATGTACAATATAAATTAATTGAACAACTACAAATAAATGTAGATAATTTGACCAAATGTGATTCTTTATTCAAAATAAATATCTACAAAAGCTTATGCTTTCAGTATACACTCTAACATTTTTTCCATCAAAGATGATGAAAATAATAGCAACTATGGCTCCAAAAAATGAACTCAACATCATGACTAGTGAAGAAACAATTTTAAAATCCAAAATAACAAACTCTAAATCATAATTCTTTGCAACAAACGTACTCATATTGTTAAAATAATATTAAACGTACAAAAGCTATATTAATAATCCCAAAAACTACATAAAGTTCAAAATGTATACATATAATATTAAATAACATCAAAATGTATCCAAGAGACTCCTCTACGTTTGGACTACTCCTGATTCGAGGTCCCATTGCGATAATTTAGTTGTGTGACATAGACATTTGAGTACATTTCGCTCTTCACCAGATCAAATTTTTGACGTTATGTGTGTTTTAAAACCCCATAACAGTGATGCATCATGTGGACTACCTAGAAATGGTTCATGCAATATTTCATCATCTTCATTGTTCCCTCTAACGAGAGTTTGCTCTTCTTCACACTCATTCATTCCTGAAGGTACATTTTCTTGTGGAGGTACCTCTTCATGCATATCTTCTTGTTATGGTACTTGTGGTGGTACCTCTTCTTGGGGGTACTTGTGATGATTGTACCTCTTCTTGTGATAATTGTACATCTCGTGTAAGTCTCTCTTCTCGACACTTTCTTTCAGAAGTAATGTTTATTCCTCCTTGAAAATGTCTTCAACATTTTTACTTTACAAAAGAAACAAGTGAATTAGATATACAACCAACATATGTTATTGAAAGGAAATAGAGTCGTTCGACCAATCAAAGCTAAATAAAACGCAATGTGTTAGGAAAAACACAACCGAATAAATCCGTTAGTGTTCAGCTTCTAAAGGCAGAACATTTTGTGTTTCATTCTGTAAACAAAACCGAACACATTCGGTTACGTTCGGTGGTCATCGATCGAACATATTTTGTTGTGTTTGATGGACCATGGCCAAACATATGCTAGTGCATTCGACTGATGGTAACCAAACAAGCATCAATGTGTTCGGCAGACTAGGATCGAACGATGTGTGATTAAAATTCGAGATTTTCATCATATCTCTGTTTACATTTTGTAATTTCAATAACCTAATACCCTAATGTCTTTTCGTGTAAAAGATATCATATTTAAGTTAAGTTTCTACACTTATAAATGAAAACTAGACACAAATCTAACAAAAATAAAAATTTACTATGTAATGATAATGCAGAACACAATGGAAGGCTGAACGAGCTAGTACTTATAAAATTAGAGCACCGTTGTTTGATGGTGTTGCTAGAAATCGAGTTACATAATCAGTGCACTAAAGAAACTATAGGATCGAGGCACATGAGAGGAAGGGGGGGGGGGGTGGAATCACATGTATTAAAAACTTGTCTTTTAAAAATTAAATTCAAAGTGCAGTGGAATTAAAAGGCCAAAGAAAAAATAGATACAAGGAGTTACTTGGTTCGGAGCCTTCGGTGATTCCTACTCCAAGATTCATGATCCCTCAGACCGTATCGACGGATAATCCACTATAAACCTCTTCCAAAACCACAGGAAGAGAGAATCGAGTATAAGTACGAAAATTAGGAAAGTGTAATAACCTATACTTTCCTTTTGCAAGTACAAAAGAAATACAGCAATACTAAATCGTTACAAACACTTGAAGTTGTAGAGTCAGAACATGCTTATGTGTGTGTGTCGGTGTTGGTCTATCGACAATGATCTGAAGTAGTAGTGTCGTAGTAGCATGAAGTTGGACTAGTTGGAATGTCGAATGATCACGTAGAAGGATTGTATATCAGTTGTGTTGAATGCTTGGCCAAACAACTCTTTTATAGAGCATTTGAGGCACCTCTAATGCCACTTGAGGTGCCTCCAACCTTGAAGTTTATCCCCTAAAGTTCGATCTCTTATCGTTGATGATGCCTTAGCCATTATCCATTTGAGGGTGCCTCCAAGCACGCATCAAGGGTGCCTCCAGTGCACTCCAGGGCGCCTCCTCGCAACACAAACTTTATCTCCTTGAGGGTGCCTCTAACGGGTCCAGGGCGCCTCCAAGTTTGCTCCGAGGCGCCTCTAGTCAGCTTTGAGGCGCATGAGATACTATTCATTCGAGGCTGATTTTGTTACTCTAGTTTTGCAAAATGTGTTAGTAAAAAAAAAGTGTAACATGCAAAAATTAGCACAATAATAAAATAACATTATTAATTAGATCTTGTCTGTCCAAGACAAAAATCTAGTCATGGTGTTAGTTTAGATATCTAAAATGAACCTAAATTAGACCAACGCCTAAAATCCCTAATTGAGATTCAACTTTATTGGAATACTCACTTTCAGTGACTTACCTTACTTAATCTGCAGAATCGCTTGACTTGCCTTTAATTCACCAGGTTTTCCCACTAGTTGTCAGGTTCGTAGACCCAACTATACTTTGATCAACTATCAGATCCCGCGGACCTAGCTGGAATTTCTACTAGATATCGGTCACTTCTTGACCTATCTGGACTTCTACGTCAACTATCAGGTCCAAGACCTAGCTAGATTTTAGCCTAGTGTCAGGTCCTCCAAATCTGTTAAGCTCTGCACACTTGGTAATAAGATTAAATCACACTACACCTAACTTTAATCTATTTGTCATTTATCAAATTTAGGTTTGAACTGCACTAACATAAATGACAGAGAGGAAGGAAAGTTGGAGATGTATATTTTTGACGCTATATTTCTTTTAGGGTTTTTAAGATTTTTAGAAAGGGTAAAATAGAAATATTATGAGATTTATTTAGAAAATTTTATGATTAAAAAAATTATTGCTGGATATATTTAGAAAATAGGATGGGTTTAATTAATGTGGGAGTTTGGATTGTCCCTCCCTTATTTTTATTTGCTAAGTCACTATGCTAAGTTACCGGTGAAAAATGTTTTTGTTATATACATATCTAACGATTTGTGTATCCAGATAATATTCTATTTTATAATTAAGTTATAGTTAAGTATGTGCTCAATTTCTATATAAATATTCTTTCTTCATTTTAAAAAATAAATATATGAATACTTTGTTCATCGTAATATATTTTTTTTAAAATTAGTTAATTGAATAGATCAAATATGTAACAGAAATTTAAGAGCTATTGCACTAGTAATTGAATTTGTATTGTACTTAAAAAAAGATAATAAGAATATATTTAAGATGAAAAATATAATTAAAATATAATATTATTTTTTTTTAAAAAAAATGATTTTGTAATAAAATTATAACTAATATAAATCGGTTACATTAATTTAATTAATGATTTCTTAATATCGATTCTACAGATATAAAATGAAATAGCCATCATCGAACCAGGTCAATCTTGGACAAAATACTGAAGATTAAAAAAACACCCTCACATATTTATTTCTGCAGTATTGATCGTGAGACCGATTTAACCGGACACTGAGCGAACGCTTTGCCTTTTTGAACAATAAAAGCCATCATCGAAGGGAAGGATTTGGCTCGTTGACAATGATGTGCACCTTGTTAGCCGTAATATATTCCAAAGAAGCAAAAACAAAACAGATGAGATGAGGAGCACAGTTTGGCGATTCGGATAGAGCGGTGGCAAGGCAAGCAGCCTCTCATCGTCCCCTTCCTTTCCTTGTGGTGTGGCAGTGGCAACCATGGGCCTTCTCACCGCCATCTCTCATCGCCCTTCCCCTTCGCCGCCTCCACTAGCACCTTTCCTTTCCTCTCAGGCCATTACCTTCAAATCATCGCGTCTTCGATTTCCCCAACCTTCTCTCTCAGGTTTGCATCAAATCTATTTCAACTTCTCCTCATCTGATCCTTTCAACATATTATCCCCTCTTTCTCGTGCAGGTTTTCCATCATTCATCGGTGGTTGTCTAGCACTCACTGTGCGGGGAGGAACGGCTTTGCGCTCCACATTACCAGCATCTCCTACGCTCGTCTCCTCTTTCAGTGACCTCTTCGACTTTATATGCGCAGGTCCTCTGATGAAGCAGTTAGGCTTCACTGCTGAGACGGTGGCAGAGTCCATCGACAACTGGATCACACCCGGGATGCACCTTTGCCAATTGTTCCGATTCGATGACCTCAGCCTATCGCCTCCCGAGAGAGCCAGGATCTACCACTACTATGTGCCGGTGTTCCTTTGGTGCCAAGAACAGCTCAAGAGCCACCGACTCACGTTCGGCGATGACGTCGATGTCCCTCCACTCGTGGTATACCGCAAATCGTCACTCCATTCTTCACTAATATTAGAGACGTACTTTATCCAGCATTAAAAATAACTGTTAGAAAGAAAATACACTTATTTGTGTGTTGTCTTCTGTTTCTTTGTCTTTTATGGGTGCACAATTTCTCAGTTTTTTTTGTTCCTTTGCAGATTGGCGTCAGTGCTCCTCAAGGCAGTGGAAAAACTACCCTTGTTTTTGCACTCGATTACCTTTTTCGGAAATCTGGGAAGTATGCCACTGTCCTTAAATTCATTTACACTTGCAACCTATACTTTGTTAATTGAAGCAAGTTCTAATGGAATGCAGGAGATCTGCAACTTTATCAATTGATGACTTCTATCTGACTGCTGAGGAGCAGGTACACATACCGACATTTTGTATGTACTCTCCTATCCTTCTTTCTCGTCCTCACTTTCACAACTGATTATTAGTTGTATATTTAGGCAAAACTAAGGAATCAAAATCCCAGCAATGCTCTATTAGAGGTGCTCAAAAAGGGTCGTTATCCCCCATATTGGACTGCATATTCAATCTTGCGTGCAATCGTGGTCTCCCTTTCAAGTTTTTAGATGCTACATGGTGAAGTGATCATTTAACATTTTTTTTTCAGTTCCGTGGGAATGCAGGAAGCCATGACATCCAATTCTCCATTGATACTCTTACATCCTTAAAGAAATTGACAAAGAATGGTATTGTTCTATTACTAAATTCATCTGTAGGGATTCTATTATCTGATATAGATCTGAGCAAACTGTTATCAGTTCCATTATATAAAAGTTGTGCTTGTTGAATAACTATTCAGGTACAAAGATGAAACTACCACGGTATGACAAGGTACACTTATCATCTTAATTTACTCCTTTTTAATATTTTCCATTTTTCTATATGTTAATTACCATTGCAGTACTTTATTCACATAGTCAGCTTATGGAGGGAGGGGTGATAGGGCTGACCCTTCAACATGGCCTGAGGTGGAAGGGCCTTTAGAAGTATACTTTCTTAAATTCCGAAACATTTAATACTTGCTCCATCCTAGATATAATGATGTGAAGTTACTTATTTTTGTTTTTCTTTTCCTCTAGGTCATTCTATTTGAAGGTTGGATGCTTGGATTCAAACCACTTCCAAATGATGTAGTAAATGCAGTTGATCCACAGGCAAGTTCTTTAGTGAATGCACTTGCATTCTATTTATTTATTTTTCTCTTTCTTATTGTCTTTTTTTCATGGTCAAGCCAAGGCCCAAAAACAACATTTTGAGATTAATACAGTGATAAGAGGGGAGACCTCAAACAACTAAGAAAGAATGTGATTTGCTTCTTCTTTTGCTATTTATTAATTTGAAACTGCTGGTTTTTAGCTCCAAGTGGTAAATGAAAACCTCAAAGCTTACTATGATGCATGGGACAAGTTTGTTGAAGCTTGGATCATCATCAAGATTAAGGACCCCAATTGTGTATACCAGTGGCGACTACAGGTTACTACATTCTGATAAAAGAAAAAACTGCTCATATTGTTTAATATGGTCTAATCTCTTTATCTTACATATTTCAGTCTAGTTACTTTAGTATTCTTGTTTTCATATTAGATCTTTAATTCTCTTCTTTCTTGTGGATTTTAGGCAGAGGTGGCCATGAAGGAAGATGGGAAATCAGGCATGTCTGATGAAGAGGTGAGTCATCCTTCTCTTGGTTTTGTTTTCTTGTTCCACTACTTAACCAAAACACTTTGAGCAAAATAGCAAATGCTTTTAAAAAGTATAAATATCTTTTTGATAATCATGTTATTTTATTATTAATAGAACATAATGACTAGAGTTGAAAAAAGAATCAATATGGTTTGAGTGTTAGGCTGAAAAAATTATTGAGCATTCATGGTGACAAAAAGCTTTTTGCTGGAATAGTTATTTAGCATTAAATTGATGTTTATGCATATGAGTGATAATGAATTATAAATAATAATAAGTTTCAGAGAAAACTATCATTGTGTCTCAACATGCAAGTATAACTAACATTCAAATATAACAAAAAAAAAACTAATGCAAATAAAATAAAAAAGATCTAATTAAATGCATTTTAGTAAAAATTAACATAGTTTATGGTTACAATTTAATTAATTTCTATATTTGTGGATATTTTGCATCACAAAAAAGAATAAACAATAATAACAATTAAACCTTTATACTACTAAGTGGGGTAATTTGTATGGATTATTTTACATATTGCGTTCAATCCTTTATTATATATTGGTGCAGGAAGCACCAGATGATCGAATCCAAGTTTTGATAATGGCAAAGGCTCAAAGTTAAGTGTTATTGTCGTTCTAATAAGTTTGACTGAGTGTGCAGGAAAGTCCTAAGTGAACTTAGACAAGATAAAAGTCCTAGTGAATACTAGGCAGGTGGAAAGCTGGTTGCGGCTAGGCAAGGAAGTCTTGGTCCGAGGGATTGGGCAAAAGTCTTAGCAAGTTGAGGATATCAGGCGAAAAATCCTACTAGTCGAGGACAGTAGGTGAAAGTCCTGGAAGTTGTGGACACTAGCCGAAAGATTGGACGAGTCGGGTATCGGACGTCTAGCGGAAAGTCCTGAAGTCTCGGATGCTGAGCAAAAGTTGAAACGGTCTGGAAGACCAGTTTGACATGAGGTAAACTCTCTTGAGAGGCAGGTGAGGACGCGCCCTCCGTTGAGAGAACAATAGACGTCGATTTAGGGTTTCATGGGAAATAAGAAAGTTAGAACCAGACAGTTACTGTCAAATATTTTATTTCCATATTATTGTTTGTTATGCTAACCTTGCGATGTAGGAAATTATGTGGCTGAAAAAAGGGCTCCAGGCACCCGCACCCAGTCCAGGTGCCTGAAGGTTAGGGCGCTCGGAGGTCCAGGCACTCGGGAAGGAACCGAACGATTGACTAGTAGGAGCTGAGATGATGCAAGTTTATTGATTAACATGTGCCCGGACGGGTTCGGGCGCTCGGAGATGGACAATGTGTTGGTCCCTTGGCGACCGGCTAGAGGGGCGAATAGCTTGCACAGTAAAAAAACACAAAATCCCTTGTCGAACTTTATAACTTTATTAGTCTAACACTTGCCTAAAAAAAAAAGAGACTGAAAAAAAATGGCACAAAACGGTTACTTGGTTTGCAATCAAGGGATTACTAATCCAAGGAAGTTGAAGCTCACTAAACAATCTCCTTCATGCAGAGAAGTCTCTTATAGCCGTTGAAGCATGTAATTACAGAGCAAAACTAAAGAGGAATCAATTACAAGTGTTGTTCTGACCTTCTGGGACGAGAGCTGTATTTATAGCCCTGGTCGGATTCTTAGAAGGGTTTCACGCGCTTGGAGGGGGATAAACTTTTATTTCGTCGCAACGGGATGCGCCACGTTGCATTTGGATAGTTTTTCTGGCCCGGGCGCCTGAATTAGTTCCAAGCGCCCAGATCATGCCGAAACAAGGCACCCCCGGGCTCTCCTTGGGGTCCGTGCTCTCGGATTGAAAAGTCAACATTTTGTTGACTTTTTGGCCCCGGTCTTCTGCTCCGATTCCGCTTGCATTTGTTCGGGTCTTCCGCTCCGGTTCCATAATAAGATCTCTTTTGTAATTCTTTGAGCTATTAGTGAGTTGTTCAACGAAAGCGATCGACGATCACGAGCCTTGGAGTTGGAGTTATCACAAGCTCCAAATCAAGTAAAAACGTGTTAGTTATTGTCTTATTTGTTCTTCGCTTAACTCTTTTTTTTCCGCTGTGTACTCTCGACTGTGTTACGAAAATGTGAAAAAGTCAGGAGCGCTATTCACCCCTCTAATGCTTTTCGATCTTACACTATATCCTTAACTATATAATTTAAATGAGTTTTATCCTATTTTATCATTATTAACCAAGTCTATTTTGGTCTCCTTTCTTGATTAATGTGCGTATTTGTTTTGGCCTCACATTGACTAACTGAGACATTTATTGGCACTACATATATATCCATATAATCTTAAATGCATCTTTTAGAGGTTTTCTCAATAAATGCCAAGTTAATTGTCTCTCGAATGTTCTTATTAGTTATTTGTCCATCCTCATATGCTCGCGAATCTACCTTAAGATCGTCATCTTTGTGATTCTCATTTTCTGTTCGTGTTCTCACTTCATAGCCTAGTATTGTTTAATTGTTGTTTTGTAAAACATCTCTTTAAGTTTTGGAGATACCATATGATCACAAAGAACATTTGATACTCTTTTCCATTTCAACCATCCTACTTATATTTCTTTGTCATCTACTATCTTAACAATTGCCTTACTATGTCCAATACCACTAAACTTAGATTCTATATATTCTGTTTTTATTTTACTAAGCCTAATATTTTTTTTTTAAATTTATTTCTTCACATGTTTCATCGACCAAAATAATGTCATTCGCAAATAACACGAACCATTTTAATGTGTCTTAGATGTGTCTCTATCTAATGACTTTACCCCTGACTAATATAAAAAGATATGAACTTAAAGTTGATCTTGGTTATAACCTTATTTTTATATGAAATGCTTTAGTTAATTGTCTTGCATATTTACTTTTATTATTATATCTTCATACATATCCTTAATTATCTCAATATATATTACATTAACACCTTTCTTATCTAAAGTTCACCACATAATTTTGACTCTGCTAAATTTTTTTTTAAGTTAATGAATATCATATGTAAATTTTACATCTTTTTCCGATATTTTTAATTAGTTGTCAAGTGTGTATAGAGATGTATAACTTCTATCGTTAATCTTTCAAGCATAAATCCAAATTAATTTTTGGTTACCTTAGTCTTCCTTTTTAATATTTGTCCTATCACTCTTTGCCGCCAAAATTTAATTGTATGATCTATAAGTTTAATGTCTTTATAATTCACACAATTTTGTACATTTTCTTTATTTCTATATGAGAGACTAATAGAGTACTTACCCATTATTAATCAACTATTTTATCCGTTATATTAGAATATCATTTAGTGTAATCACTTTTTCATTTTGCATCTCATTTAACTTTTATTCTACTTCGAGAATTTGAATTTTGTAATAAAAATTTAAATTTCTATATATCTCTAATCTAAAATTTCGTAAGTTAAGTTGATTATTTAATTCTTTATTAAAAAGTTAATGAAAATATCTTTCTCATTGCTCTTTTATTTCCTCACCTTTTATTATTACCCAATAACATTCATCTTGGGTAAGATCTTTTATTTTTTTCTCTCACTTAAGCTATCCTATAGATGCCCCTTTCACTTTCTTTTGTGTTAAGTTGTTGATATAAGCATTAGTAAGCTTTATTGTTGACTTCATCGAGTACTTTCTTAGTCTCTTCTTAATTACTATATACTTTTTAAAGTTTTCTTCATTATGTACAATAACTCATAAGTCGTTCATTTTTTTTTTTCAATTTTTCTTATACTTTCTCATTTTACCATCAAATTTCTTGATTTGGTGGTGACCATCCTCTTGACTCATTGTGTATTTTTTGGTCACCATTTTTAAATTTGATGTCATCTAATCTTATGCCGTATTTGAATCGGTATATATTTCTTCTAATCCTTGTGCTCATATCCTCCCTTTAAAGTTATTTTGTTTTCTATTCTTTAACTTCCATCATATGTTCCTATAAGCTATGCACATTTTTCTTCATACTTTATTTGGGGCACATATATAATACCAAAAATATCTGTTAAGGGTTAGTTTTCTTTAGGGATAGTTTTCTTTAGGGATGATCTTGTAATTTTATAAATTTTCTATCCCTTTTCTTGACCATAAGAAGGTAAATTTGAAACTTGTTGTTCTCACTTTAAACATAATTAGGTACTTCTCTCGTTTTTGAAAAATATATTAGTTATTACAAATTTATATGTTATCATAAAATCCAATATAATTTTTTATTTCAAAACTATGATTATTAATTATGCATCTTATATATAATTTTTTTTTACTAGCTTATCTAGGTCTTCTCAAAACTTATGTTTGACGACATCATCTAATCCTACTTGAGGTACATATATATTAATTATATTAATAGTTCGTGTGCCACCACTATCTTGAAAGCTACAATCCTATCTCTTTTCGTAACTACTATTAATTTGTGTCTAAATAAACTATCTACAAACTTACTCTTTCTTTTACTTTTTCATATGTTAGGTAAATTAAAACTTAGTTTTTTTTTTGTCATCTTTGTCTTTTTCCTATCAATTTTATCTCTTATAAACATAATATTAATTTTTCTTCTAATCATCATATTACTTCCTCTATTGATTTGTTAGTAAGTATTCTTACATTCTATGTTCCAAATCTAAGTCAATTCATATTCCTATAATGTTTTTCCAACATAAAATGCAAGAATTCTTGCATATTTGATGCTACATTCAAGTTCTTTTACTGAGACGTTATAGTCGGACGGACCTTGTAATTATTTCCATGGAACAATCTAATAGTAGTGCAATAGTTTGATGGATCTATACATAATATTTGTCTATATTTTACGCTGCTAGTAATCTAATGCAACTCTCCTTTATCTAGGTTAGGGCTGATCATGATGAAGTTTATTCTCTAATGGCGAAGTTGCATCACAAAAAGGAATATATAAAAATATTTAATATAAAAACTATAATTCACGTAAACGTATTTGATGTATAAGTGCATTGATAATACGAAAATATGCTAACGAGTTTGGTGTCGAGGTGATAGTGATAATGTGGGGATCTGTTGTTAAGGTGGATGCTGAGGTGGGGATGCACTCCAACTTGCACAGCGCCATCCGATTTGGACGACGTGCTTGACTTGTGTACATTAGAGCAAATGTTAGAGAGGGTTATAGTTGTTTAGCAATGCCCTTTCGATAAAGTTTCTTGGGTGTGGTACAAGTGAAAGCAGAGTCGAAATTGTGAGTTAGATACTTAAGTCCCTTGGCTGTAGTACAAGTGAAAGCAGAGTAGAAATTATGAGAAGAAGAGATTCCTATGCACATACCTGAGTATTTATTGGTACGAGGGGAGAGAGAAACTTATGAAGATCACCACAATCTTTGGAAAAAGAGAAGCCATTCTGCCATTATTTTAGTTGTTTCCGTTATCGATTCTGATTTAATGTTTCATTTAATTATGGTGGCTATAGTTGCTTGCCTATTACTGGCTAGATATGACAATCATAGAATGGAAAGACCGTTGCTAAGACCGTGGGCCATGTTTACCTTGGACTGTTACTAAACAGAGAACTCGATGGAAGGCTTTGGGAAAAAAACATCAAGGGGAGAGCTTGGGAGAATGCGCGGATGAGATTCTTAGGAGATTGAGTAGGCTGGAGAGCTCGAGAGATTGAGTTGTATAGAGAACTTTGAAACTAGGTTCTGAGTAGGGAGTTGGACTGAACTAGTCCTTAGTATAACTTGGAGACTTCATCTAGATCTTCATAAGTGTCGACATACTGACCTAGGCCAGTTGACCTATGAACCTCTAGGAGAAGTCGGTCTTTTGGTCCTAGGTTTTTATATAATCGATATGTTGACCTAGAGTAGGACCTCGTAGACATAGCTTATTGACATATGCATGATCATAATCACGGGGCATCACTAGCCCCCTTAAAGTCGAGTTGAGGTATACAGTCAACTCAAGTGGTATCCATCTTAACTGCATGTATATTGATTCGCCTAAGTGGTATTATTGAATTTAGATGGCCACTTAAGCATTGACTTGGGTGCCATTAATTTCAAATTTAGGTGCCTTTAACGTTGATTTAAGCACTCATAATCTTGAATTTTCCTCCGTGGCTTTGCTTAACCATCATGTAATGTCTGATAGTAGTTGTGTCAGATTGACAAAGGGGATGCTTAATCTTCTCGAGGACTTCTATGTTGTTGCATTTGCGAAAATTAATGGTCCAGCAGAAAGTCCGAACATGATATAAAGGCTTAGTTCCATCAGTTGACCTATTGACCTCCTAGGAGAAGTTGGTCTTTTGATCCTAGGTCTTTATATGTGTAAGTGATATGTTGCCCTAGGGTAGAACCATGTAGACGTGGAGAATGGTCATAATCATGGGGCATCACTAGCCCCCTCAAAGGCCAAGTTGAGGTATACAGTCAAGTCCCATCTTAATCAGATGTTTGTTGATCAGTCTAAGTGGTATTATTGATTTTAGATTCCCACTTAAGCATTGACTTGGGTGCCATTAATTTCAAATTTAGTTGTCCTTAACTTTTATTTAAGCACTCGTAAATTTGAATTTTCCTTCGTGGCTTTGCTTAACCATCATGTAATATCTAATAGTAGTTGCATTAGATTGACAGAGGGGATGCTTAATCTGAGGTTGGTGAGGTTAGGGAGATAAGAGAGTTTTGATGCTGAGGTATTGAGCAAACATTTGAGGTTTAGGTTTGGGAGACAAATCTCGATCCTGAGATATTGGGTGAAATCTTTGAGGTCGTGGAGAGATAAGAGAACTCGATCTTGAGGCTTTGGGCCTTTGAGGTCTAGAAGAGAGAGATCTCAAACTCAATCTTAAGAACTTGTGTGGATCTCTGAGGTTGAGAGTGATAAGGGTGCTCAATCTAGAGACCTTGTGCGAATGTTTGAGGTCTAGGAGAGATGGAACTCGAACTCAGTTTGGAGACCTTGGATAAACCTCTAAAGACAAGAGAGATAAGGGAGCTTGATCCTGAGACCTTGGGTGGAGCTTTTAGATCTGAGAGAGATAATAAAGCTTTATATCAAGACCATGAGTGGACCTTTGTGGTCAAAAAGAGATGTAATTGGAACTCGATCTTGAGACCTTGGGCGAACTTTTGGTTTGGTGGAGAGATAAAGGAGCTTGATTCTGAGACTTTTCCTTTATTATTGGGACAGATATTGGAGCTCAGTTTCATGACCTTAGGCAAATCTTTCAGGC
Source organism: Zingiber officinale (assembly GCF_018446385.1). Lineage (NCBI taxonomy): Eukaryota > Viridiplantae > Streptophyta > Magnoliopsida > Zingiberales > Zingiberaceae > Zingiber > Zingiber officinale. The sequence continues at coordinate 59,499,806 of NC_055986.1, forward strand.
TTGAGAGATAATAGAACTTGACCCCGAGATCTTAGACAAATCTCTGAGGTCCGGAAGAGATGGAACTCCAACTCTATTCTGAGATCTTTGGTGAACCTCTGAGATCGGGGAGAGATAAGGGAAGGAGACATAAATACCTCAGTTGGACCTCTGAGGTCTAGGAGAGATAGGACTAAAACATGATTTTGAGATTTTGGGTGAACCGTCAAGATCTCGAAGAGAAAAGAGAACTTGATCTCATGGCCTCGGGGAACCTTTGAGGTTTTGGAGTGATAAAACTCTATCTCGAGACCTCAGGCAAACCTTTAAGGTCACAGATGGATAGGGAGTTCGATCTTCAGACCTTAGGTCATCCTCTGAAGTTTAGGAGAGATGATGAACTCTGGAAGCTAACAAGAGGAACTCTGTTTCCTACATTGTAAAATAACTTCTATTTTCTTAAATTAGTGTTAAACACATTTTTTTAAATAAAGCACCGTAAGCGATATGGATTTAGAGGGGGTATCCTCCATTTTCATGCTATGTTAGTGACCCCTTTTGAGACTGTTAAAATAAAACCCCATGTATTGGATACCACGGGTTAGGCTAACACTCCCCCTCAAGCTGGAGAATATAGATCATATGCACCAAGCTTGTTACATATGTAATCAATTCGGGGACCTCTCAGTGACTTAGTGAATATATCTGCTAGTTGATCATATGAATTGACAAAACTAGTAGATATTTCTCCAGATATGACTTTCTCTCTGACAAAGTGACAGTCAACTTCAATATGCTTTGTCCTCTCATGGAAGACTGGATTTGAGACAATATGTATGGCGGCCTGGTTGTCACATATGAGTGACATTTGTGTAACCTTTTCAAACCTTAGTTCCTGAAGCAACTGTTTTAGCCATATAAGTTCTTGACTAGCTATAGTCATAGTTCGATATTCTGCTTCTGCACTGAACCTTGCTACAACATTCTGCTTTTTGCTTTTCTAAGAAACAAGGTTACCTCCGACAAAAATACAGAACTCAGAAGTAGATCTTCTATCAGAGGGAGATCCTGTCCAATCTGCATCAGAATACCCCACAACTTGAGTATGTCCTTTGTCTTCATATAAAAGACCCTTTCCTGGTGCACCCTTGATATATCGAATAATGCGAGTCACGACATCCCAATGTCTTTGCACAAATTTGATAAACTAATTTTCTTCCTTTCTGCAAACCCATAACTTCCAAGTACCCCCTTATACTTCTCATTTTTCACTCCGACATGTTCATTTAGATCACCTCCTATTAAAATCATTTCATTTGGTGGAATATTTTATAATATTTCATCTAAGTCGTCCTAAAACCTTGATTTAGTAGTTTTATCTAATCCTACTTGAGGTGCATATACGTTAATTATGTTCATAGTTTCCTTCGTCACTATTATCTTAAGACTATAATTTTATCCTTTTTTTTTTAACTACTTGTACAACTTCATCCTTTAACAAACTATCTCCAATAATACCCATTTCATTTCTTACTTTACTTTTTTCCAATGTACCATAACTTAAAATTAGAGTTCTCTATCATCTTTTGCCTTTTTACCCATGTTATCTCTTGTACATATAAAATATTAATTCTTTTTCTAATCATCGTATCTACTACCTCTATTGATTTACAGTGAGAGTTCCTATGTTCTATGTTCCAAATCTTAAATAATTAGTTTTCCTATCATATTTATTCTTATCCAACATATGATGTGAGAACTTTTATCTATTTAACACTACACCCAAGTTGAGATGTAGCGGTGCTTGCCTATAGGTTATAATCGGATCCTGAAACTCTTGTATATTTTGCAGTACACTCGAGTTCTGGATATGTAGCAGTCTTTGCCGAGACGTTTGGATCCTACAACGCAGTCCTTTCGGGGAACAATCTAGCATTAGTACAATAGTTTAATAGGTTCATTCATTGAATATTTGTCATAGTTTTAGCGCTAGTTGATAATCTAACATAATTCTCTCCCTTTATCCGGGCTTGGGACCAGCCATGACTAGTCATTATGGGCAGGGTTCATCATTTGATAGGGTGATTTTACTAAAACCAAAATATATGCAAATGTGACAAATAGTGAATTTGCAAGTCAATTAGGAATAAAATAAGAATTTGAAAAGAGGCTGAAAGCATAGGTGATACAGAATCAGGAGGCAAAATCTTGGCATGTGCAACTGAAGGTAATTCAGCATCACATCCTGTTGTCTAATGATTTGGATGCTCATTCATACTATGCATGGATTTTCAATTTTTTTGTTTTGCATCATCAGCTTTTGCAGTTCTACAATCATATTGATCTTCCATAAAATGTAATGCAGAGACATGCGTTAATTAAGATTTGTTGGCTATATAAAAATTTCATTTCTTTTTTTGTGAACCTTCCCTTTCCAATCAGTTTTAGGCTGCTGTAATCTTTCGTTCACCGAGTGTTTTCACAGTATTTATTATTTTGCATATCAAATCGCTCTTTGGTTATTATTAAAATACCAGGACATGAAAAATGCTTGCAGGTTTTCGACTTCGTATCCCGTTATCTACCAGCATATAAGGCCTATCTCCCGACACTCTACGCTCAGGGACCGAAGGGCCTCGATCCAGATCGCCTTTTAGTTATTGAGATCGACGAGGAGAGGAATCCAATCTCTGCAGACTGACAACCTCAAAATCCTATTTCCAAGTGACTTTTCCCCCTACGTTACCCTGCCCCTTGTAAAATAATAATTTGTATTCAAGAGATAAAGAAAAGGATCATCACAATCTACAATTGTACACTTGAGCATCCACAACCTTTTAGTTGGGTATTTACATTATAATTCAACGATGACTCTCTCTTCTATACAAATAGAAAACATAGCAGTCATGTAAATTCATACACTAAAACGTTAAGAGGCATTACAATTTAATAGAGTTTGGAATGAATGGTATGAGAGCGAGTAAAGGGGAGATGTATAGATAGAGACTAAGTCACAATCTACGATTATTTGAATTGAAGGAATGGGGAAGAGTAGGAAAAATGATATCTAAATGATGGAGATTGCTGATGCGGTAATCTGTTATTGAGTTGGATGACAGAATTTAGGGATTAGAGTTGGGGGTGAAATTGAATTTAATATAATAAATTATATATTCTTATATAATAAAAAGTCATTACATTAGATATTCAGAAATATAAAATTTATCTATAATATAATTTACATTTATATCTTATTTCTAATATAGTGTGTCAAATGACCTAATAGGTCATCCGAGTTGGTATGTGGTGGGATGTTTGTCACATGAGGTCGCGGGGTCGAAACTCGGGGTAGTCGGGGTATAAATCCCCGGTCCCTGTGCAACTCACTCCACCTGCCACATGCTCGCTCAGGATGTTATGATTTACCTTCCTCGTGATGGTCTTGGGTCGGGTGCGATGGGAACGCTGGGGGCGAGCAATTTCACCTTATTATCACATAATATAGTGTGTCAAATAATTTTAAAAGTCATCCACTATTTTATTTATTTTAAAATATGAAATATTATTTTCTCATGTTTCATTGTTGAAAAAACTTATTCAGTGGTGGGGTAAAAATAAATAATATTAAAATAAAATGAATCAATTTAGTCATATGGATCTGGTAAGATAAGTTAAGAAAGACAAACTCGACTATGGAGGATTTATTGCAAGAGATTGCAATAGTGATCGAACTGATCATGATATTTATGTCATTTTATTTCTTTGCTACCGTGTCTTTCTATTTGCCCCCATTGTGTGGGCTCTGCCTTCTTTGCACATTGCAAATTAGTTTACTGAACGGACCGGTTTAGTCCTCCACTGCCCTGCCCTTCCGCAATCACTCTGGGGCGGTGCCACCACTCTACCATCCTAAAATGCAGCTGAGAAAAAGAGCCGCCGGTTGACACTCCTGATACTAAAATAATTAATCAATTATATTCAGTTTGTGAGAGTTTAATTGTTGATTAATTAATTAAATTATATTTTTTATTAAAAAATAGGTCCTGAAGTAGAGGTGGTGTCCCTGAGGACGTTGATGGAATCGGATCGGTACGTGTGCGAGATTTGCAAACAGGGGTTTTAGGGGGACCAGAACTCAGATGCATTGGCGTTGGCACAAGGTGCCTTGGAGTTGGTGCGGCTATACCCAAGTCACTTAGGAGTGGTAGAAGCAAAAAACCAAAGAGAATTGTCAGAGATAGAGAGTGTTGACTCAAAATTTGTGCCTAATGTAGTAATAATAATGTGATAATCCTCACATCGGGCCTCTTCAATATTCATACGATCTGAAAGGAAAGTAAAATCATAAAGATTCACCTAATACAGTGATCTTTATAGGAGGTCAGGTGACCCATGATGTATTTTATACCTGTTGGAAATCAATTTCATGATGTATTATAGTAACATCACATATAAGTACCAATTATGTCAGCTCTTGAGGTCAAAATTTATATCCAAGTGTTTATAGGTGTGAGGAGAGAGAAGAAGATCATGACCACTATCTTAAGGAACATATGGATCTATGGTGTACAGGACATTTAGGTTGTTACCCAGACATCCACGGTTCGAACCCCATCTATGATGAATTTATAAGAATTTTTTCACCAAATGGAACACGCACCTAAAGGATGTTGGACTCCTGTGTTGCCTGCTGCGAGTACTTACCGATTTATCCTGGTGACCGATGAAAAATTTTTATAGGATCAGACCGATCATTCCAGACTTAATATTATCTAACTTAATTAATCATTTTTTATATGGATCATTTTTTCATCTTTAGACATTACTCCCTACCTAATAACCATTAATCTCATTAATGTTATAGGGTGTCATGGAAGCCAAAAATAAAGAGAATACCATAGAGGGCTAGAGAGGCAATTTTGTATTCGTACCTAGGTATTTATAGGTGTTAGAGAGGAGAGAAACCTACATAGATCGTCATCATGATCTCTGGATAAATAGTATCATTTTTCATCTATAACCATTAATCCAGTTAATGTTATTCATTTGGTCAGTAATAGTTATTAATTCCAAAAATGATGATCATGGGCCACTTTTGCTTGTGACCCATAACCACATAGGTGATAGTCAGTGTCTTGTGGCTTGCTGAGCTAGAGGGGAGAGCTCGGAATAGAGAGGATAGCTTGAGGAATTAAGTTTGCCCTCAGCATAATTGTGTTGTAAAAAGAGAACATTAATATATTAATAAATTATACCAAAATAGTAAGCATATAGTAAACAGGTAAATAAAAAAGTGGTCGAAAAAATGTATCTCTGATTGAAGCGTCGGCGTGCCGACTGTCTTTAGAGAATTTATTGCCGCCCACGGTGCAAGGCTCTCCGGTAAAATCCTCCCAATATACGACAACCACTCGCGTCGTCTGTAGGTGCACTCCAAGACGAACGGCGCACTCGGACTCAACCTCAGATCGCTAAAAACCAAGTCTCAGGACAAACTCTCGGTAAGGAAGAAGATAGAGAGAGGGAAGGAGAGAAAGCAGACTGCTTCGGTGTGTTTTGAACCAAGATCAGAGGCAGTGTATTTATACACTCTGAAGCAGTGCACGAAGCAAAGCGTGCGTTGCTTCCGCTTCCTGACGCGCGGGTGCGTCACATCCTTCACGCGCGGGCAGGTGCGCAGCTTCCTTATGCACGGGCAGATGCGCCGCTTCCTCACGCGCGGACCAAACCCAAGTGCGCTTTCTCACACTCGGGACAGAACCAGACTAAACCATAGACTGGCAAAAACAAACCAGACCGCCTGCAAGCGCGAGGCCCACGAGCTGGGGATTTGCACCCCATGCGCGCGATGATCGCGTGCGTCGCGCCCGGTTTATGGATTTCCGACTCGAACCCCCCGAAACCACCTGATTTGGGCTCGGCCCGGGCATGCGTGTAGGTCCCCTTAACATTGCTAAGCAAGGATGGAAGAACTCCATATATAAGGCCTTCCAACCTTTCTTTGCTTAGCAATGTGAGACTAAATGCATACATCTATGCATTACAATAAGCAAAGAAATAATTTGAATTAAACTCAAAACTCAACAATCCCCTACTAATTCAAATTATTTTGGTCGAAAAACAGAGACTTGTCCTGAGGCTTGGTTGCAATGAACTTTTAGTGAAAATACCTTCCGGTTTGAATTTTCACCTAAGTACACCAATTTTATTCACATAGGTTTGAAGTGAACTCAGTCTTGAACTTAAACCTTTTATATGAGAAAATCAATTGATAACAACTCATCATGGGCGATGGTTGAATCCTTCTGGGTTGGTGCATTACGACCATGCCACTGAATCTTGTTTTATAAGTGTCACGCCCCTGAGAAGTCCTTGTCCGAAGAAATTTCGGTAACATCTCCCCTGTACGGCGGACAATCTGGAACTTTCTACATCGCCCTCTGGGCCACATATACCTCGGCCAATACGGTCGGAACAATAACAGTAATAAAATATAACACATCCAAGCATCCACGCAGTTTAATAGTGAACAACTAAAATAGTAATAAGAAAATTCAAAAACAACCCTACTCCACTACACTCATAAAGCTCAAATCCGACGATAAAATCAACTTACCTCTTCTGCCGTCTAGGCAGGTGTGTAGTAAAACAAATCCAAATAAGCTCTTCGACAGTATCTATAAGGTAAACTAATACAAGTCCAAATAGTGCAATAAGAGACATAACAAAAAGATCAAATAACTCTGGGTCTTCAGGGGACTAGCGACTGGAACTCTCCGGACAGCATCAACCTGAAAATAGTAACGGAGGAGGGTGTGAGTCCAACACTCAGCGGGTATCAACTGATATTCATAATAAAGAAAATAACAACTAGCACTAATCATGCATACAGTCTCCTGATACAAGAAGGATAAATGTAATTGAAACAAACAGGAGAGAACTATACTAACTAGGACCAAAGTATAAGTACAATAGGGTCGTCAGACCGAGAGTGTCATAAATCCTGTATGCATGTCAATCATATGCGTCCATATAAATGCAGCAAGTAAATGCAGTAAACACAAGCAATAAATGCATCATGCATATGATGTCAATGTCATGGTCACCTCTGACGCCAGTCAGCCAGCTCACACACAATGATGAGACCGAGTGTGTAGGGCTGTGACAACCGTGCACTCTGACGTCACTGCTCCTGATGAGTGACCGAGTGGACGGGATGCTGTCGGAGTACACCTATCCTCCTATCCCAAATCATTAATGGGGGAGCGCAATGCTCTCATCTCCTGGTACACCATGACGGGGAGAGATCCCTGACGTGCTACCACCTTGCGTCACACTACCCATGAGCAGACCAACGGAGCACCGATAGAGCCAAACTGACGTGCTACCACGCTGCGTCATGCTATCCATGAGCGGACCAACGGAGCACCGATAGAGATGAAACTGGCGATGTGCTCAACAATAATGGAGCAGACTATCGCACAGCATGCAATTATGCGAATGGTGCATGACACTAAGTATGACACAATACTGACCAGCATAGCAATATCCATGTATAAATATAAAATATGTACCATAGAACAATGAATCAAATCAAAGGTACATAGATTAGATAGGATATGAAAAACCCTAGGTCCTGAACATAATATATATCATGGTTATGTCACTACCCCTATAAACATATATAATCAGATAAGTACTAACATGATGTGCATATCAAATAAACAAACAAGCATGTATCAGATTGGGTAGTGATCAACCGAAGCAAATGAGAAACACAATCATTGCTATATGTTAAAAATATTATTATGCATATCGAATGACATAAAGTCAAAGTACCTGCCTCCAATAAGAAAAGGTCGTATCCGGTCCAATCCGACGTCGAGATGCCCGTCTTGCGTCAAAGTCTTGTGTCACCAATATATATACTTATTTTATTTAGCTAAATTTCTCATAAATAGCTAAATAAAATCGCTAACCCTAAATCAGGGCAAAAACCCTAATCAGCACATAAACAGCCAATTACTCAATCCAACTCATACCTAATTCAACCCAATTAAATATCTTACCTCAATCTCACAGCCCCTAATAATAATCTACTACTAGGGATGTCGCTGCTGGAATAGGATTAACTGTTGGAACTCAATAAATAACCTGCACTTCATTGTCTGTATCAAAATGAAACTCAAGAAATTATTTACAATTTGGTAACCAAACTTCCAAAATAACCTGAGCACCTTACATTCTTTTCACCAAACTACTACTGTGATCCACAACCAGATGGTTGCTGCCAGAATCAAGAGCAACCCCACAACAAGTCTTACTTCATGTTACGACTACACTTCCAGCATCACAGCAAGACCTCTTTGGAAATTCCTCCTCACTGATGAATGGGTTGCTGCCGGCACCAAGAACACTGTAAACAATTCCAACTCCATAAAAATAGAACCTCACCTCACTGATCGGATCAAGAGAAAAGACCACACAAACATCTCAACAACCAAACGAACATGATGCCTTACTTTCAAGATTGCAGCTAGGGCACGCCTTTGTTTTCGCGACAACTGATCGGAGAAAAAAAATCCAGAGAAGAGGACTCAAGAGTCTACCCTTGTCATCGGTGACAGTGTTGTCGACAGTCGGCGCAAGGGAGGATCGGGTGGCGCTCGTTGGCCAGCGTCGGGTGAGGATTGGGCACGCGGGGGAAGAGAAACAGAAGAAAGAAAAAGAAAATAAAAAATAAAAAAGAAAAGGAAAGGAAATAATATGGGAAATCAAACATTTCCTTGCTTAAATTGGGTAGCCTAAACAGGCTTTTCCGGGTCCTGTTTTTATCCTCGTTAAATCATCCATACGAGCTCCGAAAATTTCTAAAAAAATTTCCAAAAATTTCAAAAAATTTTCCTTATCATTATCTGCCCTTTTCCGGTATTTTACATTCTCCCCCACTAATAAAAATTTGGTCCCCAAATTTCGTTATCTATCATCAGTAAGTACTAACAACAGGTAAAGAGTATTAATACTGAACGGAAAATAACTCACACACCTCATGTGAAAAGATGGGGATATCGAGCTCGGATAGTATCCTCGAGCTCCAAGGTAGCCTCCTCGTCGGAATGATGCTGACATCCGACTTTAACCAGCCGGATAGTCTTGTTCCACAACTGACGCTCTTTCCGGTCCAGAATCCGTACCGAAACCTCTTCATAAGTGACGTCAGGCTGAATAGGAACTGAGATATCTGTCAGCACATGCGTCTGGTCGGGTACGTATCTCCTCAGCATAGATACGTGGAATACGTTGTGCACGCTTAGCAGAGCTGATGCTAGCGTCAGACAATAAGCTACTGCTCCAATTCTCTCCAAGATTTGAAAAGGTCCAATATATCGTGGAGCTAGCTTATCTCTGAGGTCAAATCTCTTCACCCCTTTCGTGGGTGAAGCTCGCAGAAATACATGGTCGCTTGTAGAGAACTCTAAGGGTCTCCAACTCCAGTCAGCATAATTCTTCTGGCGGTCCTGCCCCTCTGACATCCTCCATCTGATAGTACGGACCAACTCTGCCTCATGCTGAGCTCTATGAGGTCCCAACAACTAGCCTCCCCAACCTCTTCCCAGAGAGTGGGTGTCTGACAAGACCTAACATACAACGCTTCAAACGGTGCCATCTGGATAGCCGAATGAAAGTTGTTGTTGTCGGCGAACTCTACCAATGGCAAATGGTCCTCCCAACTGTCTCCAAAATCCAATACACATGACCTCAGTAAGCCCTCTAGAGTCTAAATGGTCCGCTCTGACTATCCATCTATCTGCGGATGGAAAGCTGTACTAAATCGGAGCTGAGTGCCCAAGGCCTGCTGCAGACTCTACCAGAAACGAGACGTGAACCGGAGGTCTCTATCCGAAATAATACTCATAGGAACACCATGTAATATGATGATCTCCCGGCAATACAGATCTGCTAATCGATCCAGAGAATCAGCCTTCCGGATTACTAAGAAATGCATGGATTTGGTTAATCGATCATCGATTACCCAAATCGCGTCATGACCCCGTTGTGTCCTCGGCAAACCTACCATAAGGTCTATAGTAATATGTTCCCATTTCCACTCAGGAATAGGAATCCGCTGAAGTAAGTCGGCAGGTCCCTGATGCTCGGCCTTCACCTGCTGACAGACAAGACATCTAGCTACAAATTCTGCGATGTCTTTCTTCATACCGTTCCACCAGTAGGAACGCCTCAAATCTCGATGCATGCAGGTCCCGCCTGGGTGGATCGCAAATCGAGAGCGATGAGCCTCCTGAAGTAGCTCCGACAAAATTGGGTGAGACTGAGGTACGCATAATCTGCCTCGGAAGTATATAATACCCGCTTCATCTCGGGGAAACTCAGTCTGCTGCCCGGAAGCTATCCGGCTGCCAATGGACTGTAAATGTTGATCACCAGCCTGGGCCTCTCGGATCCTCGTCCTGATCGACAACTGAGCAACCATGGTAACCAGAATACCTTACTCTGTCTGTCCTTATTCCTGAAGGCCTAACTCAGCAAAACCCTGAACCAAATCTGTGACTACTATTCGGTGGCAAGCTAAAGTCCCTCAGGACTTCTTGCTGAGTGCATCGGCAACCACAACAACTTTCCCTAGGTGATAGCTAATGGTACAGTCATAATCCTTCAAGAATTCCATCCATCTCCTTTATCGGAGATTAAGTTTCTTCTAGGTGGAAATATATTTGAGACTCTGTGATCCGTGAGAATCTCAAAGGTAATACCGAATAGATAATGCCGCTAAATCTTCAAGGCAAAAATAATAGCGGCCAACTCCAGATCATGAATTGGGTAGTTCTTCTCATGCTCCTTCAACTATCGAGAAGCATATGAGAATACTCTACCGTGCTGCATCAAAATAGCGGCCAAACCCTGTATAGAAGCGTTGGTGTAATATATGAAGTCATCCTCTCCAGAAGGTAAAAACTAAAATCGAAATCGACACTAATCTCCACTTTAGCTCCTGAAAGCTGGTCTTGCAGTCCTCTGTCCAAGTGAACTTCACACCTATCCGGGTCAGGCGTGTCAGCGACATAGCTATGCGGGAGAAACCCTCGACGAAAGGTCTGTAATATCCTGCCAGTCCCAAGGACTGCGGATCTCCTACACTGATTTCGGCTGCTCCCAACGGTAACAACCTCTATCTCCTGTGGAACCACGGTATACTCCTACTGGTGACCGTGTGTCCCAAACATCTCACATAAGACAATCCAAATACGCACTACTGATCTTCACATATAGATGTTCTCGTCGAAACATCTCTAGAACTATGCAAAGATGGTGTACGTGACTCACCCCAGATCCGAAATAGACCAGATCCGAAATAGACCACAACATCGTCAACAAAGACAATGGAAACCAATCCAAACATCCTAGAAATACCAGAAATCATCGAGTCCCTGAAAACATCTAAAGCTCCGCAAGCTCTAATGGTAAAATCAAGAACTCACAATGTCCGTACTAAAGACATTCCTAACCATAAGATCTCTGACAATAAATCTGAAATCTAATCACTAACAATAGATCCTCCAGTGTGAGAGCAACGCTCCATCACAGGAAATACCACATATGTGGGGGCAACGCTCTATCACAAGAAATCCTCAATATGTGGGAGCAACGCTCCACCACAACTAAATCTGTAATATGTATCTACAATATATATATGGGGGCAATACTCCGCTACAAACAATCCACAATAGGTGGGAGCAACGTTCCACCACCAACAATCCATCAGTGACCAAGACATCTAACTATCCAACTAGAGACTGTACAAGATCACTTTACCACATATCATTGTGGCTAGCCAAAGGTATAACAACCTAGTAAGCAAATCAAATCTATTGTCAACTCTCTTAACATCGTAGTGGGGCGGTCACCCACCAATAGGAGAATTAGTTGACAGGATAACACAACAAATGATGTAATGTAGGCACTCCACATCCTACACTCAACATAGGTAGAATCATCATGATGCTACTAACAATACACAAGCACATGTGCACACACAACATAAGTATGATCGATATAATCCTCCATTTAGTACACACCCAACACACTCATAACACAGGTATAAATCAGTGTGATACCTCCAACAATACATACCGAACCCGTGTGCATAAATCAGCATAGGTATAATCGACAATACACCTCAAATATTACACCGAACACATCTGCACATATCACAACTCAGATTAAATCGATAAGATACCTCCAAATAAACAATCAGACACGTATGCCTAACCACTAGGGTATAATCTACTAGACACCCACAATAATCATAACTGGACAAGTATACACCACATAGATATACATAATCAGCATATTTATGTAGATCTCCTTATATCTGTTAAGTTATACCACAGATATTACTACAAGTATAACAATTATAAAATAACATCATACCTATTTGCTGTCTGGAGATGTTCCATCGCTGTCCAGTCCCCAAATTGACCTCAAAATTTTGAATAAGAAAATCACCAGATCCATATAAATCTGAAACAGAAATTCGAAACATAACATAATGGAAATCCGTGCAATCCGAAATAACTACCCAGTTTGACTCACAAACTTGGGCTAACCCAAAAATTCAGAACACCAAAAGCAAGTATCATAACCCGCTCTGATACCAATAAATTGGTATCAGATAAATCTCGAAAATCCGTAACACGAAAATCAAACAAATATCGCCAACCTGGCGCTCTGATTCCAAATAACTTGGTATCAGGTTATCCCAAATATCCAAAATACGAAAACAAAGGATCGTATACCTGGGCTCTTATACCAAATAAATTGTCACGCCCCGGAGAAGTCCCTATCCGAAGAAATTTTGGCAACATCTACCTGTACGGCGGACAATCTGGAACTTTCTACATCGCCCTCTGGGCCACATATACCTCAATTAACACGGCCGGAACAATAACAGTAATAAAATATAACACACATCCAAGCATCCGCGCAGTTTAATAGTGAACAACTAAAATAGAAATAAGAAGACTAAAAAACAACCCTACTCAACTATACTCATAAAGCACAAAACTGATGTCCTACTCCACTACACTCATAAAGCTCAAATCTGACGATAAAATCAACTTACCTCTTCTGCCATCTAGACAGGCGTGTAGTAAAACAAATCCAAATAAGCTCTTCGACAGTATCTATAAGGTAAACTAATACAAGTCCAAATAGTGCAATAAGAGACATAACAAAAAGATCAAATAACTCTGGGTCTTCAGGGGACTAGCGACTGGAACTCTCCGAACAACATCAACCTAAAAATAGCAACGGAGGAGGGTGTGAGTCCAACACTCAGCGGGTATCAACTGATATTCATAATAAAGAAAATAACAACTAGCACTAATCATGCATACAGTCTCCTGATACAAGAAGGATAAATGTAACTGAAACAAACAGGAGAAAACTGTACTAACTAGGACCAAAGTATAAGTACAATAGGGTCATCAGACCGAGAGTGTCATAAATCCTGTATGCATGTCAATCATATGCGTCCATATAAATGCAGCAAGTAAATGTAGTAAACACAAGCAATAAATGCATCATGCATATGATGCCAATGTCATGGTCACCTCTGACGCCAGTCAACCATCTCACACACAATGATGAGACCGAGTGAGTAGGGCTGTGACAACCGTGCACTCTGACGTCACTACTCCTGATGAGTGACCGAGTGGACGGGATGCTGTCGGAGTACACCTATCCTCCTATCCCAAATCATTAATGGGGGAGCGCAATGCTCTCATCTCCTGGTACACCATGACGGGGAGGGATCCCTGACGTGCTACCACCTTGCGTCACACTACCTATGAGCAGACCAACGGAGCACCGATAGAGCCAAACTGACGTGCTACCACACTGCGTCATGCTATCCATGAGTGGACCAACGGAGCACCGATAGAGATGAAACTGGCGATGTGCTCAACAATAATGGAGCAGACTATCGCGCAGCATGCAATTATGCGAATGGTGCATGACACTAAGTATGACACAATACTGACCAGTATAGCAATATCCATATATAAATATAAAATGTGTACCATAGAACAATGAATCAAATCAAAGGTACATAGATTAGATAGGATATGAAAAACCCTAGGTCCTGAACATAATATATATCATGGTTATGTCACTATCCCTATGAACATATATAATCAGATAAGTACTAACATGATGTGCATAACAAATAAACAAACAAGCATGTATCAGATTGGGTAGTGATCAACCGAAGCAAATGAGAAACACAATCATTGCTATATGTTAAAAATATTATTATGCATATCGAATGACATAAAGTCGAAGTACCTACCTCCAATAAGAAAAGGTCGTATCCGGTCCAATCCGACGTCGAGATGCCCGTCTTGCGTCAAAGTCTTGTGTCACCAATATATATACTTATTTTATTTAGCTAAATTTCTCATAAATAGCTAAATAAAATCGCTATCCCTAAATCAGGGCAAAAACCCTAATCAACACATAAACAACTAATTACTCAATCCAACTCATACCTAATTCAACCCAATTAAATATCTTACCTCAATCTCATAGTCCCTAATAATGATCCACTACTAGGGATGTCGCTGCTGGAATAGGATTAACTGCTGGAACCCAATAAATAACCTGCACTTCATTGTCCGTATCAAAATGAAACTCAAGAAATTATTTACAATTTGGTAACCAAACTTCTAAAATAACCTGAGCACCTTACCTTCTTTTCACCAAACTACTACTGTGATCCATAGCCAGATGGTTGTTGCCAGAATCAAGAGCAACCCCACAGCGAGTCTTACTTCACGTTACGACTACACTTCCAGCATCACAACAAGACCTATTTGGAAATTCCTCCTCACTGATGAATGGGTTGCTGCCGGCACCAAGAACACTGTAAACAATTCCAACTCCATAAAAATAGAACCTCACCTCACTGATCAGATCAAGAGAAAAGACCACACAAACATCTCAACAACCAAACGAACATGATGCCTTACCTTCAAGATTGCAGCTAGGGCACGCCTTTGTCTTCGCGACAACTGATCGGAGAAAAAAAAATCCAGAGAAGAGGACTCAAGAGTCTACCCTTGTCATCAACGACAGTGGTGTCGACAGTCGGCGCAAGGGAGGATCGGGTGGCGCTCGTTGGCCAGCGTCGGGTGAGGATCGGGCATGCGGGGGAAGAGAAATAGAAGAAAGAAAAAAAAAAGAAAATAAGAAAGAAAAGGAAAGGAAATAATAAGGAAAATCAAACATTTCCTTGCTTAAATTGGGTAGTCTAAACAGACTTTTCCGGGCCCCATTTTTATCCCCGTTAAATCATCCATACGAGCTCCGAAAAATTCCCGAAAAATTTCCAAAAATTTCGGAAAATTTTCCTTATCATTATCTGTCCTTTTCCGGTATTTTACAATAAGTGCTAAGGAGAGTTGCCTAGACCCCCACACTGCGGCCACACAGTTACACTTACATAGGTGAGTTCTCCAAGGATGTACTGCGAGCATCCTGTCATTAAGACCTTGAACTCATTAAGAGAACCTAAGCCCATCCTTACTAGCAATCAAGCATCTATCCATGGAAGAGAGTATGAGATTACATCTCAATCAATTTGATGCTTACGGTTCACCCTTATAACTTGTTTATACCACATTGAACCTACTTCTTGGGATCTCCAATCAGATAGGTTGGGTTGCCGCTATAGGTGATACCAGGATAGGCCTCAGTCCCATTCCCTTACTGGATCTCTCGATTTTTTCAGAATCAAGTCCTTTAGTGAGTGGATCAGCAATATTGTCTTTTGAACTTACAAAGTCCAATGACACCACTCTAAGAGACACTAACTCACGAATAGACTTTAATCTTATTCGTACATGTCTCTTCTGTTTCTGGTTATACTTGGAGCTTCTAATCTGAGCTATTGTTGTTTGATTATCACAGTGTACTGAAATAGAAGGTATTAACTTCATCATCAAGAGAATTTCAGAAAGAAGACCCTTAAGCCAATCAGCTTCAGTTACTGTGGTATCCAAAGCACACAATTCTGCCTCGGATGTAGAACGGGTTATAATCGTCTGTTTAACATACCTCCAAGCAACTGCACCGCCTCCAAGTGTAAAGACATAACCAGTAACGCCTTTACACTCAACAGTGTCAGCTATCCAACTAGCATCACTATATCCATTCAGGACTGCAGGGAATCTCCCATACCACAAGCCCACGGATATAGTGTCTTTTAGGTATCTGAGTACTCTGTCTAATGCATCCCAATGCGTTCTGTCCGGACAGCTGGTAAACCCCTAGAACAATTTGCTAAATACATTAGACTACATATTATTTGTGAGTATCTTAATTGAGACACTGTCACACCACTCTTATTCTTGTGGAGAGTTTTTGAAGGATCATAGGGTGTGACGACAGATTTAACTTGGCTATAGCCATATTTCTCTAATACTCTCTCAACATAGAGTGACTGAGAAATTGCTATTCCATCAGTTGAACGAGTCAACTTCAGCCCTAAAATCATGTCAACACAACCCATATCCTTCATATCAAACTTACCACTTAAGAGGGCCTTAGTCTCATTAATAATAGAAAGGTTAGAACCAAAAAGTAGAATATCATCTACATATAAACATAAGATAATACAATTATCACCTTTTATTTTAGCATACACACATTTATCAGAGTTATTCATTTTAAAGCCAAACGATAGCATAACACTATCAAATTTTTCGTGCCACTGCTTTGGGGCTTGCTTCAAACCATAAAGAGATTTGACTAACCTACAGATTTTATTCTCATTTCTAGAAACTATATGTCCCTCAGGCTGATCCATATATATATATATATATCTCTTCTTCAAGATCTCTATTTAGGAATACCGTTTTGACATCCATTTGATGAACCTCAAGATGATATATGGATGCCAATGCTATTAACACTCGGATTGTAGTAATTCTGGTAATAGGAGAATAAGTGTCAAAATAGTCAATCCCTTCTTTCTGTTTGAATCCCTTAGCAACTAGGCGGGCTTTGAATTTATCTACTGACCCATCAAGTTTTAGTTTTCTCTTAAACACCCATTTACATCATATAGTGGTACACCCATCAGGTAAATCTACCAACTCCCAAGTGACATTAGAGATAATAGAGTCCATTTCACTTTTAATGGCCTCTTTCCAGTGTTTAGCTTCAGGAGAAGCCATAGCATCTCTATATGTCACATGGTCACCTTCTATATTATAGGTGATAAAGTCCTGACCTAAATCCGTAGACACACGCTGCCTCTTGCTCCTTCTCAGTTCTGTATGCTCACTAGATTCATCTAGTCTAGAGTGACTTGAGGAAGGTGTACCTTCTACGGATAATGTAGCCTCTATGGAAGCAGGCTTATCTCTAGTAGGAATACTAGATATAGACTGAGGTGTTCTCGTCTTCATAGGAAATATACCCTAAAAAAATGTCGCATCGCGAAGTTCTACAATAGTATTTGCATCTATTCCAGAAATTTCTGATTTAATAATCAGAAACCTATATGCAATATTATTTTGAGCATAACCCAAGAAGATACCATCAATGGTCTTTGGACCAAGTTTTTTTCCTTCTGTGTTCAAGTACTAGTACCTTTGCAAGGCACCCCCACACTTTAAGGTATTTCAAACTTATCCTCCGGCCTTTCCAAAGCTCATATGAGCTTTTATCCCTTGACCTCATGGGGACTCTATTTAACACATGACATGCAGTGTATAGAGCCTCCCCCCACATGAAGTTAGGTAACCCAGAACTGCCTAACATGGAATTAATCATATCTTCAAGGGTTCGATTTTTTCGTTCTGCTATACCGTTGGATTGAGGACTATATGGAGTAGTTACCTCGTGAATTATACCTGCATCTTGACAAAATTTTTGAAATAGGTTCAAGGTAAACTCTCCACCCCTATCAGACCTTAACCTCTTAACAGATTTATTTATTTGATTCTCAGCTTCAGATTTAAAAATCATAAATTTATCTAAAGCTTCATCCTTAGTTTTCAGCAAATAAACATAACAATAACGAGAGTGATCATCAATGAAGGTAATGAAATACCATTTATGGTCTCTCGTTATTACACCGTTAAACTCACAACAGTCAGTATGAATCAATTCTAAAATATCAGAATTTCTATCAACTGATTTGAAGGGTTTACGGGGTTGTTAAATTGCACACAAACTTCACATTTTTTCTTATCATTTATAGCATGCTTAGGAATCATGTCTAGATTCATCATTCTTTTTAAGGTATTAAAATTGACATGTCCTAATCTGTCATGCCATATATCATAAGACTCAATATTATATGAACAACCAATATCAGTAGATTTATTTAAGGTAGCATTTTCTACATTGAGTTTAAATAAACCTTCATTAAGGTAACATTTTCCAATAAAGGTTCCTAAATGTAATATTACAACTTTATTACATTTAAAGTTCAACTCATAACCAGCGCGGACTAACTTTGACCCGCTAATCAAATTTCGACATACTGCTGGAACATGATGCACCTCATGCAGTGATAGGACTTTTCCAAAGGTGAACCTCAGGTCAACTTGTCCTATCCCAAACACCCTGGCTGCAGAATGGTTCCCCATGGCCACGGAAGTGCCTTCAATTACCTGATAAGTAAGGAAGTCTGAGCGATCAGCACAACAGTGCACATTAGCACCTGTATCAACTAACCATTCATTGGGTTGATAGATCAAATTTAGTTCGGGTTTGAAGGTAACAAACCTATCGCTGGTGCCGTCACTAGCAGTCACAACCTTTGCTTGTGCCTTGGTGTTGGACATATTGCTCTGGTTCTTCTTCTTGGGACAGAATTTGGCATAATGTTCAACTTGTCCACCCAGCACGGCTTGGTTCCATTTTTCTTTTGAATCTTTGGTTTGGGTTTCATTTTGTTTTTCATTTTCTAATTTTTGAATTTTTTCTTGTCAGATGAGACTACTACGTTTGCCTTTGGAATGAAATCCATAGGCATTTTTATATAATCATTTTTATGTTGCTTCCGATGTTCTTCTTCGATATTTAAGGCAATCATCAAATCTTCTAGAGAGATTTTACCTCTCCTATATTTAAGAGTCATGCCAAAATCTTCCCAACTCGGAGGCAATTTTTCGATGATAGACAAGACCTGAAATTTTTCGGGTAATGACATATCTCCTTCAGCAAGACCATGAATTTGAACTTGGAATTCATGTGTCTGC
Source organism: Zingiber officinale (assembly GCF_018446385.1). Lineage (NCBI taxonomy): Eukaryota > Viridiplantae > Streptophyta > Magnoliopsida > Zingiberales > Zingiberaceae > Zingiber > Zingiber officinale. Next base: position 59,519,077 of record NC_055986.1, read on the forward strand.
TCAACCACAGATTTGCCTTCTACTATTTTGAAGTTTAGGAATTTTGCCACAGTATACTTTTCTAAACCATAATCTTCGGAGTTGTATTTTTTATCCAAAGATTTCCACAGCTCTTTAGCCGAAGATGTTGAGTAGTATACATCAAATAGTGCATCTGAGAGGGCAGACAGGATCCTCCCATGGCAGAGGTAATCCCTTTGCTTAAACCTCTGTAAGGCAACACTATAGACAGGTTCCTCTTCATCAGCTGAAGGAGGATCTGTTTCTATAATGGAGAATAACTCTAGTGTAGTAAGCCAAAATTTCATCTATTGTTGCCAACATCTGAAGTTTTGCCCGAAAAATCTTTCGGGTCTAGCACTAGCCTCATCAGACCCCGTTACCCTATCATTTATCATGTCTACTGATGCTTACAATAAATTCTCTAAAATTGTTGTAAATTTCACCAAAATAACAAGTATGCAGTAAACAGGTAAATAAAAGAGAGGTCAAGAAAATGTATCTCCGGTTGAAGCGTCGGCGTGCCGACTGTCTTTAGAGAATTTATTGCCGCCCACGGTGCAAGGCTCTCCGGCAAAATCCTCCCAAGATCCGACAACCACTCGTGTCGTCCGTAGGTGCACTCCAAGACGAATGGCGCACTCGGACTCAACCTCAGATCACTAAAAACCAAGCCTCAAGACAAACTCTTGGTAAGGAAGAAGACAGAGAGAGGGAAGGAGAGAAAGCAGATTGCTTCGGTGTGTTTTGAATCAGGATCAGAGGTAGTGTATTTATACAAACTAGATCGCCTGCAAGCGCGAGGCCCACGAGCTGGGGATTTGCACCCCCCCTGCGCACGATGATCGCGTGCGTCGCGCCCGGTTTATGAAATTCCGGCTCGAACCTCCCGAAATCAACTGATTTAGGCTCGGCCCGCGTATGCGTATAGGTCCCCTTAACATTGCTAAACAAAGATGGAAGGGCTCTATATATATGGCCTTCCAACCTTTCTTTACTTAGTAATGTGAAACTAAATGTATACATCTATGCATTACAATAAACAAAAAAATAATTTGAATTAAACTCAAAACTCAACAAATTGTTTATTTTACTTGCCGAACTATCAGATGCTCGGACGATATCTACCAGATACTGCGGAATTGGAACCTAGGACCACCTTTTCCTCCTTTAGGTCTGCGATTTTATTTGTGACATGTACTAGATATTTGGGCCTTAAGCTCGTGGTTATCTTTATTTTGGGTTGGATTTCAGCCTAGATAATCTTATCTTTACTCATTTTCATGTTTTTTAAATTTGAAAATTTAAAAATTTGCTTCTCATGATTATTTAAGTATTATATTTTGCATAGCCCATTTGATTGTTGTTTAACTCATCATCATTATCCTTTTAATTGTCGAAGTCTTTCATTACAAATCGAGGTAAGACAGAGAAATAGTCGTAAATAATCTGTTTACAATTAATAGTTGTTTGGCACGATTTTCTCATAACTCTAATGTGATATTACCTCATCCAGATGAGGTATTCGCAATTTGATCCTGAATTTATAAGAATATTTTCTTCAAATAGAACATACAACAAAAGGATATGGATTTTTTGGCTGCTCACCACGAGGGCATCCGATTTACCTTGGTGGCCGGTGAAAAAAAATTTATGAGGTCAAACCGATCACCCCAGGGCTAGTCAATGAAGTTAACTGGGTTTATCAATCTAATATGATATTACCTATATAGTGAAGGATCAAAAAGAAGCAATTAATAGAGGGGGAGGGGTGAATATCGCTCGTTAAAATTTTTTTTTTGTATCGATTTGTAAAACAAGAATCAAGGCGGCAGCGGAATAAAAAACCAAAAACAATACAAAAGACTCGGATGATTACTTGGTTCGAAGCTTATGTCGACTCCTGCTCCAAGACCTTGATCGCACCGATGGATAATCCACTATAATTATTCTTTCCGAAATCCTTCAAAAAGAAGTAATTCGTAATTCATACAATATGAAGAATGTAAGATAGTAGCACACTACTATCTTTTGAAAATGAAAATAATGCAAGCTTTAAGTAAAGTTATACCGAAACTAGATAGAAGGTGAAGCTCGATCGACACTTTTGGATGGAGCAGCTTGCTTGTGAAGATGAAGTATAGCGTAGCAGAACGAATAAGAGCTTTGCACACCGCTGACTTGAAAATCGATACCTTGCCTTAGACCTCGAGCTTTACTTATATAAACCTTTATCGGTTGACTGATAAACTGTTAAGTCAATTGATACGTTTGGTCATCTGAACCTCCTATCGGTTGATTGAACTGCTTTACTTCCTTCTTCGTCAAGATATGATCTTCGCACAATTATGAGCAATTAATGTTCGGCCGATCGATCAGTATAGTTTCCCTATTCGCCGAGATTCTCCATTAATGAGCTTTTAATTGCATTTAATTTTTAGTCGATCGATCCCTGTGCTCGGTCGACCGATCAGACTAGCTTCTAACTTTGCTTTTGATCGATCTGATATGTGCCACGTTGACTTGGTTTGGTCGATCGATCTATAGGTTTCGTCGACCGATCAAATCGGTTCCTGCAAGATAGTGTTAAACAAGATATTCCTATAAAATAAAGTTAGGACAGTAATATGAGATGCATGAATAGTAATTGACAGTAGAATTGTCTTGATCTCAATTTGAAAACCTTCTCGATTTTTTCAGTTGGATCAACGACCTAGGATTTATTCCTTCATGGAACACGACCTAACTGTCACTCCTTTCCAGTTGCTTACCTCAATCTACCTGCCAAACATTAGTCCTCCAGACCTGTTTAGACTTTGTCGCTTAGCATCGGATCGACTCACCAAGACTTTCTCTCGATCTTTGGTTCTCCAAACCTATCGAGCTTCCCTGCCAATTGTCGGGTCCTCTCGATCCACTTAGACTTCTGCCTGACTTCCATGATCTGCTAAGCCTTTCTCAATCGAGTAAACATTCTGCACACTTAGTTAACTTGTTAGATCACAACAAGACTTAACTTGAACCTTTGACAACATCAAAATACAATACTCCACTATCAGATACTCTGAACTCTCCACTTTCTGATTATGCTAACCCTTGCTTGATTTTCTGAATTTCAGGGTCCTGATCTTGAGCTGTCTGGATGTCACCAAGTAGGGTAGATGCTAATGTCATAGTAGAGAGTTGCCCAACTATAAGCTCGAGACCGAAATATGTAATCTCCTTTTGTAGGGGCGGTGACATGGCTGCTAGGGATAGTAAGGTGGCACTGGACTTCCTGCTAAGTGCGTCTGCCACCTTATTGGCCTTTCTTGGGTGGTAGAGGATGTCTATGTCATAGTCTTTGACCAGCTCGAGCCATCTGTGCTGTCGCATATTCAGATCCTTCTGAGTGAAGAAGTACTTCAGACTCTGATGATCTGTATACACTCTGCACTGAGCTCCATACAAGTAATGTCTCCAAATTTTGAGGGCAAAGATAATTGCTGCAAGCTCAAGGTCGTGAGTAGGGTAGTTCCTCTCATAGTCCTTGAGTTGTCTGGAGGCATACGCAATCACCTTACCATTTTGCATCAGTACCGCTCCTAGTCCCAATTTTGAAGCATCACTGTAAATATCAAAGCTGTCTGTATTTTCTGGCAGAGTCAGAATGGGAGCACTGGTCAATCTTCTTTTTAGCTCGATGAAGTTGTTCTCACAGTCATCTGCCCACTGAAATTTCCTGTCCTTCCTGGTGAGAGCTGTCAGTGGAGAGGCTATCCTGGAGAAATCCTCTATAAATTTTCTGTAATAGCCTGCTAGTCCCAGAAAGCTTCTAATTTCACTGGCGTTCTTAGGTCTTTTCCAGTTACTCACAACTTCTATCTTACTGGGGTCTACCATGATACCATCTCTGGAGATGATGTGACCCAGGAAGGATACCTGATCGAGCCAGAATTCACATTGAACTTGACGTACAACTGGTTCTGCTGAAGGGTCTGCAGTACTATTTTCAGGTGCTCTGCGTGTTCTTCCCGAGTTCCAAAATAGATAAGAATGTCGTCGATAAACACGATAATAAACTTATCTAAGTATTCTCTGAATACTCTGTTCATGAGGTCCATGAAAGTAGCTGTGACATTTGTCACGCCAAAGGGCATGACTATGAACTCATAATGTCCGTATATGGTCCTGAAAGATGTCTTGGGTATATCACCTTCTTTAACTCTCACCTGATGATATCCCGATCTGAGGTCTATTTTAGATAACACTGCGGCTCCCTTTAGCTGATCAAACATGTCATCTATCTTGGGAAGAGGATACATGTTCTTAATCGTGACTCGGTAGTCTATACACAGGCGCATGCTCCCATCCTTCTTCTTCACGAACAATACAGGCGCTCCCCATGGTGAGTGACTAGGGCGTATGAAGCCCTTGTCGAGCAACTCCTGTAGCTGCTCCTGAAGTTCCTTCAGTTCTGCTGGAGCCATACGGTAGGGTGCTTTGGAGATGGGATTTGTACCGGGGATAAGTTCTATCTCAAATTCAATCTCCCTGTCTGGTGCTAGGCCTGGTAACTCCTCAGGGAAGACTGCTGGGTAGTCACATACAACTCGGACCTCTTCTAACTTTTGATCCTTGTCCTGATCGGTACTGACTACATGTGTTAGGAACCCCGTACATCCTGAATTCAGTAGTTTCTGTGTTTTCAGAGCTGAGAGAAACTTCTTGGTCTTTCTCTTTGGTTCTCCGATGTACCCAAACTGTACTCCTGCTTCAGGTTGGAATACAACTTTATGTTTACGACACTCTATGGAGGTACCGTACTTGATCAGGAAGTCCATTCCCAAGATGACATCGTAGTCAGTCATATCTAGCACTATCAGATCACCAAAAAGCTCTCTGTCTGCTATAATGACTTGCACTGCTCGTAGCCAGTGCGTAGATGCCATGATTTCTCCTGAAGGTAGTGTTGTCAAAAACTGACCACTGAGTACCTCTGGAGATATTGCTAACTTTTCGGTGAATGCCTTGGATATATAAGAATGGGTTGCCCCAGTATCGAATAAGACAGTTGCACTTTGCTGTAAAATACTAATATGACCTGTAACAACTGTTGAGACATTCGCCACATCCTCTCTGGTTAGTGAGTAGATTCTCATGTTCGTCGTGGCTGAGGGGGCTTCTAGTCTGCCCTGGCTGATGTGTGGACCATCTAAAGCAGGTTGGTTTGTCTCCGTACTGAATCGACTGCGGTGGGGGAAAACTTATCTTGTTCGGGCATTGCTTAGCCATATGCCCTTCCTGGCCACATTCGAAGCATCCTCGTGTGCCCTTGCGACAAACTCTGGGGTGGAATTTCCCACAAGTAGAACACTTGGGATAGCTAGGCTGTTTACTAGCTGGTCCTCCTTTTGGGTAACTCCCTAGTTTGCGTTTGTTACTGGAGTTCCCTTTCCAGTTAGAGCTGTGGCCCTGGTGTTTCTGAATACCTGAGCCTCCTTGGCCTTTGGACTCTGAGAAGGCTTGCTTTTGCTGCTTGATGTTGTTCTGGTAATGCTCGGTGATCAGAGCACTACTTACCAGTTCTTCAGTAGTTTGCGGCCTTTGAACGCTGCTGGCCACGTTTAGTGCTATTTCCGGCCTTAGCATTTTGAGCATCAACCGGACTCGTTCTCTTTCAGTGCTGACTTGTTCGGGGCATAGACGAGCTAATCTGTTGAATTTCTTCACGGCCTCCTCAACTGAAAGGTTGCCCTGACGAAATTCAGTGAACTCGTCGTAGTGACGGTTTGTGACCCGCATGTGAAAGAACTCCTCAAAGAATTCTCTCTCGAAGTCGGCCCATGTCATCTGGTTCACTGGGGGCTTCACTTTAATCCTCTCCCACCACATACGTGCGTCTCCTGCCAGGCAGAAGGAGGCGCATTTCACCTTTTCATACTCTGGCCAGTCCAGAAGTCGCGTTTCAATCGATCGACTGATCGATCGAGGACTTCTCAATCTATCAGCTGATCGACTCTCTGTTCGCGGGGAATTACCTCCCAATCGATCGGCTGATCGATTGGGTTCCTGATTTCACTGAAATCCCTCACGAACTCATTCAGAACTTTCAGAATTCAACTAAAACATAAAATGTAAAATACCGAAAATAGGCGAATATGATTAAGGGAATTTTCCGGAATTTTTGGAAATTTTTCGGGAATTTTTCGGAGCTCGTACGGACGAGTTAACGGGGATAAAAACGGGGCCCGGAAAAAACCTGTTTAGGCTACCCCATTTTAACGAGGAATTTTTTTCTTTATAAATTCCTTATTTCTTTTCTTTTTCCTCATTTATATTTTTCTTTCTTCCTCGTTACTGTGCCCGTGCCCGAGCCCTCATTCTCTCCTCTCTTCTTCTCCCTTTCGCCGAGCCGAATTTGCCCTAACCGCCGGCCATCTGGCGGTTCTCCTTCTCCTCCTCTCCTCTGCCGCCCCAGCCGACGCCGAGCGTCGCCTACTCGCCGGCGCCTCTCCTCACTGACGCACGACGCCTTCCCCTTCCATGCCCTAGCGCCGGTGCCGCCACCACAGTCGACGCCGAGGATTTCTTCTCTTCTCCTCTCCCTGCTTTAATCGGCGCCGCAACATCCGCCGCCGAGGCCTTAATTCCTCTGCTGCCGAAGCCCTAGCCTTTGCACAGTGCCACTGCCGCGGCATCTTCTGCCGTAGTTTCCGGCCGATTTCCCCACTCACTGGAGTAGGCTACGGTTTCCAATCAGTGACACTCTTCACCAGAGAGTAACCTGCCAATGTGGTTAGGAGTATTTGAGTGGAGATTTTGACCCCCACCTTGCTGCAATCACTGGATCCGGCAGTAACTTCAGCCACAAACCTTGATCCAGCAGTATTAGGGTAAGGAATTTGGTGATTTAATATTTATGTGAGTGAAGGATAAATTGACACATAATTAATTGATAATTATTTGATCATTAGGTTTGTTGGCAGCGACCCTTTGATTTACAGCAGCAATTAATCTTTGCTAGCAGTAGAGTTTTGTTTTCCGGCAGCAGCTTGGTCTAGCAGCGGTTGATTTGAGGTAAGGTTTATGGTTTCGATCTTTGTGTTAGATTATTGCTAGTTGTGTTAGCAATAATTATTGATTTAGGTTTATAAGTTGTATAACGGTGTAATTGGGGTTAATGTAACTAACCCTAACTGGTCAGTGGATTAGGAATTAGTTTAGCTATTTGTTTAAAATTGAATTAGCTAAACTGTGCGATTTAACACAGGACTTTGACGCGAGACGAGTATCTCGGAGTCAGATCGGACCTTTCTATTTTCGGAGGCGGGTACTTTTGACTATTTGTCTTTGATATGCTTAGTAATGAAAATAATATGTTGCATTAATTGTGTTTCCTATTTATTTCGGTTAATCACTGCCCAATACATGTTACCTGTTTGATTGATTGTTTGATTGCATCTCGTATTGGTCTTGTACCTGATCTATCATGCTCATGGGTAGTGATATAACCACGTTTCACATGTTCAGGACCTAGGTTTGATACCTTATTGATCAGTATATCTTGATATGATTCATTCGCTTTGGTGCACATTATGATATGTCCAGAGGTTGGATTAGTATATTACCATGCTTAGTGACATGCACCATTTGCATGATCGCATGCTGTGCGATAGATTGCTCCATTATTGTCGAGCACATTGCCGTTTCATCACCGCTCGTTGTCCGCAGACGCCATGGGTAGCGAGATACAGTGGTAGCACGTCTTGACTCTTCCTAGGTGCCGATCCACCTGTGGGTAGTGTGACGCAGCTGTAGCACGTTAGAGATTCCTCCCGTCATAGCGTCCAGTGAGAGCATTGCGCGCCCCCATTTATGATTTGGGGTAGAGTGCGTATGTACTCGACAAGATCCCGTCCACTCGATCACCATCGGAGTAGTGTTCGAGTGCCGCTGTCACCCTACCCACTTGGTCCCACTTTTGTTGTGAGTTGACTGACTGGCGTCATGACATTGGCATCATATGCATGATGCATTTATTGTTTGTGTTTGTGTTTGTTGCACTTATATGCTGCACATTGCTTGGATACCTTGATTGACATGCATACAGGTCTTCTATACCTTTTGGATTGTTTGTCCTTTTACCGGGTCCTGGTTAGTACAGATTTCTCTCCTGTCTTCTTCGGTTTGTAGTTACCTTTATCTTTATCAGGAGACTGTACGCATGATTAGTGCTAGGTGTTATTTCTTTACTTTGCATATCAATTGTACCTGCTGAGTGTTGGACTCACCCCGCCTCCATTGTTGTTATTTTCAGGTTGATGCTGTCCGGAGGGAGTTCCAGTCGCTAGTCCTCACTGCACGTAGTGCTGGTCCTGCAGACCTCCAGGATATGTTTGGTTTTCTTTGGTTTCTTTTTGTTCTAGACTGTTTGAACTCGTTATGTTCTGGATTTATTTGCTTATGGACATGATATAGATTTTATTATACTGATGAATTTGGATTTGGTTTTTATTCTACTACATGCCTGCCTGGATGGCAGAAGAGGTGAGTTCGTCGGTTTTGAGCTTTACGAGTGTAGTTGAGTAGGGTGGTTTTTGAGTCAGAGTATTATTACTGCGTGGTTGTGTCAGCCAGAGGCTGAATATATATATAAACTGCGTGGTGATTGATTTTTATTATTGTTATGATTCCAGCCGCATGTGGCTGAGTATTTAGTGCTTGTAGAAAATTTTTGATTGTTCGCCGTACAGGGGAGATGCTACCGAAATTTTCTCGGACAGGGACTCCTCTGGGGCGTGACAATTTAGTGGTATCAGAGCCCAGTTTTACGATCTTTTATTTCGTATTAGGATTTTCGGGATTTATCTGATACCAATTTATTTGGTATCAGAGCGGGTTATGATACTTGCTTTTGGTTTTCTGGAGATTTATCGGATACCGGTTGTTGGTATTCAGGATTTTTGGGTTAGCCAGGTTTGCGAGTCAAACTGGGCATTATCGGATTTTCGATATGGTTATGTTTCGGATTTCTGTTTCGGATTTATTTGGATTTCCGGCGATATGTACGTTCGGAATTTTGAGGTCAAATTGGGGACTGGACAGCGACGGAACATCTCCAGACAGCAAATAGGTATGTTGTTATTTTATGGTTGTTATATTGGTATTGATATCTGTAATTTAATTTAACAGATATGAGACGATCTACTCGTATTGCTGCGAGACGTGGTGCTGGACGACCACGTGCGAGGACCACGGGATCTCTGGATATGCCAGAGATGCCCACTGTTAGTGAGCCTGTCAGTCAGGGACAGACTCAGGATGCAGCGGGAGCATCGGGCTCTCAAATCCCGATAGCTCCTGTAGAGATACCTATTTTGGCCACACCGACGGTATCCACGCCTACCCTGTTTACAGTACCATCAGGAGTACCATTGGTGTACCCGACATCTGCTCCAGCGCAGCCTACGGCGTATTCAGTGCCACCACCACTTGGATCTACTGTGTATCCTATACCAGTGGCACCTGTACCCCCAGTGCCTACAGTAGCAGCAGCTGCTCCACATCCGGTACCTTTTTCTACCGTACCTCCAGTTGCCACCACTTTTGTTCCCCAGGCAGTACCACCGACGGCTTATGCTCCGGTATATACAGCAGCATCGGGAGTTCCTCCTCCGGTCTATTCCGCGGTACCACCTGTAGTATCAGCTCCAGTGTTTCCGCCAGTTCCTGCAGCCGTCCCGACACAGATCACTGATATTGTCGCTGCACGAGCTAGGATTCTAGCACTGGCCGAGTCGATGAAGACTCGTTTCACTCTTTTTCGCGGAGATCTCGATCCGAGTATGGCTCTGTCATGGATAGAGACTATGGAGCAGACTTTCTTCTATATGGCTTGCTCCGAGTGGGAGAAAGCAGAGCTGGCTGCCTATCATTTACGGGATGAAGCTAATACCTGGTGGGTTACACAGCGTTCTATTATTGGTGAGCACAATGTCACGTGGACCAGGTTCAGAGAGGCTTTTGAGAGCCGCTTCTTTCCATTGTCTTATCAGATGGCTCACCGACAGGATTTTATGAGTCTGAGGCAGAATAATCGCTCAGTGACCGAGTATAATACTGAATTCCTCCGGTTGGCTCAGTTTTGTCCAAAGTTAGTTGCGGAGGACAGAACTCGCATGATGCAGATTATACAGGGATTGGATGGTTATCTGCATGTACAGCTTGCCGGATTAGGGATTACATCTTACTCTGATGCATTGAATCGAGCTTTGATGATAGAGTTAGCTCGGCAGACAGCATATCCGGACAGGAAAAGAAAGCATACGGGTCAGACATCAGGGCAGGTCCAGCAGACACAGGCGACAGGACAGCATCAGAGTAGTCGCAGACGATCAGGTCAGAGTTCTTCTGGGGTTTCTCGTAGGCCTCAGAAGTCAGGACAGTCTTCCTCAGGACGTTTCCGGTCTCCTCGGCAGGATCGGAAACAATCCACCAGCGATATACAGTGTTTCCGATGTGGTTCCAGAGATCACATCACTTCAGCCTGCACTCTGGAACAGTCAGTTTGCTTTTATTGCAAACTGCCTGGGCACCAGAGCCGAGATTGTCAGCTGAAGGCTCAGCACACGGCTTCAGGAGGGTCAGAGCAGAGGGGACAGTCTAGTCAGTCAGTGTCTCGACGAGGAGGGCGGAGATTCACACCCTCACAGCGTCAGCAGCAGCAGCAGCATTTGGCATGCTTGGACAGGAGTACTCCAGTGCTTCTGTAGCACCCCAGAGTTTTGCTCCAGGACCTTATTATCCGACTCAGGGGCAGTATCAGACTCAGTCCCAGCCAGCTGCACAGTATCAGTCACCATCCTCTCAGTCTTATCTGGCACATAGTCCAGCAGCGCCTCAGTGGCAGGCTTCTGCCCAGCCGCAGCAGCCGCTGGCAGTGTTACCACCTCCTCCTCCGCCAGAGACTGGTCGTGTTCATGCGATTACCAGAGAGGATGCTCAGCGGGCCGACGGATCCGTTTTCCGCGGTACGATTTCTATTTATGCATTTACTGCTGATATTTTGATTGATACTGGTAGTTCGCATTCTTTTATATCCCGTACCTTTATGCGGGAGATTGGTAGATTACCTACTGTTAGACTGCAGCGGTTGACCGTCTCCCTACCGTCCGGTGATACTTTAGACGTCACCCAGGAGATCAGAGGTTGCCCGTTAGACTTTGGCAACATGATACTTACGGTAGATCTTCTAGTATTGGAGATGGTCGAGTTTGATATCATTCTTGGCATGGATTGGCTGTCAGTATATCATGCTACCGTTGATTGCCAGACGAGGGTGGTCACCTTCCGGCCTCCGAACCAACCCTCGTGGAGTTTCACTGGCATCAGAGACGACGACATCTCGATTATTTCGGCGATTCAGGCGCGGTTGTCATGGTTTTCTGTTATCGTTGATCAGTACTGAGGACAGTAGTAGTTCGCAGCTCTCCGACGTTCCTGTTGTCCGGGAATACCCAGATGTATTTCCAGAGGAGCTGCCAGGTTTGCCTCCCAGAAGGCCAGTGGAGTTCGCTATTGAGCTGATTCCGGGAACCGCGCCGACATCGAAAGCTCCGTATCGTATGGCACCAAAAGAGTTGAACGAGCTGAAGGTTCAACTCCAGGAGCTTTTAGACAGGGGATTTATTCGCCCTAGTGTTTCACCATGGGGTTCTCCAGTTCTGTTTGTCAAGAAAAAGGATGGTACCATGAGGTTATGTATTGACTACAGGCAGCTGAATGCAGTGACCGTCAGAAATAAATATCCATTACCACGGATTGAGGATTTGTTTGATCAGCTCAGAGGTACATCAGTGTATTCTAAGATTGATCTGCGATCCGGATATCATCAGCTGAGAGTCAGAGATTCTGATATCCAGAAGACAGCTTTCCGTACCAGATACGGTCATTATGAGTTTTTGGTAATGCCATTTGGGCTTACCAATGCTCCAGCGGTGTTTATGGACTTGATGAACCGTATTTTTCTGGAGTATCTGGATCAGTTTGTTATCGTTTTCATTGATGACATATTGGTCTACTCTCGGCACAGCATCTTCGCACAGTCTTGGAGATTCTTAGACGGCATCAGCTGTACGCGAAGTTCAGCAAGTGTGCATTCTGGTTATCTTCAGTTGGTTTTCTTGGACACGTGGTTTCTAGCAGAGGTATTTCAGTTGATCCTCAGAAGATCGAGGCTGTCACCGGTTGGGAGCAGCCGAAGTCAGTTCAGGAGATTCGCAGTTTTCTAGGATTGGCCGGATATTATCGACGTTTTGTCGAGGGCTTCTCGCGTATTGCTATGCCACTGACACGTCTTACCCGGAAAGGCGTGAAGTTCGTATGGTCCGAGGATTGCGAGACCAGCTTCCAGGAGCTGAAGCAGAGATTAGTGTCGGCTCCAGTTTTGGTTTTACCTTCTGGAGAGGATGGATTTGTACTCTACACCGACGCGTCTCTACAGGGTTTGGGCGCTGTTCTGATGCAGCACGGCAGAGTAGTCTCTTATGCTTCGCGTCAGCTGAAGGAGCATGAGAAGAACTACCCAGTTCATGACTTGGAGTTAGCTGCCATCATCTTTGCTTTGAAGCTTTGGCGTCATCATTTATACGGTATCACATTTGAGATTCTCACTGATCATAAGAGTCTCAAATACATTTTCACTCAGAAGGAGCTTAATCTCCGACAGAGGAGATGGATGGAGTTCCTGAAGGACTACGATTGTACCATTAGCTACCACCCGGGGAAAGCTAATGTGGTTGCAGATGCGCTCAGCAGGAAGTCCAGAGGGACTTTAGCTTGCCACCGGACTTCAGTCACGGACTTGATTCAGAGTTTCTCGGAGTTAGATCTTGAGGAGCAGGGACCGACAGAGCAGGGTATTCTGGTTACCATGGTTGCTCAGTCGTCGATCAGGACGAGGATCCGAGAGGCACAGGCCGATGATCAGCATTGGCAGTCAGATAGCTTCCGGGCAGCAGACCGAGTTTACACGAGACGAGGAGGGTATTATATTCTTCCGAGGCAGATTATGCGTACCTCAGTCTCATCCGGTCTTACAGGAGCTACTTCAGGAGGCACACCGTTCTCGATTTGCGATCCATCCAGGCGGGACCCGTATGTATCGAGACTTGAGGCGTTCCTATTGGTGGAACGGCATGAAGAAAGACATCGCGGATTTCGTAGCTAGATGTCTTGTCTGTCAGCAGGTGAAGGCTGAACACCAGAGACCTGCAGGATTACTTCAGCGGATTCCTATTCCTGAGTGGAAGTGGGATCACATTACCATGGACTTTGTGGTAGGGTTGCCGAGGACACGACGAGGCCATGACGCGATTTGGGTAATCGTTGATCGATTAACCAAATCCGCGCACTTTTTAGCGATTCGGAGGACTGATCCCCTGGATCGATTAGCAGATTTGTATTGTCGAGAGATTATCAGACTACATGGTGTTCCGTTGAGTATTATTTCGGATAGAGATCCACGGTTTACGTCTCGTTTCTGGCAGAGTCTGCAGCAGGCCTTGGGCACACAGCTCCGTTTCAGTACAGCTTTTCATCCACAGACAGATGGACAGTCAGAGCGGACCATTCAGACTTTAGAGGACCTGCTGAGGTCATGTGTTATGGATTTCGGAGGCAGTTGGGAGGACCATCTGCCGTTGGTAGAGTTTGCCTACAACAACAGCTTCCATTCGGCTATCCAGATGGCACCGTTTGAGGCGTCGTTATACCTTACTTTAAAACCTTAGATTTTAAGATGATTGTTGGGACCTCTAGAGTTCAAGATTGTTGTCCGTACTATCGACGGAGGATGGCGAGGCGCAGGATCGCTGGAAGAGTTACTACTGATCGGAGACGCAGACCACTAGAGTTTTCTGTTGGTGACCATGTGTTTCTATGAGTTTCACCCACGAAAGGGGTGAAGAGATTTGGCCTCAGAGGTAAGCTAGCTCCGCGGTATATTGGTCCTTTCGAGATCTTGGAGAGGATCGGAGCAGTAGCTTACCGATTGGCACTACCACCGTCCCTGTCAGGCGTCCATGATGTATTTCACGTATCTATGCTGAGGAGATACGTACCTGACCCGACACATGTGCTGGCAGATATTCCAGTTCCAGTTCAGCCTGACATTACTTATGAGGAGGTTCCGGTACGGATTATCGACCGGAAAGAGCGTCAGTTGCGGAACAAGACTATCCGACTGGTTAAAGTCGGATGGCAGCATCATTCAGACGAGGAGGCTACTTGGGAGCTTGAGGATACGATCCGAGCTCGATATCCCCATCTTTTCACTTGAGGTATGTGATTCAGTTTACCGTTCAGCATTTATACTTCCTGTCTATTGTTAGTACTTGCTGATGGTAGATAACGAAATTTGGGGACCAAATTTTTATAAGTGGGGGAGAATGTAAAATACCGGAAATAGGCGAATATGATTAAGGGAATTTTCCGGAAATTTTGGAAATTTTTCGGAAATTTTTCGGAGCTCGTACGGACGAGTTAACGGGGATAAAAACGGGGCCCGGAAAAAACCTGTTTAGGCTACCCCATTTTAACGAGGAATTTTTTCTTTATAAATTCCTTATTTCTTTTCTTTTTCCTCATTTATATATTTCTTTCTTCCTCGTTACTGTGCCCGTGCCCGAGCCCTCATTCTCTCCTCTCTTCTTCTCCCTTTCGCCGAGCCGAATTTGCCCTAACCGCCGGCCATCTGGCGGTTCTCCTTCTCCTCCTCTCCTCTGCCGCCCCAGCCGACGCCGAGCGTCGGCCACAAGGGCTCTCTGTGCCCTAGCGTCGGCCGCCGCCGCCGCATCTTGCCCTACTCGCCGGCGCCTCTCCTCACTGCCGCCCGACGCCTTTCCCTTCCATGCCCTAGCGCCGGTGCCGCCACCACAGTCGACGCCGAGGATTTCTTCTCTTCTCCTCTCCCTGCTTTAATCGGCGCCGCAACATCCGCCGCCGAGGCCTTAATTCCTCTGCTGCCGAAGCCCTAGCCTTTGCACAGTGCCACTGCCGCGGCATCTTCTGCCGTAGTTTCCGGCCGATTTCCCCACTCACTGGAGTAGGCTACGGTTTCCAATCAGTGACACTCT
Source organism: Zingiber officinale (assembly GCF_018446385.1). Taxonomy (NCBI): domain Eukaryota; kingdom Viridiplantae; phylum Streptophyta; class Magnoliopsida; order Zingiberales; family Zingiberaceae; genus Zingiber; species Zingiber officinale. The sequence goes on from NC_055986.1 coordinate 59,534,193, forward strand.
TCACCAGAGAGTAACCTGCCAATGTGGTTAGGAGTATTTGAGTGGAGATTTTGACCCCCACCTTGCTGCAATCACTGGATCCGGCAGTAACTTCAGCCACAAACCTTGATCCAGCAGTATTAGGGTAAGGAATTTGGTGATTTAATATTTATGTGAGTGAAGGATAAATTGACACATAATTAATTGATAATTATTTGATCATTAGGTTTGTTGGCAGCGACCCTTTGATTTACAGCAGCAATTAATCTTTGCTAGCAGTAGAGTTTTGTTTTCCGGCAGCAGCTTGGTCTAGCAGCGGTTGATTTGAGGTAAGGTTTATGGTTTCGATCTTTGTGTTAGATTATTGCTAGTTGTGTTAGCAATAATTATTGATTTAGGTTTATAAGTTGTATAACGGTGTAATTGGGGTTAATGTAACTAACCCTAACTGGTCAGTGGATTAGGAATTAGTTTAGCTATTTGTTTAAAATTGAATTAGCTAAACTGTGCGATTTAACACAGGACTTTGACGCGAGACGAGTATCTCGGAGTCAGATCGGACCTTTCTATTTTCGGAGGCGGGTACTTTTGACTATTTGTCTTTGATATGCTTAGTAATGAAAATAATATGTTGCATTAATTATGTTTCCTATTTATTTCGGTTAATCACTGCCCAATACATGTTACCTGTTTGATTGATTGTTTGATTGCATCTCGTATTGGTCTTGTACCTGATCTATCATGCTCATGGGTAGTGATATAACCACGTTTCACATGTTCAGGACCTAGGTTTGATACCTTATTGATCAGTATATCTTGATATGATTCATTCGCTTTTGTGCACATTATGATATGTCCAGAGGTTGGATTAGTATATTACCATGCTTAGTGACATGCACCATTTGCATGATCGCATGCTGTGCGATAGATTGCTCCATTATTGTCGAGCACATTGCCAGTTTCATCACTGTTCGGTGCTCCGTTGTGATGCGTAGCAGGATACAGCGTGGTAGAACGTCAGTTTGACTCTTCCGGTGCTCCGTTGATCCACTCAGGGGTAGTGTGACGCAGCGTGTAGCACGTTAGAGATTCCTCCCCGTCATAGCGTACCGGGAGTTGAGAGCATTGCGCTCCCCCATTTATGATTTGGGGTAGGAGTACGTATGTACTCCGACAGCATCCCGTCCACTCGATCACTCATCAGGAGTAGTGTTGCTGAGTGCACGGTTGTCACAGCCCTACCCACTCGGTCCCACTGTTGTTGTGAGTCGGCTGACTGGCGTCAGGGGTGACCATGACATTGGCATCATATGCATGATGCATTTATTGTTTGTGTTTGTGTTTGTTGCACTTATATGCTGCACATTGCTTGGATACCTTGATTGACATGCATACAGGTCTTCTATACCTTTCGGACTGTTTGTCCTTTTACCGGGTCCTGGTTAGTACAGATTTCTCTCCTGTCTTCTTCGGTTTGTAGTTACCTTTATCTTTATCAGGAGACTGTACGCATGATTAGTGCTAGGTGTTATTTCTTTACTTTGCATATCAATTGTACCTGCTGAGTGTTGGACTCACCCCGCCTCCATTGTTGTTATTTTCAGGTTGATGCTGTCAGGAGGGAGTTCCAGTCGCTAGTCCTCACTGCACGTAGTGCTGGTCCTGCAGACCTCCAGGATATGTTTGGTTTTCTTTGGTTTCTTTTTGTTCTAGACTGTTTGAACTCGTTATGTTCTGGATTTATTTGCTTATGGACATGATATAGATTTTATTATACTGATGGATTTGGATTTGGTTTTTATTCTACTACATGTCTGCCTGGATGGCAGAAGAGGTGAGTTCGTCGGTTTTGAGCTTTACGAGTGTAGTTGAGTAGGGTGGTTTTTGAGTCAGAGTATTATTACTGCGTGGTTGTGTCAGCCAGAGGCTGAATATATATATAAACTGCGTGGTGATTGATTTTTATTATTGTTATGATTCCAGCCGCATGTGGCTGAGTATTTAGTGCTTGTAGAAAATTTTTGATTGTTCGCCGTACAGGGGAGATGCTGCCGAAATTTTCTCGGACAGGGACTCCTCTGGGGCGTGACATAAAATAATACTACTAGTCATGTTATTACTCATACCTTGCTAACTAATATTAAGACAATTAGCAGTCTAAGCATGACATAATACATAGTTTCACAATTCATGATATTTAGCATCCTAAAAGTGCAGAAAAGCAACAACATAAGGAAGTACTAAGTTTTTAAATTTGCTAGTTCCCAAAAATCATTATTCCAAATTCCTTCTCACACACATCTTATCGCATTACCCTCCAGCCTCCGCTAATCCATCCTCCCTTTACCTTTATCTGCAGTATAAGGAAAAGGAAACTATAAGCTTGGGAGCTTAGTAAGAACCATCTACCTCACAAAACATGCATTCGATGAAATCATGCTTTTAAAAGATGCTATTTGAAATACATGCTGATGATCATACTGGAAATGCTAAAAAAAACATGGCATCTGGACATGTAAGTCATGACAATCAAATACTGAACATAAAACTAATTGTTGTATTATCAAAGAAACTAAACTGATACATAAGCTAAGCTAAAACTTATGTTAGGTTAATGCTGAAGCTGAACTGTATTCACCTAACTGAGTTGTGAAGCTTTGAAAACTACTTTCATAATAGATAAAAATAATAATCATGCTGCTAATGGGCCCGACAACTGTACTTACTATGCGCGCATCCCTAATTAGACCCGAGGTAGCTAGTCTCGAATCCAGTAGGGTTTACTAGGTTATCTAAACCTAGGGACGACTATGGGAGCCCAACCCAAGGACAACTGAGAGTCCAGTGCAGTGCCACTGATAAAAGTAAAATACCGTTCATAAACTGATTTATCTTATCTTGCTCTTACTAGGTTATCTGAACCTAGAGCTAGGTTATCTGAACCTAGAGGCGACTATGGGGGCACACCCATTGGATCGTAGTCCCATATAAACTAAAGCAAGACTATGTATGCTATTTAAAATGTATTTATGGCATTTAACTGAGTTATTAAAATGGCTACTGTAGCATATAACTGTACTAGTCATTTTATCGAGCACCTGGTGTGCTCTATCTCTGCATGTGGCTGCACTAAGAACATAAATGCGAACTAAGAACATAAAAGAATACGATTAGCTACTTATACTACAGGTGAGGGGTTACTTACTTTCTGCGCTAAGTTTCTTACAATTCCGATCGCTAGGTTTCCGGAGAAGAAGATCTCTTCGGCGACCTTCTTACGTCTACACGTTATTCTCGCGGAGAGGAGCGTCCTCGTATCGGAGTTATCGCCGGACGGTGCTCCTACGACCCTAGAGATGGAATCCTAGGTTTTCTTGGGCTTATGCGCCGAGAGGGTGAAGAAGAGAGAGGTTCGGCGGTGAGGGTTTGAGGGTGAGGAGGAGTTGTCGATCCGAAATAATAATCTCCCACTTAAATTCCCTATTTATATTAAGTGATTAATACAACCCAACTCGATCATAAATATAATTTCTCTCCTCTTCTTTTAGCACACCCCTGCTGGGGCCCCTTGGTTACTAAAGTCATCTATAAATCGTAGGGTCTAATAGGTCTCAGGTTCAATTACCGCTTAGGCTATTTTACGTTTTTATTTAATTTTGCTACTTCTGCTACTCCAAAAATTCCATAAAAATATTCTAAAATTCCAGAAAAATAATAGAATATTTCTAAAATTTATTTTGAGAATTTTCGAGTGTTACATGTACTTTAATATATGATTTACGACAATCCAATGTCCTTGTCTTGGGTTACTTTGATATATGTTAACCATGCCCACGGTAAAATAGACATCCAGTCTCGTACATAGCATCGCATAGATTAGGCTTCCTATAACATAAGGAATTGCCTTCATTTCCTCTATCTCTTTTGATGTCTTAGGAGACATCTCTTTAGATAAAACTACTATATGCCCAAAAGGTAGAAAACCTTTTTGGAGTCTTACATGCTAAAACGAGCTAGGATAATTTCGATATATGAAGCTTGGGATAAGCACAATATTCTTTTCTTGCAATCCCTTATTACTTTGATCCCAAGAATATGTCCGCATTCTCCCAAGTCCTTCATATCAAATTGCTTGGACAACCATACCCTTACTTTTGACAGCACTTTGATATTGTTGCCAACTATCAAAATGTCATCTACATATAGTACAAGAAATACCATCACGTTTTCGTCACACTTCTTGTATACACAAAACTCATCCGGTCACTGAATAAATCCATAAGACTGGATTACTTCATTAAGTCGGATATTCCAAGATCTTGAAGCTTGCTTCAGTCCATAAATAGACCGATTGAGCTTACACACAAGATGCTCTTTGCCCTTTGCAATAAACCTCTCTCGTTGCTTCATATGGATGTTTCTTCAAGACTTCCATTAAGGAAAGCTGTCTTGACATCCATTTGCTAAATCTCATAATCCATATGAGCAGCAATAGATAAAAGAATTTGGATAGACTTAACCATGACTATCGGTGAAAAGGTTTCCTCATAATGGATACCCTTTTTCAACAAGCCTTGCTTTGAAAGTTTTCACCTTCCCGTCTGTCCCTCTTTTTCTATTGTAGACCTATTTTCACCCAATGACTTTTACACTATTTGGCGGTTCTACAAGCTCCCAGATTTTATTAGAATACATGGATTCTATTTCAGAGTTCATTGTACTTTGCCAATATGCAATATCATAAATAGGCCAATATGCAGGAATCAGGTTCATGTTCACCAGGGATCAAGTCCAAGACTATCCCAAAAACATGAATCTACCAGGTTGTCGAACAACCCTCCCATTACGACGTAACACTGTTTATAATTGTGCATCATTTATGACACGTGTTGCAGTTTCTTGTGGTATCTCATCTTGTACAGTTGGTACTAGTTTAGACGTGTCTTCTCTAATTTTATTAAGAATAATTTTTCTCATAGACTTGTGGTTCATTATATAGTCCTCTTCTAAAAATCGGGCATTGGTGCTAACAATGACCTTCTGATTTTTATGACTATAAACCTCCTTTCGTTTCTCTAGGATAACCCATAAATAAGTGAACTCCTGTCCAACTTATTAGTGTCTCCCTTCAGCACATGTGTTGGACTACCCCAAATCCGAATATGCTTCAGACTAGGCTTACGCCCATTCTACAATTCTATGGGAGTAGAGAGTTCTGACTTTAGAAGGTACTATGTTCATTGCCGTTTCCAGAATATATCCCCAAAATGAATTTGGTAATTCTGAATAACTCATCATTGATCTAACCATTTCTATAAGAGTCATATACCTTCGTTCTGCCACACCATTCTATTGGGGTGTACCAGGTGCGGACAGTTGAGATTGATTTCCGACTTCTAATAAGTAACTCCTAAACTCTCGTAAAAGGTACTCACCACTACAATCACACCATAGTGTCTTGATACTTTTACCATGATATTTCTCCACATCAGTCTTGTACTCTTTGAACTCATCAAAGCACCCAGACTTGCGGCGCATCAAGTAAATGTACCCGTATCTCGTATAGTCATCTAGAAGAGATATGAAATATTCGAATCCACCTCTTTCCTGGATAGTCATAGGTCCACACAAATCAGAATGAACTAATTCCAATACATCTTTAGCTCTATGCCCCTTAGAGTTAAAAGGTCTCTCGGTCATTTTTCCTTCCAAGCAAGACTTGCAGGTTGGAAAGTTTTCCACCATCAATGAACCCAAAATTCCATCAGTTATTAACCTTTGAATCCTACTCAAGTTAATATGACCTGGCCTTAGATGCCAAAGATATGTTTGATTCATTTCCGAAGGTTTCTTTCTCTTATTAAAATTAGAAGATATGTTATTAATTTTCATTTATTGTATTGTAAGAGTATTGCGTACCAGAACAGATAACTTTCCTATTTTACTTGATAACAACTTTGTCATCAAAAGAGACAGAGTATCCATCCTTAAATAGTTTTAGAAACTGAAATCAAGTTTTTTCTAAAACTTGGTACGTAAAGACAATCAATGTTTTATTCCTATCAAAGGATAAACATCTCCCACTGCAACAGCTGCTACTTTTGTAGTAGTGCCTATGTAGACGGTGTTTTCCCCTTCATATAATTGTCGGATTTTCTGAAACCCCTTCAATGAATTGCAGACATGATCAGTGACTCCTGTATCTACACACAATGTATCAGTAGATAACACCACTAAATATGTTTCAATAACTAATGAATAAAATACACCATTATTGTTCTCATTTATGAGAGGACAGTCTACCTTAGCATCCAAGTTTTGTTTCCAATCATTATAATTGGGACTAGTAAGTGTATTCTCTAACATCTAGGGGATTGAAAAACATTTGAAATTCTAAGAATCACAAAAATATTTGATCAAGACCAACATCTCAAAATACCTATGAATTTTGTATGCCACGTTAGTGTGGACGTACACAAATTCAAACATTTGTAGGAGGAGATTTTATCCATTAATTTTATTGTCTTGTCAACCTATCTTTATGACAAATAAAATTAATAGTTGGTCTATCTTTGATCAAAATTTTAGAATTTAAAATAATAATGATTCCTCAAAATAAAATCATTTAAATTCACCAACACCTCAAACACCGTGAATTTTGTATGCCACGTTAGTGTGGACGTATACAAATTCAAACATTTGTAAGAGGAGGGTCTTACCCATTAATTATCTTGTCAACCTTAAATTACCTCAAACACCATGAATTTTGTATGCCATGATAGTGTGGATGTATACAAATTCAATCATTTGTAAGAGGAGGTTTTACCCATTAATTTTATTTTGTCATCATAACTTTATAACAAATAAAATTACCTCAAACTCCATGAATTTTGTATGCATGATAGTGTAGATGTATACAAATTCAAACATTTGTAAGAGGGGATTTTACCTAGTTTTTTGACAAATTAATAGTTGGTTTTTTCTTCGGGCACACAAATAATAGCAGTGACTCCGATGGGGAGGATACTATTAAATGTGCCAAAGTGTATACCATTACTTAATACTAAGTCCACTAAATAGAATTGTGCCCCTTCAGTTGGAGAAGATCACATACATCCTAAATAATTTCTTATAATCATCCATTAAGAAAGTTTGATCTAGTGATCTGCAAACAAACTCATCCGATGTGGAGGAAGGCACTCAGAGCCAATGCGCAATTTTGAATGCATCACTTACAAACCAGTAATGAAGACCGTGAAATTTAATTAAATTCCTCTCCCACTTAGTTATTTAGAATGAGGAATTTTAACATGCATACAAGCACACAAACACAAGGACACACAACATAAAAGATAATAAATAAGAAAAATAATTTTACAACTATTATGACCTTTATCCATAGCTGTCCTCCGTGTGCCATCAACCCTAGCTGCTGCCATCTTTAGTCACCGTCATCGGGTCTAGTTGTCGCATCTATCTTGCTTCTTTTTTTGCTATGCCTCTAGTCCTCAAATAGTCCCACGCCTCGCAAAGATACGATCCGTGACAAAAATAAAATTTTACATTTATCGATCCTATTTCCACGAAGGAATGTACATATAATCTAGATCGAACAAAATATAAAATCCTAAAACTAATACAACTTCTGTTGTATTCAATAAGTACAATAATGCACACACATAAAATGCCCTCGACATGTCTGAGGGTCCAATCACACAAATCACAATAGGCCATAATAGTTGGAGCCTACAACCACAGAGTTAATCTATTTGCACATCCTACTATTATACTGCCTAAAATATATATGACATGTGGATAATTAAACTGAAAACCAAACACATAGAGGCAAAGTCCTAGCTTTGATACCAATTGTTGGTTGCTACTCGGAATATCGTACTGGTTCTCTCATAAAAAAATTTTGTACAAGTCCCGAGCCTTTCCTAACAACCTATTGTGTTCTTTAGAAATTAAACTTGGAACCGTAAAAAGAACTTAACATTATTGATTCCAAGTTCAACTTATATGTTTTTAGAGGTTTAGACTTGGATCGTAAACGATGCTTAACATTATTAATCCAAATCCACCCATGTTACAAAGTTGATTAAATATTTATTTCAAAGATCGGCTTCCAGGTTAAACATGGCGAGGCACTAGGCCTTCTCGGGTATGGGATCATCCACCACTTCCTAAACAAAGTCTTTCAACGAAATTCAATATTTAATCTCCTTATAGTAATTATAGGTTTAATCACTAAGAACAATCGCATCACAAGATCGAAAAACAAAAGAAACACAAAATCGAAATATAAAATCGATTGCCTAAAACTGATAGCCTCATGTGTTTGGTATTTCAAGATACATACAAAGAAAACTAGTATGATGTGGAATAAGACAACTAGTTATACCTTTCTTTGTAGCTAAAGACCTCTTGATCTTCTATTATATTCCTTACCTCTTCTTGGACGTTGTGTGGGCGACGATCTACCAAGATGAATTCCACCGGGACCACTTCTTCTTCTCCAAGACTCTTGAGCCATCAAGGGATGCTAAAATAGGAAATTTTCTTATTCTTCTTCTCCTTCAAGCAACTGGCCACCAAGTGCTTCTCCTCTTCTTCTTTTTCCTCTCCAAGAAACCGGCCACAAAGATATAGCAACCCTTGATGCCGCCGGTCCTAAGGAAGCAAAAGAGGTGACAAGATGAAGGTGGTGCCGCCGACCACAAGAAAGAAGAAAGGAAAGGAGCATGGCCAACCACCAAGGAAATAGAGAGGGAATAAGAATAGGTTGTCTATCCATGAGGCACCCTCTCTTTTTTTTTTAATCCTTGGTTTTGGTAAAAAAGGAAAGTTTAACTAAAACTTTCTTTTAATCTTCTTATGGCCGGCCACATCATGGTATACTAAAAAGGAAAAATTTATACAACAAAAATTAAAGCTTCCTTTTAAACCATGATGTTTACAAAAGAGAAAGTTTTAAACATAATTAAAAATTCCTTATTAATTACCTCCCTCTCAAATAGGAAATTTTAATAACAATTAAAATCTCTTTTTTTAAATTTCCTATTGTACATGACAATAAAGGAAAGTTTTAAAAATTAATCTATCTCTTTTAAAACATGTAGACAACTACAAAAAAAGGAAAGATTAATTAAAACTTCTCTTTTTAAATCATGGTTACATAAAAGGAAAGTTTTATCAAAAATTAAAATATTTCTTTTAAACATTATAGACAATTAAAGATAAGGAAAAATTTTAATAAAATTAAAATCTTTCTTTAATCTTTTGTAGATAGCTATAAAAGGAAATATTTTAAAATCTAAAACTCTCTTTTTAAAACCATGAGGATAACTATAAAATATAATTTTAAAAATAAAAATTTTCTTTTAAATCTCTTTCATGAATGACTATAAAAGGAAAAATTTTAACAAAAATTAAAATATCCTTTAATCTTATGTGGTCGTTCCCATGCTTGGACACCAAGCATGATTTGGCCGACCACTACTTGGGCTCCAAGGCTATACTTGGCGCCGACCCCCTTGTTAGTTAGAGCCCTAGAGCCAATCATTTGATGATTTTTTTATGAACTCGTTGTATCATATTCTTGTATATAAATAAAGGTATTTATTTTTGGTTATTATACTTACTTGTATTGGTGCCAAATAACTTAGTATAATAGCGTCCTTGAGTAGAAGGTTCTTACCTATATCAATCGATTGGTTGAATCGATAGTGAGATGATATAGGGAACACTACTCTTAATCATTCCTAGTCAAGTATTAACATTCAGGGACAATGTTAATGCGATGAGACTAGCATGTAGGTCAACTCGATGACTTGATCTCACAAGTCATGGATATGGAGATATCAAGTTGACACATGGGTATGCATTGGAGAATGTATACTGAATGACCCGCTATGAGAAAGTATCATGGATCGTTATATGAGTGTCATATACTTTTTCATGTGGCTATTAGTATGACTACTAGTCATTGGACCTGAAGTCACCATGGTTCCCTACATAGGGAGTTACTACTTTGGCTTCGGCAAACGTCACCCATAACTGGGTGGACTATAAAGACGATTACTGGGTATGTAACAAATTATGCGGAGGGATGTGAGTGATGTAGATGAGATATATCCCTCCTATATGACGGGAGAGACATCGATATTCTTGATAGAGTGAGACCACTAAGTGCATGGCCATGCCCAAATGAGTCAATATGAGATGTTGAGCTCATTTGATTGAGTGAGTCTACTTGGAGTTCAAGATTTAGATTGATTAGAGGATGACATGGTCTATGCCTCACATTGATCAATCTAGATGTCAAGGATAGAAGGACACTTGTCATATATTGTGAAGAGTCACAATTAGTAGTCACAAGGTGATGTTGGATCTCAATATTCTTATAACTTGGGTAGTAATGATGTGTTGCTAGATACCGCTCATTACTTATGCTTCTAAATGAGTTTTGTAGCATTGCCAACGTTATAAGAACCTATAGGGTCACACACAAAGGGAAATTAGATGGATATTAGGTTCATTTGATGAACCTAAAGGATTAGGTTCATGTGATGAACCAAATTGGATTAAGAGTAATCCAAATTGAGCTAATTGAGTTGGACTCAATTTGGTTCATGTGTTAAGTGAGTCTAATTTGGACTTAGACTCATTTAATCAATTTAATTCAATGAATAGAGATTCATTAAATTAAAATTGACTTGAACCAATGGTTAGATTAGATCAACCATGGGAGAGAAGTGGTCAAGTTTGACTTGACTTGAGAGGAAGATGAAGGGTCAAGTTTGACTTGACCATTTGCCACCTCATTGGTGAGTTGACATTAAGTGGGCTAATAATGATGTGCCACATCTTCAAGGCTAGCACATGTGTGTGCCACCTCATGAGGAAGACCAAGAGTTGTGACTCTTGGTATCCCATGGAGGTTTAAAAGTCTTGTTTTCAATGTGGTCGGCCACTTAATTCAATTGGGAGTTTTTCATTTGGTGAGTAACCTCCATCTTCTTCCTCAAGCTCTATCTTCTCTCCCTCTCTTCCTCCTTGCCTTGACCATCAAAAGTGCTAGCACACCTTTTGTGTGGTTTTCTCCATCTCTTGCTTGTGTGGATACACATAGAGGAGTATCTACTTTGATACTCTCGAGATCCGGCGAACCTTGGACGAGCGGGATTACGCGAAGGGCTTCGCATCAAGGGTAACCTCTTTATCTTGTAGATCTAAAGTAGATCTAGGCTTAGAAAACATGTATATGAAATTTTATTTCTTCGCATGGATCCGTGGCATGGGAATTTCGGGATTTCTGCAACGTAAAAAGCGGTTTTTGCGGCCCGAAAAACCCAACACCCCTTGCTCCAAGCAAGGTTGTGTCCAACCCATTACTTGGATAAGAAGTGGACTTAGTGGATACAAGGTTTTATAGAGGTTACAACAAGGACCGAGAGGAGAAGTTGGTTTTGGTCTCCCGATGAGCTTGAGTTTCCTGTGTTCGCCCGGAACACCCAACTCAAGTTCATCAATAATAACTCATACGACTAAAGAGTTATTATTGAACTACCGCATCAATCCCAAATTATATTATGAGCTCCTTCTTAATATGAGTGTATTAATCTCCCTGTGTTTAAGATATTGAATGCCCACTAATTAAATGAGTTACTGACAACTCAATTAATATCTAGCTCCAAGAGTAGTGCCACTCAACTTCATTGTCATGCTAGACTAGGTCCACCTGTAGGGTTTACATGACAATCCTTATGAGCTCCCCAAGGGGACATCATCAACCTAGATTACTAGGACACAATTTCATTTTATAATCAACAACACACCATATAAATAATATCATTTTCCAACTTATCGAATCTATTGATTTAACGAGCTAAATCACACCCTTTGATAAATTAAAGAAATAAATATTAAATATACGTGCTTGTTATTATATCATGATTAAGAGCACACACTTCCATTATAACAGAGATTTTGTTCTCTTATATAGTCAGTATAAAAAAAAACTATCTCAAATGATCCTGCTCAATACACTCATAGTGTACTAGCGTAATTTTATAGTCTAGATAAACTAATATCAAATTATACTACAACCACTCCAATAGTTTGTCCATTCCATCTTGGTTGTGAGCTACTATTTATAATTTATAAGGATCTGATAACATGATCTTCTGTGTGCCTCCTTACACCATGTTATCTACAATATAAATTAAATGGACCACTACACTTAGCATAAATGTAGACATTTGACCAATGTGATTCTTATTTCTAAATAAATATTTATACAAAAAGCTAAGTTTTTAGTATACATTCCAACATAATCCTCCATAACCCTTCTTTCCGAAATCCTTTGGAAAGAAACAATTCGTACAATATGAAGAATGTAAGATTAACATACTACTATCTTTTGAAAATGAAAACAATACAAGCTTTAACTAAAGTTATACTGACACTAGGTAGAAGATAAAGCTCGGTTGACACTTTTGGATAGAGCAGCTTGCTTGTGAAGATGAAGTACAGAATAGCAGAACGAATAGGAGCTTTGCACATCGTTGACATGAAAATTGATATCTTGCCTCGAACCTCGAGCTCTTCTTATATAAGCCTTTATTGGTCAATTGATAAATCATTCAGTTGACTGATACGTTCGGTCGACTGAATCTCCTATCACTCGACTGAATTGCTTTACTTCTTTAGCGAGATCTGATCTTCGCACAATTATGAGCAATTAATGTTTGATCGACTGATCCCCTTGATTGCTTGACCGATCAGTGCAGTTTTCTTGTTCGCCTAGATTCTCTATTAATGAGCGTTTAATTGCATTTAATGTTCAATTGACTGATCCCTGGATTCGGTCGATCGATTAAACTGGCTTTCGACTTTGCTTTTGATCAATTTGATCTATGCCACCTATACTTGGTTTGGTCAACTGATTAGGTCAGTTCCTGCAAGACAATATTAAACAAGATATTCATGCAAAATAAAGTTAGGAGAGTAATATAAGATGTACAAATAGTAATTGATAGTAGAAATGTAAGTTAGGACAATAATATAAGATGCATGAGTAGTAATTGACAGTAGAACTATCTTGATCTCAACTTGGAAATATTTTTGGTTTCTTTAGTTGTATCAGCAATCTAGGGTTTGTTCTTCCTGGATCTCGACCTTACTGTTGCTCCTCTCCAGTTACTTATCAACCTACTTGTCAAACATTGGTCCTTCAGACCTGTTTGTACTTTGCTACTTAGCATCAGATCGGCTCACCAGAACTTCCTCTCAATCTTCGGTCCTTCAGACCTATCGAGCTTCCCTACCAAGCGTTGGACCCTCTTGACCCACTTAGGCTTCTACTTGGATTCCACGATCTACTAAGACTTTTTCGTTCGAGTAAACATCCTACACACTTAGTTAACTTGTTAGATCACAATAAGACTTAACTTGAACCTTTGATAACATCAAATTTCATGTTCGATTCTGGTACACCCTGTATCAACATATAGTCCACTAGAACATGATCTTCAATCGACTCATACTCCTAAATATATGTTTGATCAATTTTTTACACATCATATTTCTTTAGTCAATTTATATATGACAAAGAAGGAGAGAGATATACGTTTAAGTTAAGTGGGAGAGAGATACATGTTTAAGTTAAGAGACACATTGTACTCTCAAGTCATGTATTGCTTAGTTACATGCTAATATTGATTGTTCACTACATTATTGCCTTTGTTATTGTTGATGTAGTTAGTATCAATAGTTAAACATATGTTTTGATGAATGACAAATGTATTAAAGTTAGATGTTATGTTTATTTAATCTGTTTACCAAGTATGCAAGATATATATGATGGATTTAGAAGATCAAAATACCAGACTAAAGTTCAGCTAGGTTGATAGCTGACATGAAGCCCAGTAGAAAGTCTTGGTAGGTCAAAAAACTTATATCAAGGATGTCTGTGATTGGTAAGTCACTGGAGGAGAGTGATCCAGTAAGGACGAGTCCTAGTGGGATTGTAGTCATTGGTCCAACTTTAAGCTATTTTGAATGTCTAAGTTGAGACTATGACTAGATCTTGGTCTTGGTAAGACATGATCTAATTAATAATGCTATTTTATATTATGCTAACTCTGTTTTGCAAGTTACACTGTATTTTTTAGATTTTTGTAGGGTTAAATGCATAAACAAGTCTCAAATGAATTGTATTTGAGGCATCTCGTATTGGTCCCTTTTGGTCGACAAGAGGGGAATTGCCTTGCACAATAAAACAATAGTACCTTTCTCAAACAATCAGACTTTAACACAATTACACACTTGGTTTTACTTGGTTGTCAATCAGAGGATTACTACTCTAAGGAAAGTTGGCTCAGTAAGAAAAATCTCTTTCTCGAACAAAACGTCGAAGGCGAAGAAGTCTCGTACATGAAAATGAAGCTTGGAAGTGAAGAATAGAATATAATTCGAAGTACAGAGTGTATTGTTTGAAAAGGAGAAGACTAGGACTCTTTTATAGCCCATTGGCCAAAAACGACCATTTGCTGATGTGGCACAGTCTGGGCGCTCAGACCCTCTCTGGGCACTGCCAGCATGGTAAATCTTATCGTTAGGCAAATGGCTACACAATGGGTGTGAGATAAAATTTTATCCTGCTTCGGGCGCTCGGACCCTTGCAGATGTGATCCACAGCGCCAAAGAGGTTGAAGCGCCCTAGATGGCACCAAATTGGTCCGAGAGCCCGGAGTAGCTCTGTTCATACCAGAGTTAACTCAAAGTTAACTTTCTATCCAAGTTTTCTCTTTGGCTCTGCTCGCTTGAGTGATTTTGGTCATTTAGAATATGGCTCACCCGAATTCATTTTTCAGTTTTCTTGAGCAGTCTTCTACCCTGACTTCTCGTCCCTCGGAAATGCAGCGCACTTCCTTCTCATCCGCCAACATACTCTTCTGCAGCACCTCGTCTCTCGGACTCACTGAATCCGTCGACTCCCTTCCGTGCCATCCTTCTCTCTAGTTGTGTCTTTCGCTCAACTTTCTGTGCACCTAAATTCTTACACACTTAGACACAAGACATCAACAGACTATAAGACCTAACTTGACTTGGTTGATCACATCTATACTACTACAAGGTACTTACAATCTCTCCCTTTTTGATGTGAGCAACCCAAGTTAAGTTAGGATAAAGCAAAACAAATAACATTAAAATAACAGGTATATAGTTTGTAATAACATAAAAAATACCCTCCCCTAAACTTAATCTTAATTCTCCCCCTTGATCACATTAAAAATAGGAAAAATTTTGGAAGATAACTTTGAAAGAAATCTGAAATAATATCTATTGAAAAAATTTACTGAGAATCAGAAAAAAAAAATTATGAACTTTTATGATTTATAAAGTAGTTTTTGAAAAATTAATTTTAAAATTAGTTTTAATTCTTTAAAAATTCTGAAAAATTTTATAACAATTAAACAAAAATATTCAAAGCTATGATAAAATTTACATGAAAAATTGAAAATAATTGAGTTAGTAATAAATTATTTTCTACATAAAGATGTAGTTTCTTAAAAAAAAAAGCTTAAAAATAGTTTTTATACTTGAAAATTTTTTAAAAATTTTCTAAAAAAGTAATAGAGCAAGTATTTTGTAGAAAAAATAAATTTTCAAAAATTAAACTTTTGAGAATTTTGAATATTAAAAATTAGTATTTTTATAAAAAAATTCACAAAAATTTAATAACTTTAAAAAAATCCAAAAATATTTTCTTAAATAGAGAACATGATATATTTTTATAGAAAAATAAAGTTTATAAAAGTAACTTTACGAAATACTTTTAAATTAATAAATATAATATTTGTTAAAAAAATTATAATAAATAATTCAATTGCCAAAAAATTTTGAAATATTTTCTATAGAGAAGTAATGAAATCTTCTTCCTCCGAAAAATTAAGATCAAATTTATTTTAATACCCAATTTATTTATGTAATTTAAGTAAAAATAATATTAAATCAAATTAAGAATAAGAAAAAAAATTTAATTTAAGTATGATTTTGAAACCTAATATAGGTTCTACATACTGGATTAATTAGAAATTTTTTCAGAATATATTTTGATGATAATTTTCTAATTTAGTCCTTATTATATCTAAAATACCAATTAAGTCCTTGATAATTTCTGAAAGTAGTAAAATTTGAACATGCATAATTCTTTAAATGTTCTATTTGTTCTATCAAATTTCAATTTTTAATTTATCGAAATCTTCTAATCGATAAGATGTTGCTAAAATTAATTTTAATTTTTCATTTTCCTTTCTTAATTTTTCATTTTTAATTTCTAAATGAGAAGAATTTTTCGAAAACATTTTTATAAACTTAGATAATTTATTAGGAGGTAGAGATCGTACCTGACTTTCCTTGTCGATCTCGTTGTCTGATGCTCCTCCTATATTGCTACTTCCTTCTGAAGTGGCTTCCCCTTTGTCGATGCCCTCGATGCTCATTTCGGATGAGCTTGCTTTGTTGTCTTTTTGGTGACTTGCCATCAGTGCAAGTCCAGCATAGGCTACGACTTCCGAATCTGATGACAATGTTTCGTCCCATGTCTCCCTTATATTTTTGTGCTTCCCCTGGGTCGGTCTTTTGTCCTTGTCCTTATTCTTCAGTTTTGGGCAGTTGTCTTTGACGTACCCTTCTTTATTACATTGATAGCACCTCACTTCCTTTTTCTTCTTTTAGCTTGCACTTGATTGAATTTATTAGTTCTAACAAAATTTTTGAACTTTGTTATCATAAACATCGTTTCATCATCTTTGAGAGATGTTTCAGAATCTGGTTCATCCTTCTTGTTAGACCTTCAAGGCAATGCTATGCTTCGACTCCTTCTTTAGATCTGCACATCTAGACTCATGAATTTTAAAAGTAGAAAATAATTCTTTTAAATTACTTACCTCTAAGTCTCTAGAGATGCATCTACTAGAGTTGACCATTCTGGAGTTTTAGGGAAAGCGTTAAGTGTATACATTTACGAATCTTGGTTGGTTATCTTTTCTCCGAGATTCGTGAGTTCGATGACTAGCTCCTTTAGCTTAGCGTGTAGTTGAGGAACTGTTTCACCTTCTTTTAGTTGTAGATTAGTCAGTTGCTTCCGAAGAAGATCTCCTCTTGTAAGCTTGGCTTCGGAGGATCCTTCATGAAGCTCCAGAAATTTTTCCTAGAGGACTTTTGTAGACTCGTAGACTCCGATTCTATTTACCTCTTGTGGTGGCAGTGCACTTAGCAGATGGAACTCTGCTTTCCCGTTGGCCACAAACTCGGTATGTTCCTTCTTTATCTAGCTTTCTTCTTTCTTTAACTCGCCGTTACTGTCAGTAGGTATTGCAAAACTATTTTTTAAGACAATAAATATATCAAAATCAGTTTTGAAATAAGCCTCCATCTTCTTCTTCCACTGTACGAAGTCTCCGTCAAACTTGGCGGGAGGATGCTTGTTTCGGCCATGGTCTTTTGTGCTTCATTCGTTGATTAGTGCTTCTGAAGTAGTTGAGCTCTGATAGTAATTTTTGGTCCCTTGCGGATGGCAAGAAGGGGGTAAATTGCCCTGAGCAATAAAACAACAATACTTTTCTCAAACAATCGAGCTTTAACACAATTACACACTTAATTAAGCAGAATAATAGAATCAAAATAAGTACGATACAAGCAAGGTTTTATTTGGTTGGAAATCAAAGGATTGCTACGTTAAGGAAAGTTGCCTCAATAAGAAAAATCTCCTTCTCAAACAAAATATCAGAGGCGGAGAAGCCTCATACATGAAAATGAATCTCAAAAGTGAAGAACTGAATATAATTCCAAGTACAGAGTGTGTTGTTCGAAAAGAAGAAGACCAGGGCTCTATTTATAGCCCACTAGTCGAAAATGATCGTTTGTTAACATGGCATGATCCGGGCGCTCGGATCGTTTTTGGGTGCCCCCAGCGTGGCAAATCTTATAGTCATGCAAACGGCTATGCAACGAGCGTGGTATAAAATTTTATCTTGCTCCAAGCACCTGGACCTTTTCCGAGTGCCCCCAGTGTGACAAATCTTATCGTCATGCAAACGGCTATGTAACGGGCGTGGGATAAAATTTTATCTTGCTCCAGGCGCCTGAACCCTTGCAGATGGGATCAACAGCGCTGAAGAGGTCGAGGTGCCCCGATGTTTTGTGTATGAGGCTTTGGGTGCCCGAACTTCGGACACCAGGACCAGAGTCAACTTAAAGTTGACTTTCTATCCGAGCTTTTGCTCTAGCTCCGCTCACTTGAGTGATTTCGGTCATCTAGAATAGGGCTCACCCGAATCCATTTTCTATCCTTTTCGAGCATTCTTTCCCTCAGGCTTCTCATCGCTTGGAAACGGCCATAGGATCCCTAGCAATTTTATGAATTATTTTCCCATGATTAAAATAGGCTTTATGTAGATTTTTCAAAAATAAAAAGAAAATTGAACCAAAAAGAGGCATAATCAAGGTTTGAACCTTGGACCTCTTGTTAGATGCATGTATGTGATAATCAGTAGCCCCAGTAGGGGTGTGCTGTTAGGAAGGGAAGGAACACTGTAGTTAAAGGTAAGGAAAGACTCCCTTCACTTAGAAAGAAAAGTTTGAGTTGCCTTCTTCCTCCCTAATGAAAAGATGAATTTGCCTTCTTCCTTCATTTAGCATAAATAAGAGAAAGGGAAAGAGAACTTCATTTTTTTCTTCTCTCTTCTTCCTCCCTCCTTCTCTCCACCGAAAACCTAAGCCCTCACCTTCACCATTGCCGAAACCAAGCCAAAGGATTTCTCCTAGGGAAACTTCACAAAAGCAAGGGTACTTTTCATTAGTAAACCAAGTGAAAGGATGTAAGTAATCCCCTCAATGTAGTACAAGTAGCTTTCCTACGTTTCTATGCTTAAAAGTTTCTTGAAAACCTAGGATCTTGCCTTGTAAGTTCGGCCAAGGTAAGGTTAAGAGGCTATCTATTGTTACTAAAAGTTTTCAAGCTTCATGTGGTTTAAAAAATTTGGAATCACACCTCCTATAGGTTTCGGCCATGAAGTGATAAAAGGTTTAGAGAAAAGTTTTAAAACCTAACTATGCTTGTATATGATTCCTCATGATGTATGATCTTCTATATGATGTTAGTTTAGGTATTTCATGCCTTATGTTACTCAAAAGTTAGAACCATGTTATATAAGTTTCGGCCAAGTAAAGATAAAAAGGTTTAGAAGAAGTTTAAAAACCTAACAATACTTGTTTATGATTCCTCATGATATGTAACTCACCATATGATGTTAGTTTAAAGATTTCATGTTTTAGGTTGCATAAGAACTTAGAATCATGCTTCTAGGGTTTCAGCCAAGAAGAAATAAAGGCATTGGAGGAAGTTTTAAAACCTAACCATGCTTGCTTATGCTCTCTCATGATATATGATCTCCTACATAATGATAGTTTAAGTTTTCATGTCTTATGTTGTATTAAAAACCTAGAGGCTTACCTTTAGGTTTCGGCCAAAAGAAAGAAAAAGGTTTAGAGAAAGTTTTAGACCTAAACCATGCTTGCTTATACATCTAGGGTTTCGGCCAAGAAGAATTAAAGGACTTAGAGGAAGTTTAAAAAAAAACCTAACTATGCTTGCTTATGTTTCCTCATGATATGTAGCCCACTATATGATATTCATTTAGGGTTTTCATGCTTTAGGTTGCATAAAAAGCTAGACCCATGCTTCTAGGGTTTCGGCCAAGTAAAGATAAAAGGGTTTAGAGGAAGTTTAAAAACCTAACAAGACTTGTTTATGATTCTTCATTATATGTAACCCACTATATGATGTTAGTTTAATGTTTCATGCTTTAAGTTGTTGAAAGAAACCTAGAATCATGCCTTCATGCTTCGGCCAAGACAATAAAAAGGAGGTTAAGGAGCTACCTAGGGTTTCTAAGGTCTCATATGTTATGTTAGTACCATGAGAACTTATGTTAGTGATTTCTATGTTTTTATGTTGCTTGAAAATCCATGATTTCATGTCTACATGTTTCGGCCAAGATAAGAAAAATGAGGACAAGGAGCTACTTAAGGTTTCTATGATAGAATATGAATTTATGTCACCATGTTATTTGATATGTATACTCATGCCATCATGTTACGATTCCTATGATATGTTATTATGTTATGTGCACTTTATGCCATCATGTATGATTCCTATGATATGCTATATGCACTTTATGCCATCATGTTATGATTTCTATGATATGCTACATGTTATGTGCACATTATGCCACCATGATATGATTCCTATGATATGCTATATGTTATGGGCACTCATTGCCATCATGTTATGTTTATGCAAGGCTTATGTATGAGGAAAAGCCTAAGAGATGCTTCCCTTAAGTTGGGATTAAGAGCACTCTTCATGATAGCCTAAGAGATGCTTCCCTTAAGTTGGGACTAAGAGAACTCTTCATGTTATGACAAGAGATATGATATGCTATGATATGACAAGGAACATGATATGCTATGATATGACAAGAAACATGTGTGCTATTTTACTTTTGTATGACTTGTACCAAGGGTGGGCTCCTAAGCGCCCCTAGGTCGATAGTCAATGAAACGGGCCTAGTAAAAGGGATGGGCTCCTAAGTTGCCCTTAGGTCGATGGTCAATGAAACGGGCCTAGTTCCTAGTAGGTTCAAGATTAGCTACCTTGGATCTACTTAGGATGCGCACATTCATGTATGTATGTGGTACAAAGCCGGTCCCTCATGTTGAGATTATGTTTAAGTATTTATGTAATATATGTTTTCAAAAGGACATTTGGCATATACTCATTTCATGATACATGTTTTCAAAAGAACATCTTGCATCTACATGTTCATGTTATATAGTTTCCTCTATGCTTTAGTAAGATGCTATTGAAGATATGTCTATGATGCTTAGATGATCATGCTACTACTTTATGCTTATGCTCTCACATGTTATGTTATGATTTGCTTAAGATGAGTATGACACTACTTTATGCTAGCATGTAAGTTTTTTTTTCATACCTAGATATGAGTTGAATGAGCATGTTACCACTTTATGATTAATACATGATTTATGGTTTTGTGAGTAGGAAGGGATCTTACTAAGCATATGTGCTTATAGTTTAATTTCCCTTGTACTGCAGAAAAAGGAAAAGAATGGCTAAACTAAAGGGAGCAGCAGGAATAGCAAGGATGTGTGTGGAAGTGGCATGGTGGAAAGAAGATCTATTTTATATTTCAAGACTTATTCATTCTCTAAGTTTTGCTTATGAACTATTTTTCCTACTAGATACTTTTGGATGGTTTATACTTGATGTGAACTTATGTTTCATGTTTTATGCTTTAGCAAGATGATCATGTTGCAAGTAGTAAATATTGAATCAAGTTATATGCACTAGCATGTTGACACGTTTATTATATTACATGATTTTATAGCTCACATGCCATGTTTTATTAGTATGCTTTTATGATAGCATGATCAGTAGTTAGTTTTCTTATATATACTTCCGTTGCCATGATTTTATATTTATGAATGCACGTATGTATGTTCAAGTAACCCCGTCCTCCCTAAGTAGTGGAAGGGCGGGCGTTACAGTTTGGTATCAGAGCAGGTCTGCCTTTCCACTACACACACATCAAGCCTCCATCCTGCCGCTCCAAGTAAGAATCTCTATGTCTACCCTACTTCTTTTAATTATGATAAAGAATACTTTAGTATAAGTATGCATGCTTACTCTCTTCTTTAATTATGATAAGAAATACTTTAGTCTAAGTATGCATGGATATAGGTTAGAATGGTAATCTTATGCTAGCCTTGTTGTTGTTGATGAAGATAAGGAATGGCTAGAAGACATAATACCAGAACGGATGAGACAGTATCCCCACCTGATCTGATGCATGTAGTTACCGAGCTCCAGCGTCAGGTTACAGAACAATAGCAGGTGATTAATGCTCTGATGAATCAGCAGGGGAACTCTGCTACCCCACCAGGAAATCAGAATACGATGTCAGTCGTACCTACGACTGTGCTAGTACCACCAACACCAGTACCACCCGTGGGCCCTGCTCTAGTGGTTAGACAGGAGGTGTACCTGATTCAGTGGCAGAGACTGAAGCCGGAAGCCTTCTCTGGTAATTGTGAACCATGGGACGCTTAAGCCTGGTTCAAGACTGTAGAAAGCATAGTAGAGCTATTGGACTGGCCTGAACACGAGAAAGTCAAGTGTGCATCGTTCTGCCTTACGGGAGATGCCAGAATGTGGTGGGACAAAGTTAAAGCAAAACGACAAGTGAATCAAATGCGATGGACGAACTTCGAAACAGAATTTTTCGAAGAATTCTTCCACATGCGTGTGACAAACAAGCACTACGACGAGTTCACCGAGTTCTGGCAAGGTGACCTATTAGTCAATGAAGCTGTGAAGAGGTTTCACCGATTAGCACGCTTATGCCCAGAGCTGGTCAGTACAGAAAGAGAAAGGGTCAGACTTATGCTGAAGATGCTCAGACCCGAGATAGCCCTGAATGTGGTCGGCGGAGTTAATAGACCGCAGACCGCCGAAGAGCTGATCAGCATTGCCCTGATCACCGAGCACTATTTGAAGGCGCTGAACGAGGGCAAGAGTCAAGCCTAGTCGGGAGGACAGAAATCTCAAAGCACCCGAGCCAGTTGGAAAGGAAATAACAGTGGCAAGAGAAAGCAATGGAACGACACCAAGAGTGGGCCAACGAACAAGCAACCGATGTACCCTCAGTGTACTATATGTGGAAAGAAGCATCCTGAAGTATGTCGTATGGGCACAAATAGGTGCTACAATTGTGGACTAGAAGGGCATAGAGCCAGAGACTGCCCTACTCAGGTTCAGACACCTCCCCAGCAGTACGTCCAGAACAAGGGTGTTCCCCCATAGCTACATCAGATGCAGACTGCGATAGAAGGCCCTCAGATAATCCAAGGGAGATTGGAAGCTCCGCCAGTTACAACGAATGCTAGGATTTTCTCCCTCACCAAGGAAGACGTGGCGAATGATTCTATGGTTGTCACAAGTCAGATATTTATTTTCAGTCAGCACACTACTATATTATTTAATACTGGGGCAACACACTCGTTCGTTTCTACACCTTTCACAAGGAAGATAGACATGCCACCACAAACCTTAGATTGCAAGTTCTTAACGACCCTGCCTTCGGGAGAAGTAATGCCATCTACTCATATGCTGCGAGCTGCACCCATCAGAATCGCAGACAGAGAACTCTACTGTGATATGTTAGTGCTCGACATGCAGGATTATGACCTTATATTGGGCATGGATTTCCTGAGCAAGTACGGTGCTTCGATCAAGTGTCGAAAAAGAAAAGTGGTCTTTCGGCCCGAAGCAGAACCGATGTTTGAGTTCATTGGGAAGCCAAGGGGAATTATTTGTTACGGGGTCGAAAATATGTCCAGACAGCTCTCTACCCTGACACTAGCACCGACGCTGTTCGACGATATATTGGGGAAGCAAACCCGTGACCCAAGCATCCAAAGGATCAAGCAAGAGAGCTTAGAAGGAAAGAATGAC
Organism: Zingiber officinale; assembly: GCF_018446385.1. Lineage (NCBI taxonomy): Eukaryota > Viridiplantae > Streptophyta > Magnoliopsida > Zingiberales > Zingiberaceae > Zingiber > Zingiber officinale. Next base: position 59,557,780 of record NC_055986.1, read on the forward strand.
GGATTCCGTATCACTGACAGTGGAGTATTATACTTCAGGGACCGCTTATGTATTCCCGACAATCCAGAGTTACGAAAGAAGATACTGGAAGAAGCTCATGCAACAACCTATGCGATGCATCCTGGATCCACCAAGATGTACCAAGACTTGAAAAATAAATTTTGGTGGTTCGGTATGAAAAGAGACGTTGCTCAGTATGTCAGTACCTGCCTGACTTGCCAGAGAGTTAAAGCAGAACACTAGAGACCTGAAGGAGTACTGCAGCCAATTCAGATTCCAGAATGGATATGGAAGGACATATCTATGGATTTCATCTCCGGACTACCCAAAACGATGAATGGTTACGATGCTATATGCGTAATCGTGGACAGATTGACGAAATCCGCCCACTTCCTAGCAATCAAGATGACCTACTCAATTGAGCAACTGGCTCAATTATATGTCAGGGAAATTGTTAGATTACATGGGATTCATAAGACCATCATTTCTGATAGAGATGGTCGCTTTGTTTCACATTTCTGGGAATGTGTTCAGAAGGCTCTTGGTACGAAGTTATTGTTCAGTACTGCCTTCCACCCTCAGATCGACGGACAAACAGAAAGGGTGAACCAAGTACTAGAAGATATGTTACTAGCTTGCGCCTTAGACTTTAAGGGAAGCTGGTGCCGATATCTATGCTTAGCGGAATTCGCCTACAACAATAGTTACCAAGCTACTATTGGAATGGCGCCTTATGAGGCTTTGTACGGGAGGAAATGTAGATCCCCTATATGCTGGTACGAAGGTGGTGAAAAGAAGGAGATGGGATTCTGAACAGATTTCATTGACAACACCACCCGTGCTATACAGAACATCTGCCAAAGAATAGAAACTGCTCAGAGTCGGCAGAAGAATTATGCAGATAAGCGACGTACGCCTTTGAAATTTAGTGTCGGGGATTCGGTATTTCTCAAGGTAGCTCCTATGAAAGGAGTGATGAAATTCGGAAAGAAGGGTAAGCTAAGTCCACGTTACGTGGGACCAAATCAGATTCAGAAAAGAGTCGGCAAGGTAGCTTATGAATTAGAGCTACCCCCGGAGATGTCGTCTATTCACAATGTGTTCCATGTTTCAATGCTCAAGAAGTGCATTACCCGAACAGACCAAGTGATCGAGCCACAGACAGTACAAGTTCAAGAGGACCTAAGTTATGAGAGTCGACCTATCCAGATATTAGATCGAGAAGTTAAAAGACTAAGGAATAAAGAGTTGCCCTTAGTAAAGGTCCAGTGGCAGAATTAACGGTTCGAAGAAGCCACTTGGGAACGCGAAGACGATATGAGACAAAAGTACCCGAAATTATTTTAAGTTCGAGGACGAACTTTTATGAGGTATGGGGGATTGTAACACCCATAGGATCCCTAGCAATTTTATGAATTATTTTCCCGTGATTAAAATAGGCTTTATGTAGATTTTTCAAAAATAAAAAGGAAATAGAACCAAAAAGAGACATAATCAAGGTTTGAACCTTGGACCTCTAGTTAGATGCATGTATGTGATAACCAGTAGCCCCAGCAGGGGTGTGCTGTTAGGAAGGGAAGGAACATTGTAGTTAAAGGTAAGGAAAGACTCCCTTCACTTAGAAGGAAAAGTTTGAGTTGCCTTCTTCCTCCCTAATGAAAAGATGAATTTGCCTTCTTCCTTCATTTAGCAAAAATAAGAGAAAGGGAAAGAGAACTTCATTTTTTCTTCTCTCTTCTTCCTCCCTCCTTCTCTCCACCGAAACTAGCGTGATGCGAAAAAACAATTACTAGTTATATCTTTTCCTTGTATACTAATAACCTTGAGATCTTCTGCCGTATTCCTCGCCTCGCCTTGGATGTCGTGTGAGTGACGATCCTCTAAGATGAACACCACCCAAGAGCCTTCTTCCTCCTTCTCTAGAATTCGACCACCACCACCACCACCACCAAGGAACCAAAGAGAGCAAGGGAAAGGGAAGGGAGAGAGGGTTGACCACAATAGAGAGCACCAACAAGAGAATAAGAATTGATGTATCATGAGGCCTCTCCTCCCCTTCTTTTATATTACTTGCCCAAGGCAAATAAGGAAAAGATTTTTACAAAAATTAAAATTTTCCTCTTGTTTTTCCTTTTTCCTTTTTATTTTCCCTTTTCATTCCTCTTGATTGATTCAATCATTAATCATTGATTTCAATTGATTGAATCATGGATGATTAGATGCTTTTAATGGCCGGCCCCTTGCTTGGACACCAAGCAAGGGTGGCCGACCACATCATCATCAAGAGAAATAATTTTATAAAAGAAGAAATTCTCTTATAAATTTTACAAGCTCTCTTTCTTTATGTGGATGTTAAAAAGGGAAAGTTTTAAAAATTAAAACCAAGTTTTAAAATTTAAAATTTCTCTTCTAAAATTTTCTTTTTTAACATGGTTACAAAAATAGAAAATTTCAAATTTAAAACATCTCTTCCTTTTTTCTAAAACCATGAGGATGGTTAAAAAAGAAAAATTTTAAAACTTTTAAATTTTCTTTTAAACTATGTGACTTAATTCAAATAAGGAAAGTTTTATATTTTAAAATCTCTCTTTTAAAACTTGTAGTTATCTACAAAGAGAAAATTTTAAAAATTCAAAACACCCATTCTTATTTGAAATATGGTGGTCGACCCCTTCTTGCTTGGGCACCAAGCAAAGGGCCGACCCCTTTAGAGAAGGTTGTGGCAGCCCCCTTTGGCTTGGTCACCAAGCCATGGGCGGGCCCCCTCTTGAACACCAAGAAGGGCTTTTCTTAAGTGGACTTGAGGTATTAATGAGGCTACGACAGGGACCTAGAGGAGAAATTGGTTTTGGCCTTCCGATGAGCTTGAGTATCCCGTGTTCGCCCCGAGCACACAACTCTAGTTCATCAATAATAACTCATTCCACTAGAGACTTATTATTGCACTACCGCACCAATCCCAAATTACATTATGGGCTCCTTTTTATCATGAGTGTGTTTGTCTCCCTGTGTTTAAGATATTGAATGCCCATTAATTTAATTGAGTTACTGACAACTCACTTTAATTAATGTCTTAGTCCAAGAGTAGTACCACTCAACCTCATTGTCATGTCGGACTAAGTCCACCTGCAGAGTTTAACATGACAATCCTTATGAGCTCCTATTAGGGACATTCTCAGCCTACATTACTAGGACACAGTTTCCTTCTATAATCAACAACACACACTATAAGTAATATTATTTTCCAACTTATTGAACTTATTGATTTATCGAGCTAAATCTCACCCTTTGATAAGTTAAGAAATAAATACTACATATATGTGCTTATTATTATATTAGGATTAAGAGCACACACTTCCATAATAACTAAGTTCTAGTTCTTTTATTAAGTCAGTATAAAAAGAACTTACCTAAAATGGTCATACTCAATACACTTAGAGTGTATTAGTGTAATTTTTTAGTCAAGATAAGCTAATACCTAATTACACTACGACTATTTCAATGGTTTGTTCCTTTCCATTTTAGTCGTGAGCAACTGTTTATAATTTATAAAGAACTGATAACATGATCTTCTGTGTGTGACACCACACACCATGTTATTTACAATATAAATTAATTGAACAACTACACTTAACAAATAAAATATAGACATTTGACCAATGTGATTCTTTTATTTCAAAAATAAATATTTACAAAAGCTAGGCTTTTAGTATACACTCTAACAATCTCCCACTTATACTAAAAGACTAAGTTGCCATATCTGCCGCCATACATATGATTCCCTTCTCCTCCACATGCCGATCAAAAGCTTTCGCCAGAAGGGCCTTAGGAAAGGATCTGCTAGGTTATCTGCTGATGCAATTTTGGCGACGACAACTTCTCCTCGCTTGACGATATCTCATATCAGGTGGTACTTGTGCTCTATATCTTTACTCGCCTTATGGGCTCGTGGTTCCTTCGAGTTTGCAACTACACCGCTATTATCACAATAAATTGTGATGATTTTGGGCAAACCAGGAATCACATCTAAGTCCATTAGGAAGTTCCTGAGCCATACAGCTTCTTTGGCTGCCACATACTCATCTTCCATGGTTGAGTCTGAAACGCATTTTTGCTTGACTCTCCTCCATGCAATGACTCCATCTTCTAAAGTAAACACATAGCCTGATGTAGACTTACTATTGTCCCTATCTGATTGGAAATCTGAATCCGTGTAACTCACAGGGCGCAAATCGTCTGCGTGGTAAACTAGCATATAATCTCTGTTGGTGCAATATTCCCTAGGTCAAGGGTGACCTGGTTGACTGAGCTTGAATTGAGTTAAGCTTGAGTCTTGATGTTTGGGTTTCGATGTTTGACAATACATGTAGACAACACATGGAGATTGCAAGTGCGATTGTTCATGTGGGAAGATTGTGAAGGAGAGTCAAGTAGGTCAAAGGGATTGACTGGATGCTTGACTGGAAAGTCCCAGTGAGTGAAGCTAGGCAGTTGAAAATCCTGGTAGGTGAAGCCAGGTGAAAGACCTAGTGAGTGAAGCTAGACAGTATGGGAAATCCTGGTGAATGAAGCCAGGTGAAAGACCTAGTCAGTGAAGCTAGGCAGTATGGGAAATCCTGGTGAGTGAAGCCAGGTGAAAGACCTAGTGAGTGAAACTAGGCTGTATGTGAAATCCTGGTGAGTGAAGCTAGGTGAAAGACCTAGTGAGTGAAGCTAGGCAGAAGGGAAGTCCTGGTGAGTGAAGCCAGGCACAGGAAATTCAGATGGATCAAGATTGATCGGACATCTGGTGCTGGGAAGTCCAAGTAGGTCAAAGGTATTGACCGGATACTTGGCACAAGGAAATCCAGATGGGTCAAGGTTGACCAGACATCTGGTGGAAGTCTAAGTGGGTTAAAGGGATTGACCGGACACTTGGTAAGGGAGTCCTAGCAGGTCAAGGGTGACCGAATGCTAGGCATGATGAACCAACAGGTCATGGTTGACCGGATGTTGGTGTAGGGGACTTTGGACTTATTTTTGGGCAAAAACAGGAGCTGAATCAATCAGCTGATCGATTGGCTCATGCCCAATCGATCGGCTGATCGATTGGGTGAGTCCCCACGACAAACCTCTTCCCAATTGATCAGTGGATCGATTGGGGAGAAGTGTCGCACGAACAGAAAGCCTCCCAATCGATCAACCGATTGATTGGGAGCCTCCAATCGATCGGGTGATCGATTGGGAGGTGTGTTTTGACGCGATAAGCCCTGGATCAATCAACTGATCGATCCAGGCAATTCTAGAGAGCACAGAGGGGCTCTAGATAGATCGACCGATCAATCCAAAGCCTCCCTAATCGATTGGGAGCAATCCAATCGATTGGGATTCGACCTTTGGTGCAGATAAAGCAGTTGGCGAGCGTTCTTCTGCGCATCTCTTCCTCTCTTCTCCACAGGCGATCACGACAGCTTCTCCACAGTATTGTTCGACTCTCACCGCCAGTTCTTGAAGGATCTTGGAGAGACATCCAAGTCAAGAGGCGTGTCTACAACAAGAAGAACAAGTTAGAGTTAGGGGTTCATTGTACAAATCTTGTAAGCTTTCCCTTGTATTTGCTTCTCTTTGTTTCTTGTTGTATTGAGAGTATTGTAGGGCTTCTCCGCCTTCGATAATTACTGAAAAGGAGCATTTTCATAGTGGAGGGTGCGTGAGTGTGTGGATCCTTGGATTAGTCACCTCTTCTTGAGGTGGATACCAAGTAAATCCCTAGTGTTAGCATTGTGTATTTGTTTCTTTGTATTTTCCACTGCATTTCATCACAAGAAGCAAGCAACGACGAGCACGAGATCACGCCGAGCTATTCACCCCCCCTCTAGCTACATTTCGGTCCCAACAATCTCTAGTTCTTCTCAGGTACTTTAATATATGCTTTACAGCAGTCCAATGCCCTTGTCCAGAGTTACTCTGATATCTGCTAACCATGCCCATGGCGAAACAGATATTCGGTTTCGTACACAGCATTGCATACATTAAGCTTCCCACAGCTGAAGCATAAGGAACTACCTTCATGTCCTCTATCTCCTTTGATGTCTTTGGAGACATCTCTTTGGATACACAACATTTTTTTCTTGTGATCCCTTATGACTTTGATCCCAAGAATGTGTGCACATTCTCCTAAGTTCTTCATATCAAATTGTTTGGATAACCATACCCTTACATCCGATAACACTTTGACATTGTTGCCAATTAACAAAATATCATCTACGTATAGTACAAGAAATACCACCACATTTCTGTTACACTTCTTGTATACACAAGACTCATCCGGACACTGAATAAATCCATATGACTAGATTACTTCGTTAAACCGGATTTTCCAAGATCTTGAAGCTTGCTTCAGTCCATAAATGGGGCGATTCAGCTTGCACACTAGATGCTCTTTGCCTTTTTCAATGAATCCCTCTGGTTGTTTCATATGGATGTTTTTTCAAGACTTCCGTTAAGGAAAGATGTCTTGACATCCATTTGCCAAATCTCATAATCCATGAGCGGCAATGGATAAGAGTATTCGGATAGATTTAAGCATAGCTACCGGTGAAAAGGTCTCCTCATAATCGATTCCCTCTTTTTGAGTATACCCTTTTGCAACAAGTCTTGCTTTGAAAGTTTCTACCTTCCCGTCTGCCCCTCTTTTCCTTTTGTAGTTCCACTTGCATCCAACGACTTTTACACCATTTGGTGGTTCTACAAGCTCCCAGACCTTATTAGAATACATAGACTCTATTTCATAATTCATTACCTTTTGCAAGATACTACATCTTTATCTTGGAGTGCTTCATCATATGTCCGGGGATCAGGTTTATTTTTACCCGAGATCAAGTCTGAAGACTCTCCCAAAAACATAAATCTTTCAGGTTGCCTTTCAACCCTTCCACTATGACGAGGCACTGCCTCTGGTTGTGTATCATGTGTGACACGTGTTGCAGTCTCTTGTGGTACTTCATCTTATACTGTTGGTACTAAAGTAGACATGTTCTCTCTTATTTCTTCTAGAACAATTTTACTCATGGTCTTATGGTTCATTACATAATCATCTTCTAAAAATTGAGCATTGGTGCTAACAATGATCTTCTGATTTTTAGGATTATAAAACAAACCCCCTTTCGTTCCCTTAGGATATCCCACAAACAGACATACTTCTGTACGTGATTCCAACTTGTCAGTATCTCCCTTCAGCACATGTGCTGGACTACCCCATATCCGGATATGATTCAGACTAGGCTTACACTCATTCCACAATTCCATGGGAGTAGAAGAATTGTTTTAGAAGATACCATATTCAGAATATACACTGCTGTTTCCAGAGCATATCCCCAAAATGAATTTGGTATTTCTGAATAACTCATCATCGATCTAACCATTTCCATAAGAGTCCTATTCTTTCGTTCTGTCACACCATTCTGTTGGGGTGTACCAGGTGCAGATAATTGGGATTGAATCCCGACTTCTAATAAGTAATTCCTAAACTCTCCAAAGAGCTATTCGCCACCATGGTCAGACTGTAGTGTCTTTATACTTTTACTAAGATGTTTCTCCACATCAGCCCGATATTCTTTGAACTTATCAAAGCATTCAGACTTGCGACGCATCAAGTAAATGTATTCGTATCTTGAATAATCGTCTATAAAGGAGATGAATTATTCATAACCACCTCTTGCCTGGATAGACATAGGACCACACAAATCAGAATGAATCAGTTCTAACACATCTTTGGCTCTATACCCCTTGGCCTTAAAAGGTATCTTGGTCATTTTACCTTCCGAGCAAGATTCATAGGTTGAAAAGTTTTCCAACTCTAATGAACCCAGGAGTCCATCGGCTATAAGCCTTTGAATCCTATTTAAGTTAATATGACCAAGCATTAGATGCCAAAGATATGTTTGGTTCATTTTCGAAGGTTCCTTTCTCTTATTAGAATTAGAAGATGTGTTATTAATTTTCATTTTTTTACTTTGTGAAAGAAATTAGATTTAAAGTATATAAATTACCAACTAATGCACCAAAACAGATAATAACTCTATTTCTCTTTATAACCAAATTGTTATTAAAAGAAACAGAATATCCATCCAAATACAGTTTAGAAACTGAAATTAAATTCTTTCTAAAACTGGGAACATAAAGACAATTTCTTAAAACCAAACTTCTATTCCTATCAAAAGATAAGTAGACGTCTCTCACTGCAACAGCCGCCACCTTAGTAGTATTGCCCATGTAAACGGTTATCTCTCCTTCAAATAGTCGTCGGGTTTCCTGGAACCCCTGCAAAGAGTTGCAGACATGATCAGTGGCCCCCGTATCTACACACCAGGTGCTGGTAGATAACACCGCTAAACATGTTTCAACTACTAGAGAATGAGATATACCTTTATTGTTCTGATTCCTACAAGGACAGTCTACTTTCCAATGTCCAGCCTGCTTGCAGATGAAGCACTTGCCCTTCCGCTTCTTCATTCCAGCTTTTGGTCCTGTTTCTAGAGGTTTATTCATCTTCTTTGCTGAAACAACTGGTTTCTTCTTCTTCTTGCCTTTCGACTTAGAAGTAGAACCTTTTTCAGCATAGTGAATCTGAGAACTGTGACGAAATATATCTTCTGCTGCCTGTAGTTCTGTCAGAAGTTCCGCCAACGTATACTCTATTTTGTTCATGTTATAGTTCAGGCGGAACTACTCAAAACTTCTGGGTAGCATTTGGAGAATAATATCGACTTGGATTTCCCCATCGATTTCACCTCCAAGGACTTGTTTTTCGTTCAGATAAGCCATCATCTTGAGGATATGATCCCTTACGGGTGTCCCCTCTGTCATGGTAGCTGTCATTAACTTTCTTATTGCCTCTTGCTTAGCAGTCCGACTCTGGTGTCCAAAGAATTCTTTGAGATTGTTCATTATATCATAAGCAGTTGGTAAATCTTGATGCTGATGTTACAATACATTTGACATTGAAGCCAAAATGTAACACCGTGCCATCTCATATGCTTTTACCCATTTCTTATGATACTCAATCTCCTCTAGAGTAGAATCACTGTTAGGTGTATCTGGGCATACCTCTGACAGTACAAACTTATAGCTTTCAGCAGTTAAGACAATGTCTAGGTTTCTTTTCCAATCTATATAGTTGGGACCAGTAAGTCTGTTCTCTTTCAGTATAATGGCTAGTGGGTTGAAAGTCATCCTAAGAATCACAAAATAAATTTTGGTCAAGACTCTAAATTTAGAATAATATTGATTCCTCAAACAATACTATTTTAAACTAACCAACACCTCAAAACACCGTGAATTTTGCATGGCACGTTAATGTGGACGTATAGAAATTCAACATTCGTAAGAGGAGGGTTTTACCCATTAATTTTATTATCTTGTCATCCTAACTTTATGATAGATAAAATTAATAGTTGGTTTTCCTTTGGTCACACAAAACAATAGCAGTGACTCCGTTGGGGAGGATACTATTGAATGCGTCTAAGTGCATACCATTACTTGATACTTAGTCCATTAAATAGGATTGTGCCCCTTCAGTTGAAGAAGATCACACACTCCTAAATAATTTCCTATAACCATCCATAAAGGAAGTTTGATCTAGTGAACCGCAACAAACCCATCCGTTGTGGAGGGAGGCACTCAAAGCCAACACGCAAGCTTATTGCATCACTTACAAACCAGTAATGGAGACTGTGGAATTTATTTAAAAATTCCTTTTCCACTTAGTTATTTAAGGTGAGGAATTTTAAACTATGCAAGAACACATCACAGCAAATAAAGCAACAAATATGGAAAAATATTTTTCCAACTATTATGGCATTTTCTATCACTGTCCTCTGTGTACTGCCAACCCTAGATGCTGCCATCTTTAGCCATCGCCATCGAGTCTAGTCGTCGCATTTGTCTTGCTTCTTATTCCGCTGCACCTCTGGTCCTCCAATAGCACCACGCTTCGCAAGGATACGATTCGCGACAAATATAGAATTTTACATATATCGATCCTATATTCCATAAAGGAATGTACATGTATTCTAGATCGAACAAAAAAGTAAAATTCTAAAACTAATAAAGCTCCTGCTATATTTGATACATACAATCATGCACACACAATAAAATGCCCTTGACATGTCCAAGGGTCCAATCACACACAACAACCATAAGCCATAATAGTTGGAGCCTGCAACCACAAAGCTACCACATCCTACTATTATCCTGTCTAAATTATGTATGACATGTGCATAATTAACTGAAAACCAAAACACACAGAGGCAAACACTAGCTCTGATACCAATTGTTGGTTGGTCCTAGGAAGATCGTACCGGTTCCACTGTATAAAAATTTTGTACAAGTGTCGAACCTTTCCTAAACAACCTATTGTGTTCTTTAGAAATTAAATTAGGAATCGCAAACGGAACTTAACATTATTGATTCCAAATTTAACTTATCTGTTCTTAATGATTTAGATTTGGATCGCAAGCAGAACTTAACACTATTGATCCAAATCAACCTATGTTACAAATACAATTAAATATCTATTTCAAAAATCGATTCCCAGGATAAACATGACAAGGCCCATGACCTTCTTGGGTATGGGAGCATCCACCACTGCCTCGACAAAACCTCTTAACGAAATTAAATATTTAATTTCCTAAAATAACATTAGGTTTAACCAAAAGGAACAATCGAATCACTAATTTGAAAAACAAAAAAAACACAAACTCGAATAACAAATTTGAAAAACTAGAATCTAATGCCTCTTGTGTTTGGAATTCATATAAAGAAAAATAATTACTAGTTATACATTTTCCTTGTATGCTAATAACCTCAAGATCTTCTGTCGTATTCCTCGCCTCGCCTTGGACGTCGTGTGGGCGACGATCCTCCAAGATGAACACCACCCAAGAGCCTTCTTCCTCCTTCTCTAAAATTCAGCCACCACCACCACCAAAGAACCAAAGAGAGCAAGGGAAAAGGGAAGGGAGAGAGGGCTGGCCACAATAGAGAGCACCAACAAGAGAATAAGAATTGATGTACCATGAGGCCTCTCCTCCCCTTCTGTTATATTACTTGCCCAAGGCAAATAAGGAAAAGATTTTTACAAAAATTAAAATCTTCCTCTTATTTTTCCTTTTCCCTTTTTTATTTTTCCTTTTCTTTCCTCTTGATTGATTCAATCATCAATCATTGATTTCAATTGATTGAATCATGGATGATTAGATGCTTTTAATGGCCGACCCCTTGCTTGGACACCAAGCAAGGGTGGCCGACCACATCATCATCAAGAGAAATAATTTTTTTATAAAATTTTATAAAAGAAGAAATCTTTTTATAAACTTTTACAAGCTCTCTTTTCTTATGTGGATGTTAAAAAAAGGAAAGTTTTAAAAATTAAAACTAAGTTTTAAAATTTAAAATTTCTCTTCTAAAATTTCCTTTTTTTTGACATGGTTACAAAAATAGAAAGTTTCAAATTTAAAACATCTCTTCCTTTTTCTAAAACCATGAGGATGGTTAAAAAAGGAAAGTTTTAAAACTTTTAAACTTTCTTTTAAACCATGTGGCCTAATTCTTATAAGGAAAGTTTTATATTGTAAAATTTCTCTTTTAAAACTTGTAGTTATCTACAAAGAGAAGATTTTAAAAATTCAAAACGCCCCTTCTTATTTGAAATATGGTGGCCGACCCCTTCTTGCTTGGGCACCAAGCAAAGGGCCGACCCCTTTAGAGAAGGTTGTGGTCGGCCCCTATGGCTTGGTCACCAAGCCATGGGCCGACCCCCTCTTGAACACCAAGAAGGGCTTTTCTTAAGTGGACTTGAGGCATTAATGAGGCTACGACAGAGACCTAGAGGAGAAATTAGTTTTGGCCTTCCGATGAGCTTGCGTATCCCATGTTCACCCCGAACACACAACTCTAGTTCATGAATAATAACTCATTCCACTAGAGAATTATTATTGCACTACCGCATCAATCCTAAATTACATTATGGGCTCCTTCTTATCATGAGTGTGTTAGTCTCCATGTGTTTAAGATATCGAATGCCCACTAATTTAATTGAGTTACTGACAACTCACTTTAATTAATGTCTTAGTCCAAGAGTAGTACCACTCAACCTCATTGTCATATCAGATAAGTCCACCTGCAGGGTTTAACATGACAATCCTTATGAGCTCCTATTGGGGACATTCTCAGTGTAGATTACTAGCACACAGTTTCCTTCTATAATCAACAACACACACTATAAGTAATATTATTTCCCAACTTATCGGGTTTATTGATTTATCGAGCTAAATCTCACCCTTTGATAAGTTAAAGAAATAAATACTAAATATATGTGCTTGTTATTATATTAGGATTAAGAGCACACACTTCCATAATAACTAAGGTCTAGTTCTTTTATTAAGTCAGTATAAAAAGAATTTCCTTAAAATAGTCCTACTCAATACACTTAGAGTGTACTAGTGTAATTTATTAGTCAAGATAAACTAATACCTAATTACACTACGACTATTCCAATGGTTTGTTCCTTTCTATCTTAGTCGTGAGAAACTGTTTATAATTTATAAAGAACTGATAACATGATCTTCTGTGTGTGACACCACATACAATATTATCTACAATATAAATTAATTGAACACTACACTTAACAAATAAAATGTAGATATTTGACCAATATGGTTCTTTTATTTCAAAAATAATTGTTTACAAAAGCTAGACTTTTAGTATACACTTTAACAAGCACCTCGTCCCTCAGACACACCTAGCCTATCGACTCCTTCCCATGTCGTCCTTCTCGCTAGTTGCGTCTTTCGCACGACTTCTTATGCTCCTAAGTTCCTACACACTTAGACACAAGGCATCAACAGACAACAGGATCTAACTTGACTTGGTTTATTACATCAAAACTACCATAGGGTACTTACATCTTGGAGGTGCGCGGAGGTGCCTCGAAGATGCATGGAGGTGCCTCAAAGATGCGCGGTGGCACCTTGGACCTAGAGAAGGTACCCTTGCACAGATAAACTTTGGGGATAGAAGGTTTCTATGGGAAAGTGCGTTGGAGCACATTGGAGGTGCCTTGGAGCGCATTGGAGGTGTCTTATAGTTCATTGGAGGAGCCTCGAAGCTCTAGGAGGCGCCCTCACTCGGTTAGAAATCTCAAGTTTTGGAGATTATAGAGGCCAAAAATTTTAGAGATCAAGTTTGATGTTGGAGGTGCCTCAGATGAGGATGGAGGCACCTTTAACATTCTATAAGAGCATTGTTCAGCTAGACACAATGTAAGAACTTCCATATGAGTTCAAATGATCGTTCTGTTACTTCGTCTTCACGTTGACTGATATACTACACTCGGCTGTTGTTGGAAGACTGACACCAACACACGAGCGCATCCAGATTCCTATTTTTTTTGTTGTAATGAATTTTAATTTGTGCATATTTATTATATTTGCAAAAGGAAGTGTAAGTTGTTACACTTTCTTATATTCCTTTGTACTCGATTGCTCTACGAGGAGTTTACTAGTAGCAAATTTAGTGGATTGCTCATTGATAGGTCCAAGGGATCTGAGTCTTGAAGTAGGAGTTGCTAAAAACTTTGAACCAAGTAATTGACTGTGTTCTTGTGTTTGTTAGTTTTTTCTTTTCGCACTTGGTTTATCCTTCCACTGCACACTTACTTTCCTTTGAATTTTAAAAAAGATTTTTTTTAAATACATGTGATTCTCCACCCCCTCTTATATGTCCAACGATTCTACAAGTGGTATCAGAGTAAGGTCGCTCTGAATTGTTACAACCACCAATCAAGCAGGGGTTTATTTTTTTTCTTTCACTTTATCCTTTGTTGTTTCAATTTTAAGTTTTTTTTATCTGAATTGGTATAATTACCTCTTCAAATAAGATTTTTAATGCGAATTCTTCGGATTGCTCAAAATTGGTGCAACATTATTCGAGCCTTATTTTTTTATCTCCCACATTACTTACCCCAAGATAGAGTCTTGGAATCTTCATGAATTTTTTCTATTTTAGAATCAAATGATCCAAAACGAAGGTTTCAACACCGCCCACCCTCCACTCTTCAATGAGGATGATTTCCCTTACTGAAAGAAGAGAATGGAGGTATTCCTGAATACTGACATCGAATAGTGATTTTCCATTCGTCAAGGATACACGATGCAAATAGATGAAGCAACAAAAGTACTGCTCGACCAAGAAAATTCAAATCTAGAAATGAAGAAGAAGACCTAAACTGATTCAAAGGCATTGAACACCCTACAATACAAATAAACCAAGGAAGAACTCAACCGGGTCGGATCTTTCGAGAATGCAAAGGGGATTTGGGACAAATCGATTGAGCTGCACGAAGGAACTATTGATGCTAAAGTTGTTGGTCCGTTGGAGGCCAATAAGAGGGGGTGAATTGCCCTACAAAAAAAAATGAACACCCTTCTCGATCTTTATAGCTTAATGAAAAATAACACATGTATAAACAGAATTTAAATAGCTAATTAAAGAGAAAGAGGCATCGAGGTTTACTTGATTTGCAATCAGGAGATTGCTAATCCAAGATGTTAAAAGCTTACTAAAGTCTCCTTCAGGCGGAGAAGTCTCTTACAGCAGTTGACGCACTGAATTAAAAAGATAAACTCATATAGAATTGATTACAAGTTTTCTATTTAGCTTCTGGGATTAGGGTTGTATTTATAGCCCTGATCGGGGCACTTGGAAGGGTTCCAAGCGCTTGGACGTGGATAAAATTTTACCCAAATCGTAATGGATCACGACATATTGAGTTTCAATAAACTTTCTATTTTGGATGCCTAGAAGGGTTCCGAGCGCTCGAATGGTGTCAATACAACCCCCGTTGGGCGAGCCGCCCTTGGGGCGCCCAGGTGATTAGGGCGCTCGGACCGTCCGGGCGCCTGGACTTGGTCTAGGCGCTCGGACCAAAGTCAACCTCCCTATTGACATTTTGGCCTGGGCTCTTGCTCTAGTTTCGCTCGCTTAGGTGATTTCGGCTATCCAAAATAGGATTTACCCGAACCCATTTTTCGGCCTTCTTGAGTAGTCTTTCGCTCTGACTTCTCATCCCCAGAACCGCTGCGTATTTCCTTCTCATTCGCCAGCGTACTCTTCCGAAGCACCTCGTCCCTCGGACACACTGAGCCGGTTGACTCTCTCCCATGCCGTCCTCGCTAGCTGTGTCTTTCACTCGACTTCTTGTGCTCTTAATTCTTGCACACTTAGACACAGGGTATCAAAACATAACAGGACCTAACTTAACTTGGTTGATCATATCAAAACTACCATGGGAGTATTTACAATCTCCCCCTTTTTTGATGTGAGGAACCCATGTTAGGTTAGGGTAAATCAAGAAACATATAATAAGGTAATAAATTCTGCAAGTACAAAATGTGCAAAAAATTAAATAAATTACCCTCCCCTAGACTTAATCTCCACTTCTTCCCATTTGATCACATTAAAAATAGGGGTTATCCATGAAAATAACTTGAAATAAATGTAACATAGAGTCTAAGGGTAAAAAAAATTGACTATCATCCAGAAAAGATCAGGAAGTTTAAGTTTTGGAAATCTGGATCAACTATTTTTAGAAAATTTAATTAAAAATGTTTAGATTTGGAAAAATCTTGAAAATTTTTATAACAGTTGAATAGTCATATATAAATCAGATATAATTATTTTTTAAAAAAAATTATATTATTTTAAGCAAAAATAAATTCTTTCTACATAAAGATATATTTTCCAAAAAAAATGCTTAAAAATAGTTATTAACCTCGAAATATTTTCTGAGAATGTATAATAGCAAGTAACTTTGCAGAAAAAATAAAAATTTGAAAAATTATATTTTCAAGAGTTTTTAATATTAAAAATTTTTATTTTGATAAATAATTTATAGAAAATTCACCAACGGTCAAAAAGAATTTTGAAAAAAATTCTCTTAGATAGAGAAAATGATACAGTTCCACATAAAAATAAATTTTATAAAAATAACTTTGCGAGATATTTTTTTAAATGGACAAATATATTTTTTCTTAAATAATTCATACAAAATAATTTTATAGTCAAAAAAATTTGAAAATTTTCCTATTGATAAGTGATCAATTTTTTTTTCTCAGAAAAATTAAATTATAATTAATTTATAAGAGAAATCTTGCAAAACAATTTATTTGTAAGCAAAAAAACATAGAAAAAAAATAAGGCATGCATATAACAATTGAACCTAAACATGATCTTGGAACCCAAAATAGATTTCTTCCTACTAGATTAATCAAAAAATTTCTTGGAATATATTTTCTTGATAATTTTTTAATTTGACCTTTATGATATCTAAAGTGACAATTCAGTCTTTGATTATTTTTAAAATTTGAATTAAAGCATGTAGTATTTAACTTCTTTATTTGTTCTTGTAATTTTTCATTTTCTAAATTTATTTTGTCAAAATCCTCTAATTAACAAGCCATGATTAGAGTTCTTTTTAACTCATTATTTTCTTTTAATAATTTTTTATTTTCTATTTTAATTTACAAGATTTTTTTGATAATATTTTTATAAACTTAAATAATCAGGAGGTAGAGATCGTACCTAAATTATCTTGTCGATCTCAGAATTTGATGCTCCCCTTATAGAGCTATTTTTTTTATGTTCCTCTCCCTTCAGCGCTGCTTTCTTCTGAAAACTCTCCCCCTTCATCGATACTCATCTGGGATGAGCTTTCTGTGTCTTCAGGTAGGTATTTGGCTATAAGAGTTGTCCCGGTAATTTCCTTGATCTCGGATTCTTCTAGCGATGATCGATGTCCATCGAGGAGTTGGATTCGACTTCTTTTGGTTCTTCGTAGAGCTTGAAGAACTTTTCCCAAAGTTCTTTTGCACTCTTGTATTTGCCAATTCTATCGAGATCCTGAGCAGACAGGACGCTCAGAAGGTGGAACTTAGTCTTACCATTCGTTGTGCTGCTTCTCAATCCATCGATGCTCCTCAAGTTCTTTTCCTTCTTCATTTTTGGGCATATGAAAACCATACTTAATCATTAGTAAAATATTGAAATCGGTTTTAAAATATAGCTCCATTTGACGTCTTTAAAAGGCGAACTCCCCTTCAAATACTGGTGGGTGGATGCTAGCTTCGGCCATTTCTTGTGCTTCGGTCTGTGGTTAGTCCTTCTTAAGCGACTTTGCTCTGATACCACTTGTTGGTCCCTTGGAGGTCGACAAGAAGGAGTGAATTGCCCTGCATAAAAATGAACACCCTTCTCGATCTTTATAACTTGATTAAAAATAACACTTGCATAAACAGAATTTAAACAGCTAATTAAAGAGAAAGAGGCACAAAGGTTTACTTGGTTTACAATCAGGAGATTGCTAATCCAAGATGTTAAAAGCTTACTAAAGTCTCCTTCGGATGGAGAAGTCTCTTACAACAGTTGATGCACTGAATTAAAAAGCCAAACTCAAATAAAATTGATTACAAGTATTCTGTTTAGCTTCTAGGATTAAGGTTGTATTTATAACCCTGATCGGGAGCACTTAGAAGTGTTCTAGGCGCCTGGACGTGGATAAAATTTTATCTAAATCACAACGGATCGCGACACATTGGGTTTTGATAAACTTTTTGTTCCGAGTGCCTAGAAGGGTTTCGGGCACTTGGACGGTGTCGATACAACCCTTGTTGGGCGAGGTGCCCAGGTGATCAGGGAGAAGGTGAGTGATAAGTCATGGGGTTTGATCGCCACAAGTTGCCTTGATAAGATCTGGACTAGTTCTTTGCCTAAGAACTAGAATGAAGCTCTCATGAAAGAGAAACTCAAATTTTCATTCAAACTTACTTGATTTTCTATACAAGAGTTCTCTTATTTAATATCCCCTAAGATCCACTATGCACTAATTATGCAATAAATATCATGCTTGCATGCATGGTATTTATTATCTACTAATGCAACCACTAATCCCTAATACTAGCTTAATGCAACCATGCATGCATGGTTTATTATACTAGCTTAGGAACTCTAAAAAATGCATTAAAAATCCACAAAGGATATCAAAAGTCACTTTAGAAACCCCCCCCCCCCCCCCCCCCAAAAAAAAAAAGACATACGAAATGGTCCTCATGTTAGTTCAATTTCACTTTCAAATTGAAGGAAGTGATCCATTTAGTTGTTGCCTCCATTGTGCATTGATCCTCCTTTTCCTTGAGCCCTATTATTAAGCCTTCCAAAGCTTGCTTCATTCTCTTAGCACTACAAGAAAAACCTTCATAGACATCGGTGGAACAACAACAGTTTTAAGCAAAAACCGATGTCTTTGAGTATTTTATACCGGTTTTTCTAAAAACTGGTGTCTATGAGCACAGATTTTCACTCATAGACATCGGTTTTTTAGCCGATGTCTATGAGCGCCTTTTTTTTTGTTAATAGACACCGGTTTTAATAGCGGTTTTTAAAACTCGGTGTTAATGAACCAAAAAATAATAATTTAATTTTTCCACCAGCCAAAATTTACAACACTTCACAAAGTTCCCTCCAAACCTAAACTAATATCGCACCCCTTCTCTCAGCCTAAACCTAAACCTAAACCTAAACCTCCAAGCCTCATCTACCTCTTCCCCTTTGATCGACGCCCCTTCCTTCTTCCCCTTCGATCGACGCCCCTTCCTGGATCGACGTTCCGTTCTGCCTCCTCGTCCGATCCTCTCTCCCCCCTCCTCCTTCCTCTCTTCGCTCTTCCCGGCTAAGGTAGGGGCCGACGAGATCCGAACAACGAGAGGACGCCCACGACCACCATGGCACGGTTGGTCGGCAACGTGAGGGAATCCGAAGGAAGAGAGAACAGCACCGAGATCCAGGAGTTCGTACACAGAAGGGGCATCGACTTACTTCCTCCTATCCCTCCCCTCCCGCTATCTCCCCTTCTGCGCCAGATCTACCTCTCCGGCAATCACGACCTCGCCTTCGTCGACGCCCTTCCGACGGCTCCCCCTTTGCCGCCACCTAGAGCGGGAGCGGTGGTTCGAGGGGGACGGGTACGAGGCGATGCACGTTCAAGGCAGGCGGTGGAGCGGCGACATGGGCGGCCGATCTGATTGTCGGCATGTACATCTGGTCGCATTTCCTATTTCCTGTAGTTTGTGGAAAATCAAATGTGAACCCACAGTCTAGGGACTTGGTGCTGCAATTGGTCGAAAGGTTTGTCATGAGGCAATGTTGATACTCTTATCCTTTTGTTTCTATTTATTGCTTTAGTCAAAAGCTACTTTCTGGCTTTATTTCAGGATTCTCTCTGGACCGAAAGCTCGAACTATTCTGTTAAATGGCGCTGTTCGAAAGGGGGAACACATAGTACCACCTGCTGTACTTGATGTACTCATGTGGGCGACTTTTCCTGCTTCTACAGCTCGAGTCAAGGTTTTCCTATTTCCATGGAAGATCTCCATATTGCGTAAAATTTTACGATGAGTTCCTAATATATCTTTCTGCAGGCAACTGAAAGATTTGAGACGTTTTATCCTACTCTAAAAGAGTTGGCTCTTACTGGTTCTGGTACCAAAACCACAAAGCAAGCATCACAACAGCTTTTGCCTTTCGCCATCCAAGCGATTCAAGAAAGTATAATTGAGATGCTTAATTATTATGTGTCCTAGGCTGATGTTTTCATAGTATGACTGTACTTAACATGGAACTTATATACAGATAATTCCGAGCTAACAAAGGAAGCGACGGATTTGTTCATCTGGTGTTTGACTCAGAATGCTGAGTGCTATAAACAGTGGGTGAGTTGTTCTTCAAACGTGCTATTTATAGCTTTTTTTATTTTGTAAACCTTTCTAACTGCTTTAACTGTTGTATCATGAAGGAAAAACTCTATGTAGAGAATGTTGGTGCGACAATTATTGTTCTTCGAAAACTCTCCACTGAGTGGCGAAATTACTCGGCCAAAATTTCCCCCGACACTCTCAAAGTAACACTTAAGCATTTGAGGGCTAAAGTAAGTATAGCTACTATCAAATATTTCTAATTTTCTTGTCCAAGTTCAGTCATTCGAAGCTCACGGTTTTTGGATTTCCATCCTTGGCATCTATCGTGTGCATGATATGATAAATTTACTTATTTGTTGCACTTGTATCTAGATGTGGTCAGGTTTAGTTGCACAGTGTTTTTCAAAATTTAGTTGCTGATCAGAATCTTTTTCTTCTTATTTTCTCTATCAAAGAATGAAGATGCCCTATCAAGAAACACAGACCCCAGCCAAGTAGCATCCATCAAAGAAGCTGACAAGTACTGCAAGATAATTTTGATGAAGTTAACACGTAATTTTGGCTGCATGAAGGGTAGTGTTTTGGTGCTTGTGCTGGGAATTGGTCTCTTTTTCACTCTTTCACCGAATGCCGAGTTAATTAACTGGGAGAACATCAATTGGGAGAAATTTCAGGTGTTGTTCAGTTCTCTCCAATCCTCTTAGAACAACTTGGAGTTTAACCAAATATTACCAACAAAGGAGATAGGTCAAGAAAGGATATGATGGCGCTAAATTCAAAGATAATAATAAGTTTGGTTTTTCACCACGGCTAGATAACTATCTGAAATTGCTCTGGTGTTCGTCGTTGCAGCAAGCTGCTCCTACTGCTATTTGCTTTCCATCCGACCAATGTTACGTAAGTATGGTTTTCATCTTGTTTTGTCTGGAAACCGTTACTACATTTCTGATCAGGTACTCGATTGCATGTCAAATTCATCTTCATATTGAAACTTGTGTCTCAGATATTTAAAGCATGTTCAAAGTTTTATGTGCTAATTAAGGAATATATATTCAATGTTAGCATTTTGTTTATATATTGGAATATGTGGAAGTCGTTAGCAATGAACCTGGATGTATGAAGACATTCACAAATGCAGAATGCCTTAAAGCACATATCAAAACTTCTCACCTTTATGTTGATTGTGTGATTTGTGGAACAAAACAGCTGAAGAAGAATATTAAATGACATGAACACATGCATGAAGCAAGTGAGGTGACTGAGAGGACAAAATGTAACTTTGAAGGTTGTGAACGCACCTTTTCAAATGTAAGACCTGAATTTTGTGTAGTTATCGATTTTCTGTCTCTCAGGCCGTCAAAGCTTAATTGCTATTTGGAGGCAATCTAGTAGCACTTTTTCAATTAATAGGATGAGGTTAAAATCATGACCAAATAAAACCATAATATGTTTGCATCCCAATTTGTGCGCCATCAGGAATTTGGTTAGGACATTGTTCGAAGCTTAACCTCTTTGCAAGAGACTAAGACATGCTGAAACTGTTATTGAGGTTGATTTTCCTATATTAGAAGCAGTTCTTGAACTAGGAGACAATTATTGAATATGAATGGATCAAAGGTAAAGATCATGGAGATGTCTAATTTGAGCCTTTTTAACAGAAGCTTAAAACACCTAGGCAAAGACAATTATCATATATAAACGGATCAAAGGTAATTTGAGCTTTTTTTAACAGAGGCTTGGAGTGTGTAGGCTGTTAAAAAAGATGTTCAAATGACCTTTTACCACATTCATTATTAATTGCATAAATGCACACTTGTTGATAAGGACAATTTATTGGAAGATCACCCTTTTTTTCTTCTCATATGCATCACTTAATTTATTTCTGGATAAGCAATCAATCTTCTATTTAGTAACTATAAAGTATAGTTTTTGCGCCTTGTAGGTATCAAATCTCAGACAGCACATAAAAGCAGTCCATCAAAATCTTCGTCCATTT
This sequence comes from Zingiber officinale, assembly GCF_018446385.1. Lineage (NCBI taxonomy): Eukaryota > Viridiplantae > Streptophyta > Magnoliopsida > Zingiberales > Zingiberaceae > Zingiber > Zingiber officinale. The sequence continues at coordinate 59,579,563 of NC_055986.1, forward strand.
GCATGTAGATTTTCTAAATGTGGGAAGAAATTTCCCTACAAGCATGTCAGGGATAACAATGAAAAATCTGGTGTGCACAGTTACATTCAAGTAAGTGTTTAGTCTAAGATTTATCTACTAGACTTGACATGGTGATCTGAAATGTTAGCAAATTCAATTTTGAATTTTGTTTGAATCTGAACAAATATTTAATCTAGGTTTGCATGAATTCTGAGTTGCTTTGAGCTTCTTATTGCAGGGTGACTTCCTAGAAATCGACGAGCAGTGGCAGTCACAGCCACGAGGTGGACGGAAAAGAAAGTGTCCTTCTATCGGATCTTTCTGCAGGAAGAGGATTGTTTCACCTGAGCAAGCATCAACGCTTATGTACAATGTTCTCCAGAACATGATGCAAGCAGAGTTTTGCTGGTGGGACGAAATAGAATAGGTGATTGTTTTTGTGCAAGCAGAGTTTCGTTTTCCCTTCTACCCAACTCTTTTCCTTGCTTCTAATTTGAGTTTTGTGCAAGCAGAGTTTTGCTTCTAATTTAAGCATTCAAATTAGTCATCTTGTTACTTGGTGCTCTTACTACATTTTCAACTATGATTTTTGGTCTTGGTTTACTAATATATTATTTATGTGTTTTTACAGTTTACAAATCTCAAGTACTCCAGAGTTGAAATTGATGAAGTGCGGTTCGAGTGGGCTGAATGCATGCTAGATTACATTTGAAGTGCGGTTCTACCTTGATGTGTTAAAAGAATGTTCTACCTTGATTTTGATATCTATTAGCTAGCTTTTGATGTAAAAAGAATGTTTGGGTATTTTATGGATATTGTTGTAAGAAGATTATTTATATAATTTGTGAATATTTGTGTATTTTATGGATATTATTGAATGAAAAATATTTGTATAATTTGTGAATATTTGTGTATTTTTTTTTGTTATTGTCGGTTTTTCATTGTTTCGGAAATCAAATTTGTGCTATTAAAAAAATACATATTTCATCGATTTTCCACCGCTGCAAAACCGGTGTTATTAACTAATATTACATCGGTCATTTACCGCTGCCAAAACTGGTGTTATTAACATACAATATTACATCGGTTTTACACCGTTGATGAAACGGTGTCGTTAAGTGATACTACACCGGTTAATAACCGATTCGAAGACCGGTGTCGTTAAGTGATACTACACCGGTTTTAACCCGATGTTTAAAATGGCAGACTTTTAACATTGGCTTCATAGACATCGGTCAAAAATGAAATAGACACCGGTGGAAAACCGATGTCTATGAAGGTTTTTGTTGCAGTGTAGTCTTGGACTTTGTCATGGGTCCCCCAATTCCCTTCAATGTCTCTTCTTGTCTCACATCAGTGATCAAGTGTTCGCACCTCTACGGTATCCACACAAACATGTTCCATTCGTCTCATGAACTCTCATTCTGGAGAAGAACCAACTTTGTGGTGCTAGCCACACAAGGTGATTCGGCCATGAGGAAGCATCATTTATGAGGAAGAAGAGAGGAAGGAGAAAAAGACAAAAAATGAACTTTCTTACAAACAATGGTCAAAATTCCTCCTTTTGTACTCTCATGGAATACCAAAAGTCCATTTGGCTCTTGATCTCCCTTTTGCCTCTTGATCTTCTTCATGAATTGACTCTTAGTCATCTTTCATGAAGAGTCTTTTGGTCAAGTCAAAATTTACCTTTCCTTTTCCCTTTTGGTCTAGTCAAAATTGACCTTTCCTCTTCCTTGGTGAATTCAAGTTCACCCAATGAGTCTAACTCATTGAACCTTATCAATCCCAATTGACTCCGTGGACATCAATCCAAATTGACTCCATGAATCAAATTCAAATTAGAGTCTATCCAATAATTGGATGCAATTGAGTCTAACTCAATGAGTCTAATTTGGATTAAATTTCTCTTTGTTTTCCTCTTAATAGGTTGGATTATTATATTGGATTAACCATTAACCCAATAACCCAATAAGCCTAATCATCCCATAATTTTGTCTTAGGACTATTACTAACAATCTCCCACTAGAACTAGTGACAATCATTACAAAGATAACACTAACACTTTAAATTAACTCATTAATCTTATGATCCTTAGTATTTTAGTCAAACTAAAATATCCATCTACAAACCAACATGTTCTTTGTGTGTGACCCAATAGGCTCTCATAATGTTGGTAATGTATCCAAATCAACATTTTAGATATATAAATAATGAGTGGCATCTAGCAATGCATCATTGCTACCCAAGTGACGAGAAAGTTGAGATCCGACCTAACTTGTCAGTGGCTATTATCTTGTATGACTTAGTCCCTTTATCCTTGATATCTAGATTGATCAATGAGGCATAGACCGTGTCATCCTCTTATCAATCTTTATATTTCTTGAACTCCAAGTAGACAAACTCAAAACAAATAAGCTCAATATCTCATATTGACTCATTTGAGCATGGTCATGTATTCTTGTGTCCTACTAATCAAGGGGCCCATAGATATCGCTTCCTTTATATGGAAGGGATAGATCTCATTTACATCACTCACATCCCTCTGCATAACTCATTGCATACCCAGTGATCAACTTTATAGTCCACCCTATTACAAGTGATGTTTGATGATACCAAAATACACAACTCCTTATGTAGGGAACCGTAGTGACTTCAAGTCTAAGGACTATTCATACCAATAGTCACATGAAAATATTTATAATACTCATATAATGATCCATGAAACATTCTCATGATGGGTCAATTCAGTACATATTCTCTAATATATACCTATATGTCAACCTGATATCTCATATCCATGACTTGTGAGATTAAGTCATCCGTTGACTTACATGCTAGTCTCAATTCATTAATATTGTCCTTGCATATTAATTCTTGACTAGGAATAGTTAAGAGCAGTATTCTATGTATGTTTACAATATCCCATTATCAATTTAGCTAATTGATATGTTGTAGACTAGCACTTACTACCCTAGGACATTATTATATTTATTCATTCGACACTGAACTGAAATAAATATAATAACCATAACCTTTGTCTTTTAATAAAATAATTAAATATGATACAAAATGTCCTAAGTCAATCAACTCTTGATTGCCTCTTAGGGCTTACACTAACATTCTTCTTATGTCTCTAGTGTCAATTACTAAAAATCTAATATCCATTGACCTAGTGTGACCATCATGCTTCCTCGATGCCAAAGCCTTGGTCAAATGATCCGTAATGTTAGCATTGTTCGGTTCTCTACATATCCTCACATCTCATATATCAATAATCCCTCAAATAAGATAGAATTGTTGTAGTACCCAATACTCAATACCACCATTTAAGTAAAATACATACCCTAATTGTGATCTAGAATCATCCTTGTCAATTTGGAAGCTTGCACCACTGTAACCCTTTACAACAACCGTTGTAACCCTTTACAGTAAGCTTTTTATCACCTCCAAAGATCAACAAATAATCTTGAGTTCTTCTCAAGTACTTAAGAATATTCTTGATTGTTGTCCAGTGACCTTCAACTAGATCTGACTAGTATCAGCTCATCATGGTTAATGCATATGAGACATCTAAGCGAGTATAAAGCATGGTGTACATCATAGACCCTATAGCAGATGCATGAGGAATCTGATCCATGCGGTCCCTTGCTTCCTTAGAAGAGGGGCATTGAGTCTTCGAAAGACTCACACCATGTGACATTGGCTGGAATCCCTTCATGGAACCCTACATGGCAAAACATTTAAGCACCTTGTCAATATATATACTCTGACTTAGACTAAGCAATCTCTTAGATATATCTCTATAGATCTTGATGCCTAAAATATCGGCTGCTTCACCTAAGTCCTTCATTGAGAAATAATTCTCACGCCAAGTCTTCACTGACTGAAGGGTAGGGATATCATTTTCAATGAGAAGTATGTCATCCACATACATTATAAGAAAGATGACTGTGCTCCCACTAATCTTCTTGTAGACACAAGGTTCATCTTCATTCTTAATGAAACCAAACGCTTTGATCACATCATCGAATCGAAGATTCCATCTTCTAAAAGCTTGCTTTAATCTATATATGGATCGTTGCAACTTACATACCTTTCCAACATGCTCTGGATCTACAAATCCTCAAGTTATGTCATGTACACATCCTTGAGTAGATTTTTATTAAGAAATGCAGTTTTGACATCCATCTGTTAGATCTTATAATCATAGTAAGCAACAATAGCAAGCATGATCTGAATGAACTTTAGCATCGCAACGGGTGAAAATGTTTCATCATTGTAAGGTTTCACGAGCATTAAATAAGGAATTAATTTACAAAATAAATTAAGGTCTCATGAGTGATAATTAAGGAATTTATTTATTAAAATTTTCTACGAACTTTAGGGATTTTAGGGATATAAAATGAATTGGTATGACACATTTTAAGGGGTAAAACTATTAACTTTAAGGGAAATATATGATGGACAAATAAATTAGGAGTTGATTGAGCTTAATTACCTTAAGATTAAGATTTAATTAATCTAGGTATAAATATATACATATATATCTAGCTTCACCCACTTCACCCGATCCGTTGGTTTCCCAAAATCGCCGTCTCCTCTTTCTCCTAATCTCCGCCAATTCGACGCAGCGTCCCATTGCCCTTGAGCTCCAGCCAGGCGTCACGCTCCGATCAGGTGTTGACCATGTAGTCAATTCCATGGAAGACCTCCGATCGAGCAGAGGATTACCGTCGGCCAACAACACTGGTGAGGCCTTATCGCATCTGGCGGTAGCACAAAGAAGAGAAAAAAAATGGATGGGTAAGAAGAGAAAAGGCAAGTGCATTTCCTTATGCAACTGTGAGATCTATGAGGTATGGGATTGGAACCTAGGAGATGCTGGAATGCTTTCAATAAGCTTAGATTGTTTCATTCCGTGATGCTCTTGTCCGATTTAGGGTTTCCGTGATGTTCTCCATACATTTTTGAATCCATCTTGTGATGTTACCTTTCGATTTTCGTTGTGATGGTGAATGATCTTGCTTTTTGTTCAAGTTCTTGAGGAATCGAGTCTTGGTTTCATATTCTTGATGGATTTGTTGGATTTGAATGTCTTAGTTCTTCATGGGAAGACTCAGACTTGATTGGTTCTTGCTTTAAAGTTCTTGATGCGGACCTTACATTCAACCGGTGGTTCTGTTTGGGATCTCTGGACGGATGTGTTCAGATGTGATTCGTTCATGTTATGCATTTATGTGTTGAAGATATGTGGTTTCAAATGGTGAGATCTGGACTGGTTTCTGGTGCCTTGTGTTGTTCAGATTCTCTTTAAGGGATAACTATCAAAACCAAAAGATGATTATGGTATTCTCGAGTTCATGTTGAGTATTATTGAGTCTGCGATTATTTATTCGGTTGTAGGTAGTAACAATAAGAGATCGTTGCGGGTTTTGATCTTGTGTTGGCTACAAGTTTTACTCTTGTGGATGGGTAGTGTGACTATGCAATTAGTTTTGGAATGCTGTTCTTTTGTGAGGTATGATCGTTGCAAATTTTTGGAATTGGGTTTACCAATTTGAGGTGTTTTTCTACTCTCCTGGATATTCTCGGATTCTAAGAAGGTTTCCTTGTGTTTTTGTGCGGGGCACTATCTGGATTTCAATTGAAGTTCTTATGAAAATGTATGCCCTATGGTTTATGGTAGTTTATTTTTCCTTTGTTTTCTTTATACAAGTAAAGTTATGGATTGATTAGAGTTTCTTTTTTTGTTATGGGAAGGATTCTGTGCAGGAATTGTAGATAAAGGTTGGTTGGTGTTAGGTTGTTGTTGTTTCTTTATGGATAGATTGAGATGTGGTATTTTTCGTATTAAATGCTATTTCATTACTTCCTCAACATGTTTTGTGGTATAAGCACTGTTTAGATTTAGGTAGATTACTGCTATAGATTGTTTAATTATGTGAAGAATGATTTGAATGAATTATGTTAAGGAGGTTGATGGATAGGTTATGATTTCTTATGTGGCTAGTTAGATGAATATGAACATATGTGGTGATAGTACAGGATGGGTGCCTCGGGATGAGCTTCGGGGAGGGCCCTTCCAACATGACTGATACTGTAAATTATCATCGATACTGTAATTTATTGTTAGCTTCGGCTATATGACTGCATGTTCTCCTAAGAGGTACCTCTAGGGTCATGGGACTGTTGACAGACTCTTATAGTGGTTACCAGATATGTGACATATTCACCTTATTAGCTATATAAGATCACTTGTACATTGAATATCTTACTTTATTATTCTGTAACTGGGTTATGTTTTCTGTTGACTTCTGGTTGCTATTGCTGCTACTTCGTGGATGTCCTTTTGTTCATAGTGGATTGTGATTGCTGGGCCATAGACTCATAATGTCTACATTACAGGTGAGGATGACTCACATAATATGACGGAAGGCCCACAGACGGAGTAGACGAGGAGACGGGATAGACGCATGGGTCTGAATATTTAGGAGTGCAGAGCATACTGATTTAATTGCGAGAGATTTTTCTTTTATATTTGTAAGGAGGGAGGTTGGGGATTATTATCCTTATTCATTAAACTCTTGTTTGATGCAGATATTTTCATTGGTTAAGATAGTTCTTCTTGATAGGATTGCACTATGGTTATTACACAGTAGAAGGCGAGAGGATAGTTTAAAAAAATACTTGAGGGATAATCTAGGGATGTTTCAATCATAGTCTTTACCATGAATCTACTTGAATCATTTAGCTACCAATCTACCTTTATAGGTATGCATATGACCATCCATGTCAGTCTTCACCTTGAAGATCCACTTACATCCAATGGGTTTGATCCCTTCAGGTGGATCAACCAAAGTCCATACTTGGTTAGTGTACATGGATTCCATCTCGGATCTCATGGACTCTATCCATTTCTCATAATCTCGGCCCCATACAGCTTCTTGATAAAATGTAGGCTCATTGAGACCAACTAACACTACATCACCGTTGTTAGACAAGAGAAAAGAATATCTCTCAGGTTGACGATGGGTCCTATCATATCTGTGTAGAGCTTGTGCTACTTGAATAGGTTGTTGCTCCACAACTTCTTGTACTGTAAGAACATCATGATCCACAACATCTTGTGGTTCCTGTTCAGTTTCCATCAAGGTATCAGTGCTAGTTTGTGCATCTTAAATTTCTTCAAGATCGACTTTACTCCCACTAGATTTTCTAGAAACAAATTTCCTTTCTACAAAGACACCAGTTCTGGCAATAAACACCTTGCCTTGTGTGATATTATAAAAGTAGTATCCCTTTGTTTCCTTGGGATATCCTACAAAATGACACTTGTCTGATTTGGGTCCTAATTTATCTGAGACTTGTCATCGAACGTAAGTCTCATAACCCCAAATCTTTATGAAAGACATCTTGGGACTCTTCCTAGTTCATATCATATATGGTATCTGTTGGTTGCTACTCGGAAAACCTAGAGGTTCCACTGTACAAAATTTTTGTACAAAGGTATGAACCTTTTCCTAGCTACCATGTGTTCTTTTAAATTAAATTTTTGGATCGCCTGCGGAACTTAACATGTTTGATCCAAAACTTAATCTATTTGTTCTTTTAGGTTTTGACTTGGATCTCCTGCGGAACTTAACACGTTCGACCCAAATCACCTTAAGTTATTAATTTCATTAAATATTAATTTCCATAATTGGTTCACAGTACTGACGTGGTGAGGCACATGACCTTCTTGGATATGGGAGCAACCACCACCGACTAGACAAAACCTTTTATAGAAATCTAATATTTAATTTCCTAAAATAACTTTAGGTTAACCAAAAAGAACAATCAAATCACAAGGAAAAATAAAACAAAGGAACACAACTTCGAAAAAATATATTCGAAATACTAGAATCGTAAGCCTCTTGTATTTGGTATTATTTCCATAAATAACTAGTATGATGCGGAAAAGGAAAAACTACTAGTTATACCTTCTAGAAAGACCTCTTGATCTTCTACCGTATTCCTCTTCTAACCTCGGACGTTGTGTGGGAAATGATCTTCCGAGATGAGAAACCACCAATTACCTTCTTCTTCCTTGCAAGTTTCGGTCATCAAAACTTCTCCTAGGATGAAGAGGTTCGGCCACCACCACCATGCTCCAAGGGATGCTAGAAAAGAGGCTTCTTTTCTCTCCTTCTTCTCCTTCTTAGATCCGGCCACCAAAGCTATCTCCACCATGAGAAGGTTTCGGCCACACAAAGGAGAGGAGAGGAAAGAAAGGGCCGGCCACACCCAAGGAGAAAAGAGAGAAAAAATAGAATAGAGTTCTTAGCCTTGAAGCCTCCTCTACCCCCTCTTTTATAATCCTTGGTCTTGGCAAATAAGGAAAATTTAATAAAACCTTCCTTAATTCTTTTGCCATTGAAAAGGAAAATTTATTTAATTAAAAATAATTTTTCTCTTTCAATTTGCAATGGCGGCACACCAAGAAATCTCCAAGCAAATAAAATTTTAAACATCAATTAAAACTTCCTTATTTGCTTCCGGAAATTTATAAAAATTTCTCGATAATTTTAATCCCTTCATGATTGGTTTATAAAAAGGAAATTTAATAAATTAAAATCTTTCTTTTAAACATGTGGATAAAAAGAAAGTTATCTCTAAAAATTAAAATCTCTTTTAATCAACAAATAAGGAAAGATATCAAATCTTTTCTCAATTTTTTGTAGAAACTAATAAAAGAGAATTATTAATTTTTAAACTTTCTTTTAAATCATGAACATGGTTAAAAAATAAAGTTTTCTTAAAATTTAAAATCCTCCTTTAATCAACAAATAAGGAAAGATTTTAAATTTTAAACTCTCTTTTAAACATGTAGATGATTTACAAATAAGGAAAGTTTTAACCAAAAATTAAAACCATCCTTTTAAACTACAAATAAGGAAAGAGATTAATCTCTTCTATTAATCTTTTGTAGAAAACTATAAAAGGAAATTTTTAATTTTTAAACTCTCTTTTAAAATCATGATATCCACATAAGAAATAATTTTAATAAAAATCCTTTTTAATATTCTAGTGGTAGGCCACCTAAGCTTGGGACCCAAGCTTTCGTACACGGCTCATCCACTTGGTCTCGCCTACAGCTTGGGTTCCAAGTTGGCTTGGCCCTACTGATGGGTAAGAAGGTGGTATCTTGGTGGGTATAAATCTCATATACTAGAGGCTACGATAGGAATGAGAGGAGGAATTGGTTTTGGTCTCCGTGAAATTAAGCATCCCGTGTTCGCCTGACACACAACTTAATTTCATCGATAATAATTCATTCCACTAAAGAACTATTATTGAACTACCACCAATCCCAAATTACATTTGGGCTCCTTCTTATGAGTGTGTTAATCTCCCTGTGTTTAAGATAACAATGTCCACGGATTAAGTAAGTTCTCGACAACTCACTTAATTAATATCTAGTTCCAAGTAGTACCACTCAACTTCATCGCCATGTCGGAGTCCACCTGCAGGGTTTAACATGACAATCCTTATGAGCTCCTCTTGGGGACATTCTCAACCTAGATCACTAGGACACAATTTCCTTCTATAATCAACAACACACACTATAAGTGATATCATTTCCCAACTTATCGGGCTTATTGATTCATTGAACTAAATCTCACCCATTGATAAATTAAAGAAATAAATATCAAATATATGTGCTTGTTATTATATTAGGATTAAGAGCACACACTTCCATAATAACTGAGGTCTTTGTTTCTTTATAAAGTCAGTATAAAAGAAACGACCTCTAATGGTCCTACTCAATACACTCTAAGTGTACTAGTGTAATTATATAGTTAAGATAAACTAATACCTAATTACACTACGACCTTCCAATGGTTTGTTCATTTCCATTATGGTCGTGAGCTACTGTTTATAATTTATAACGTACTGATAACATGATCCTCTGTGTGTGACACCACACACCATGTTATCTACAATATAAATTAATTGAACAACTACATTTATCATAAATGTAAACATTTGACCAATGTGATTCTTATTTCTAGATAAATGTTTATACCAAAAGCTGGGCTTTTAGTATACACTCTAACAGTATCTTTATGATAGCCTTAGATGGAATGCGGTTAAGTGTGAAAGCGTCCGTCTCTAGAGCATGTCCCCAGAAGGAAGTAGGAACATCTATATGACTCATCATCGATCATACCATATCTAATAAAGTATGATTTCTCCTTTCTGATACACCATTCCATTGTGGGGTACCAGGTGGAGTGTGTTGAGATATGATCCCACACTTAAGGAGATGATCATGAAACTCTTGGCTAAGGTATTCCTCACCTTGATCTGATCGAAATATCTTAATACTCTTACCAAGTTGGTTTTGTACTTCATTCTTGAATTCTTTAAACTTTTCAAAGGATTCTGACTTGTAGACCATCAGATACACGTAGCCGTACCTACTGAAATGATCAGTAAAAGTAATGAAGTAATGGTAGCCTCCTCTAGTTGCTATTTTGAAAGGGCCACATACATCTATATGTATGAGTCCTAACAAGTCATTTGCTCTTTCGCTATGTCCAATAAATGGAGTCTTTGTCATCTTGCCTTGAAGACAAGATTAGCATGTCTCATATGATTTAAAATCAAATGAGTCCAAAAGTCCATCCTTATGGAGTTGGGATATGCGACTTAAGCGACAATGCCAGAGATATATTTGGTTCAAATCATTAGACTTGAACCGTTTGGTATTTATATTATAGATTGGGTTTTCAAAGTCTAGAACATAGAGTCCATTCACAGAGGTGCACTACAATAAAACATGTCATTTAAATAAGCAGAACAATATTTATCCTTTATTATAAATGAAACCCCCTTCTTGTCTAGATAAGAAATAGATATTATGTTTTTGGTTAAAGCAAACACATAGTACTCTTCTAGTTCTAAAACAAGCCCAGTGGACAAAGATAAGGAATATGCTCTTACAACAACAGCAACAACTGTTGTATCATTGCCTACTCATAGATCTACTTTGTCCTTTGTCAATGATCTACTATTTCTCATCCTTTACACATTAGTACAAATGTGAGATGCACACTTGGTATCTAATACCTATGAACCTCACACGGCCGTGTGAAGGCCGTGTGAGGTTTTTTACACTGTAGACTAAAAGTAAAATGGCCATAACTATGTGCTCGGTTGGAGTTTTGGGATGCTTTTTATACTGATTTGTAGATAACTTCAATATCTACAACTTTGATGAAGACTTCAACTGGAGAAAAACCCATCTTGATGGTCTCAAAGACGTTGCAATGAAACACATCCATTCAGAGCCAAGACACGGGGTGTGCAAGGGCCATGTAAGGGGGTGTGCAAGGGGGTGTGCACTCTACACGGTCGTGTGAGCCACATGGCCGTGTAATGTTTCCAGAGGAGAAGAATGGCATGGTCGTGTGAATCCACACGGCCATGTAACTTTGACAGAGAAGGAGAAGAATATGGCCATGTCCCAGACACGGCCGTGTAAGGGTACTAGAATTGGAGGTAGTGCAGGCCGTGTAGATCTACACGGCCATGCAAGGGGGTAGTGGCAGAGCAGGCCACGGCCGTGTGAGGTTGGCAGAGAAGGAAGTGGTGCAGGCCGTGTGAGCCTCACACGGCCGTGCCATGGGGTCGTGTGGCGCCCGTGCCAAGCCTATAAAAGGTTTTTCTTCCCCTTTTCTCACATCTTTGGCTGGTCTTTAGCTTGGGGCTCTTCCCCATTGCTTGGGGAAGGGTTCTCCCCCTTGGGGGTAACTCTAGATCTTCCATCCTTCGTCGATCCGTCCACCTCCGGAGCAAGGATTGCATCCAAGAAGACCGACGCTACATGGATAAGCTTTCTCTTCTCTTCTCCTTATATTTTGAGTTGTAGATTGCTTTATTTCTTGTCTCTTGATTGTAATTCCTTTGCTATGGAGTAGATCTCTAGATCTAGGATGTAGGGAGTATTTGTGATGTGATTGTGATGTAAAACTCTTGTGGATTTGCCAATTTTCCTATTTCTATGATTTTGTCATGTTTGTGTCTATTTGATCTTGTGTGGATTGTTGTGATTGGACTTAATAACCATGCTCGATTGAATGTTTGAATATCTTGTGGATCTTGTAGAGGTAATTTCTCACTCGATTTTCTGAGGGACGTACGTGACAGGTACAAGCCCGTGTAAGAACGTTTGAGGGAATATCTTGAAGGTAAAATAAGGTCATTCAAGGGGGTAGGATAGAACTCATGAGCATTCATATTTTATATCTTAATAGGTTGAGGAGTGATGATTTCTATGTTGATTATCCGAGCGAAGCACGTGACAGGTGCAAGCTTGTGTAAGGACAATATAGGATTCATTCCTAATTGATCACATTAGGTATAGATTTCAGTCCTAGGTCGGTTATCTATTGCAAGAGAGAACCGACGACCTTCTACAAATTATGAACAATTGAGAAATAAGATTTGTGTTGGGTTTTTCAGGCCACGAAAATCGCTTTTCGCGTCGCGGAAACCCCGAATCACCCATGCCATTGGATCTTGTGAGTACGAGTACGAGTTTCAAAATTACCCCGATAGATTTCAAAATTACGAGTACGAGTTTCAAACTATGATCTACACTTAGATCTACATGGAGAGAATCTTATACCTTTGAAGCGTGCCCTCGCAAATCCCGCTCGTCCAACGGTACGCCGGATCTCGAAGTTGTAAACGTAGACAACTCTCTAGTGATATCCACACGAACAAGAAGTGTTCTCTAACACTCAAGGATGGAGAAGAGAGCACCACAAGTGTGCTAGCACTCTCTAGGGCTCTCGGGTAGGATTGGAAGAAGAAGAAAAGAAAAGAAGAGAACACACTCCTCTAAAATCTCTATGTGACTTTCACTAACCTTTCTTCTTGGATTAGATTCACTCTCCTTTCTTCTCCCTTGCTTGAAACCCACGACCAAGAGAAGAGAAGGAGCAAGAAGAGAGCTTAGGAGGAGGAAGATCACTTGAATGAGAGTTACCCTTACAAAATGAAACTCTTTTCATCTAATTAAGTGGTTTGTAACCTCCATGGGATATCAAGAGTCACAACTCTTGGTAACTCCCATGATGTGGCACTTCACTTAAGTAACCATCATGATGTGGAGCATCATCATTGGTCCACTTAATGCCAACTCACCAATGAGGTGACATAAAGTCAAGTCAAACTTGACTCTTCATCTTCCTCTCAAGTCAAGTCAAACTTGACTTAATCTCTCTCATGGTTGATCTAATCCAACCATTTAATTCAAGCCAATTTAATATAATGAATCTAATTCATTTAATTAAATTGATTCAATGAGTCATAATCTAAATTAGATTCATTGAACACATGAATCAACTTGAGTCCAACTCAATTAGCCCAATTAGGATTACTCTTAATCCAATTTGATTCATCAAATGAATCTAATCCTCTTGGTTCATCATATGAACCTAATCTCTATCCACTTGTTCTTTGTGTGTGACCCAATAGGTTCTTGTAACGTTGGCAATGCCCCTAAACTAATTTAGAAACATAAGTAATGAGCGGTATCTAGCAATACATCATTACTACCCAAGTTACAAGAATGTTGAGATCCAACATCACCTTGTGACTACTAATTGTGACTCGTCACAATATATGACAAGTGTCCTTCTATCCTAGACATCTAGATTGATCAATGTGAGGCATAGACCGTGTCATCCTCTAATCAATCTAAATCTTGAACTCCAAGTAGACTCACTCAATCAAATGAGCTCAATATCTCATATTGACTCATTTGGGCATGGCCATGCACTTCGTGGTCTCACTCTATCAAGAATAACGATGTCTCTCCCGTCATATAGGAGGGATAGATCCCATCTACATCACTCACATCCCTCTGCATAATTCGTTACATACTCAGTAATCGCCTTTATAGTCCACCCAGTTACGGGTGACGTTTGACGAAACTAAAGTACATAACTCCTTATGTAGGGATTCATGGTGACTTCAGGTCTAAGGATTAATAGTCATACTAATAGCCACATGAGAAAGTATATGACACTCATATAATGATCCATGATACTTTCTCATGGCGGGTCATTCAGTATACATTCTCCAATGTATACCCATGTGTCAACTTGATATCTCTATATCCATGACTTGTGAGATCAAGTCATCGAGTTGACCTACATGCTAGTCTTATTGCATTAACATTGTCCCTGAATATTAATACTCGACTAGGAATGATTTAAGAGTAGTGTTCCCTATATCACCTCACTATCGGTTCAACTAACTGATTGATATAGGTGAGAACCGTCTACTCAAGGACGTTATTATACTTAGTTTATTTGGCACCAATACAAGTAAGTATAATAACCAAAAACCAAATGCCTTTATTTATATAGATTATGATACAACAAGTCCAAAATACAATCATCAAATGATTGGCTCTAGGGCTCTAGCTAACAATTTGGTGGATCATTTACATTTCCTAGCATTACAAGGAAACCAAAATCCTAGAATCTATCATTCCTCCATTTACTACGCTCATTCTTTCTCTTTTCTTTTCTATTTCTCTTTAGAGTTTGTTAACAACTTTAGATTGTCTAGATAATTCGCCGTGTGAAGTTAACTAGTGCTTAATCAATAGTCCATGTGGATACGATAATCTTTTATATTACTTGCGACATTTTCGTACACTAGCGGAGGTTAACAAGTTTTTTGCGTCGTTGCCGGGGACTGTTTTCGATTAACATTAGTTAATTAGCATATGAATTACTCTAGACATTTTTCTTTTTCTTTTTGTATTTTCCTTCTTGCTTTTCATTATGCATTTTATTTCTTGTCTTTAATTATGGATTTTTAGTTTTTCTTGTAATTTTTTTTTAGATATCTTGAGCACTAACATGTCAAGTAGGGCTTCAAGAGAATTTTTCACACCCATAAGCGCAAGATCTTCCATTGATGAATATTATGATTCAGAAGATGATCAATTTGAGTTTTTTTGTAGAGTGTGTGGTAACACATCTCATCCAGCTGCTATTTGTCATTTTTTCCAAAAGACTGCTATAACTCCGGAACTTCAATGTTTGGTTCAACCTCAACATCAAGATACATATGAGTAAGTTCCTGATACTTAAGGCTATGACTGGGAAGATTATCAAAATCAGAACCTTCAACCCCAGCTATTTCTAGAGCAGAGTGAGCAGTCATTTTCCCAGTAGCAGAACTCTGACCCACCTCAGCACTACAATCAAGATTGGATGGATTATCAAAATTTTGATTATAGAAGCGTGCAAGGTGTTGATCATTCTTTTCAAGAATCTCAGAGTCTCTCAGAGTTTCAGGATGATTTTTCATTGTATAGAGCACATCATTCACAACCAGATGAGTCGATTGACTTGGAGGACTCCCAAGACACAAATATTCCTGCTCCAAGTCAGATGGAGACCACAACATAAGTTTCTGAAGAGATAATGGTACAACGGGGGATCCTAGCTTTACAATTTTTACTACAAATTTGTAATAAAGCTGTTGATTCTTCTATCGATGATATTGATGTTAGTGGACTCTTCACTACTTATGATGATGATGTGGTAGATAAAAGTATAGGGGCATGTACTATGGAGGAATTGTCCCAAGGATCACTTCTTTTGGTTGCACAACCGGTTGATGATGATAAATGTGTAGGGACTTATGCAATGGAAGCAAAGCCCCAAGAATCACCACTTTTAGAGGCACCACCACTCGAACCAGAGCTAGAACCATTACAAAATTCTGAAGAGGTCACATCCACTTGTTTAGAACTTTCAGGTACTTCTCAGCACTATAAGGTTAGTATTCTTAGTGATCTTTTAGAAAATTTCATAAACGTACCTATAATTGATTTTGTTGGATGTGATTCATTTTTTGATACATACTCAATTCATACTAATATGGTTCTAGTTCCTTCTTATATTACATTCTTGTCGAAGGTTTTCTTTTCTTTTGGGTGTGTAGGTTTTCAAGAGGCCAATAATTGGAAGCTCATACTGAACCATCTTCGACCACCCGAAAGTGTTGGAGTGTATACTAAAAGCCTAGTTTTTGTAAACATTTATTTTTGAAATAAAAGAATTACATTGGTCAATATCTACATTTATTTGATAAATGTAATTGTTCAATTAATTTATATAGTAGACAACATGGTGTGTGGTGTCACTGTTAGTTAGAGCCCTAGAGCCAATCATTTGATGATTGTTGTATGGACTCATTGTATCATATTCTTATATATAAAGGCATTTGGTTTTTTTGGTTATTATGTTTATTTGTATTGGTGCCAAATAAACTAAGTATAATAGCGTCCTTGAGTAGAAGGTTCTTACCTATATCAATCGATTGGTTGAATCGATAGTGAGAAGATATAGGGAATACTACTCTTAATCATTCCTAGTCGAGTATTAACTTTCAGGGACAATGTTAATGCAATAAGACTAGCATGTAGGTCAACTCGATGACTTGATCTCACAAGTCATGGATATAGAGATATCAAGTTGACACATGAGTATGCATTGGAGAATGTATATTGAATGATCCGCCATGAGAAAGTATCAGGGATCATTATATGAGTATCATATACTTTCTCATGTGGCTATTAGTATGACTATTAGTCCTTGGACCTGAAATCACCATGGATCCCTACATAAGGAGTTATGTACTTTGGCTTCACCCGTAACTGGGTGGACTATAAAGGCGATTACTGGGTATGTAACAAATTATGTAGAGGGATGTGAGTGATGTAGATGGGATCTATCCCTCCTATATGACGGGAGTGACATTGATATTCTTGATAGAGTGAGACCACTAAGTGCATGTCCATGCCAAAATGAGTCAATATGAGATATTGAGCTCATTTGATCGAGTGAGTCTACTTGGGATTCAGGATTTAGATTGATTAGAGGATGACATGGTCTATGCCTCACATTGATCAACCTAGATGTCTAGGAGAGAAGGACAATGTCATATATTGTGAAGAGTCACAATTAGTAGTCACAAGGTGATGTTGGATCTCAACATTCTTGTAACTTAGGTAGTAATGATGTATTACTAGATATCGCTCATTACTTATGCTTCTAAATGAGTTTAGGAGCATTGCCAACATTATAAGAACATATAGGGTCACACATAAAGGACAATTAAATGGAGATTAGGTTCATTTGATGAACCAAGATGATTAGATTCATGTGATGAATCAAAATGGATTAAGAGTAATCCTAATTGAACTAATTGAGTTGGATTCAAGTTGATTCATGTGTTCAATGAGTCTAATTTAGATTATGACTCATTGAATCAATTTAATTAAATGAATTAGATTCATTATATTAAGTTGGTTTGAATCAAATTGTTAGATTAGATCAACCATGAGAGAGATTTGGTCAAGTTTGACTTGACTTGAGAAGGAAGATGAAAGATCAAGTTTGACTTGGCCATTTGCCACCTCATTTGTGAGTTGGTATTAAGTGGCAAATAATGGTGTTACACATCATCATGTTTAACACATGTGTGTGCCACCTCATGGAGGTTACAAATCTCCTCTTTAATGGCCACATTAAATGAGAATGGAGGTTACAACTCCAATAGTGGTCGACCACTTATGGTTGAATGGATGAATTAATTTTCATTCAAAAAAAGTAACTCTCATCTTCTTCCTTGCTCTCATTCTCCTCTCCCTCTCCTCCTCCTTGGCCGAACAACCTAAGGTACTAGCACACCTTTGTTTGGTCTTCTCCACCTAGTTTGTTCGTGTGGATACGCATAGAGGATTGTACACTTGACGATCTCGAGATCCGTCGAACCTTTGGACGAGCGGAATTGCGAAAGGCATCGCATCAAGGGTAAATCTCTTAACATGTAAATCTAGTGTAGATCTAGGGGTTAGAAACTCGTACTCTAAATTTTACGAAATTATTTTAATTCGCACGGATCCGGTGGCATGGGAGTCGGGGTTTCCGCAACGCAAAAAAGAGGTTTTTGCGACCTGAAATTCCCAACAGTGGTATCATAGCCATGTGCGAAGTCTTGTACGAGTTTAATTTGTATTTTTATGAAAAATATCAGTTCTGTAATATTCTGTCAATTTCCTATTTTTATAGTTTTTATGGGTATTTTTCTCGTAGAAGCGAAGCACAAGTGTTTAACTTGTAGGCTTCGGCTACCAAGAAGATTTTTCTGAAACGGCAAGGTATCGCCCCAAATCTTTTTGGGACAGCGGGCTAAGGCACTGTAGGATCGCTAAGGAACACTTGCGATGGTTATATGATGGGTAGGGGCGCTGCCCCTGACCCTGCAAGGGGTTTGTTCCGCGATTGCGCCCGAAAACCCGCTAAATGGAACCGTCGGGAATTTTACTTATAAAAATTGGAAAAATTGTAGTAAAAATTATATAAAATTATAGAAAATACATAATTTAGAATTATGTATTATTTTGTGATAGTCATGGCCCAAAAGACCCAAATTGGATTTAAAAAAATTATGTTGTAATTCATATTACGGCCTGCGCGCCGTCATTTGTGTTGTGTGTGCTGTATACTTGATACGCGACCTGCGTGTCGTGCCTCTCTTTTATTCTTGTTGTAAATTAGTTTAGACTCAAATATAACTCGAGTTGCAAAATTGTAATGTACAAAATTGGAGCGGTGGAAGGTCCACTCGACACGGAGTTACGAGGAGGGAGCGAGCAACACAAGGTGGTCAAAGGGAGGAGCTTGAGATGCTGTTGACCCTAGGTTGACCATCCAATCTTCTCATTGGCTTGAGAAGATCGTAGTAGGGACATGATTAATCACAAATAATTTAATTAATTATTTGTGTGTGTATATGTGATGCATGCTAGTATAGTAATTAATTAGTGCCTTAACGATTAGATTAGATCTAAATCATGTACAAGATGCACCCTATTGATTAGATTAGATCTCAATCGCGTCAACTCAAATGCCTACCATGCTGTGATACCTATCACTACCTCGATCACATGTGTTGTTGAATCTGCCAAAGAAGAGTAACACATATTATCTTGGTAGGGTACGGAGGGACAATCTTGGTCCCACCTATCAACGCATGGGTGAGTACAACTCAATTAGATTGAGTAACTAGTTAACTCAATTGGATCGAGTTTAACTATAGGCATTTTCCAATGGTTGGTAGATAGGTCAAAATCACATTTATATTAACTCTTGGGCGTATTAGCCAAAGCTAACTCGAGTTTTAATATAAATGCGGATCTTGATCCTATAAACAAGAGTTGCATAGAGATGTAATTGGTAAATTGTTACCTACCGATCATACTAAGTCTTGGGCGATTTAGCCAAAGCTAACTCAAGGCGTAGTATGATGTGGATCTTGTCCCACTTGAATTATAGAATTTAGTGGGAGCATTATTTAGTTAAAGGCCTAATTAAATGATTAAAAGAATATGATATTTATTTTCTGCATTTTTCTGTTGTAAATTGCCATGTCGAACACGAACACCTTCTCTCTGCGTTCTGTCCTTGATAAGGCTAAGCTCAACGGAGCAAATTTCCTGGACTGGTACAGGAATCTGAGAATAGTTCTCACCCAAGAACGTAAACTGTACGTTCTGGAGCAGCCCATTCCGGAGGCTCCTCCTGCCACTGCCACGTGAGATGACTGAGATGCTTACAAGAAGCATCAAGATGACGCATTAGATGTGTCCTGTCTAATGCCCGCGACCATGAACTCTGAGCTTCAGAAGCAACACGAGTTGATGGGCGCTTACGATATGGTTGAACAACTTCGTCAACTGTATCAAGGACAAGCGAGGCACGAGAGATTCGAGATCTCTAAGGCACTATTTCAGTGCAAGATGTCAGACGGGGCTCCCGTAGGTCCATATGTGCTCAAGATGATTGGGTACATAGAGAACCTACAGAGGTTGGGGTTCCCACTTAGCCAAGAGCTGGCCACTGACCTGATCTTGCAGTCCTTGTCAGATAGCTATAGTCAATTCATTCTAAATTATAACATGAATGAAATTGACAAGCCACTGCCCAAGCTGCTTAGCATGTTAAGAACTGCTTAGCTCAACCTTAAGAAGGTTAAGCCCAACTCTGTTCTGATGGTTCAGAAACATAAGGGCAAGGGCAAGCCCAAAGGCAAGGGAAAGTCCCAAGCCAAGGGCAAAGGAAAGGCACTGAATCCTAAAGGAGGGGTCGCCAAGGATGCTACCTGCTTCCACTGCGGTCAGACCGGGCATTGGAAGAGGAACTGCAAGGTGTACCTGGAAGATCTTAAGAAGAAGCGAAGTGAGACTTCCACTTCAGGTATATATGTTATAGAAGTCAATCTATCTATTTCTTCATCAGGGGTATTAGATACCGGATGTGCTTCTCACATTTGTACTAATGTGCAGGCGCTGAGAAATAGCAGGGCATTGACGAAGGGCGAGGTGGACCTACGAGTAGGCAATGGAGCACGGGTTGTTGTTGTTGCTGTAGGAACTTATCATCTATCTCTGCCCTCTGGGCTTGTATTAGAATTAGATGAATGTTGTTATGTGCCTGCTTTAACTAAGAACATAATTTCAGTTTCTTGTTTGGACAAGAAAGGTTTCTCTTTTATAATAAAGGACAAATGTTGTTCTGTTTATTTAAAAGATATGTTCTATTGTAGTGCACCTCTGATAAACGGACTCTAAATTCTAGACCTTGAAAGCTCTATCTATAACATAAGTACCAAGAGGTTCAAGTCAAATGACATGAACCAAACCTATCTCTGGCACTGTCGCTTAGGTCATATAAATGACAAGCGCTTATCCTAGCTCCATAAAGATGGTTTGCTGGACTCATTTGATTTTGAATCATATGAGACATGCGAGTCATGCCTACTGGGCAAGATGACCAAGACTCCCTTTAGTGGGCACAGCGAGAGAGCGACTGACTTGTTAGAATTTATACATAGTGATGTATGTGGCCCTTTCAATGTCGCTGCTAAAGGCGGTTATAGGTACTTCATTATATTTACTGATGACTTCAGTAGATATGGTTATGTGTACTTGATGACACATAAGTCTGAATCCTTTGAAAAGTTCAAAGAATTCAAGAATGAAGTACAAAACCAGCTTGGCAAGAGTATTAAGATACTTCGATCAGATCGAGGTGGTGAATACCTTAGCCATGAGTTTCGTGACTATCTAGCTGAGTGTGGGATCCTATCCCAACTCACTCCTCCTGGAACACCACAGTGGAATGGTGTATCCGAAAGGAGGAATCGTACCCTATTAGATATGGTACGGTCTATGATGAGTCACACAGATCTTCCTACATTTCTTTGGGGTTATGCTCTAGACACGGCAGCTTTTATACTCAACCGAGTTCCATCCAAGGCCGTGATAAAGACACCATATAGGATATGGACTGGGAGAGATGCCCAAGTGTCTTTTATGAGGATTTGGGGTTGTGAGACTTATGTTAGACATCAAGTCTCAGACAAATTGGGACCCAAATCTGATAAGTGCTATTTCATTGGATATCCCAAGGAAACTAAGGGATATTACTTCTACATTCCTAATCAGCACAAGGTAGTTGTGGCAAAGACTGGGGTATTGGGAGTACGTTCGATCTTGAAGAAGTTCAAGATGCGAACAATAGCACTGAAGCCTCGATGGAAGTTGAACTGGAACCACAAAGTGTTGTGGATGATGTTGTTCCACAAGGAGTTCAGGAACAACAACCAGTTCAAGTAGACATACCTCTTCGCAGGTCTGATAGGATACGTCGTCAGCCTGAGAGATACTCATTTCTCTTGTCTGACCATGATGACATTGTGCTCATAGAGGATGAGCCTACCACCTATCAGGAAGCTGTGATGAGATCAGATTTCGAGAAATGGCTAGAGGCCACGAGATCCGAGATGGAATCCATGTACACCAACCAAGTATGGACTTTGGTTGATCCACCTGAAGGGGTAAAACCCATTTAGTGTAAGTGGGTCTTTAAGAGAAAGATTGACATGGATGGACTTATCTAAAAGGGTCGCTTGGTAGCTAAAGGTTTCAAGCAAATTCATGGTATTGACTATGATGAAACTTTTTCTCCAGTAGCGATGTTTAAGTCCATTCGGATCATGCTTGCTATTGCAGCATACCATGACTATGAAATATGGCAGATGGATGTCAAAACCGCGTTTCTGAATGGAAACCTGCTCGAGGATGTGTACATGACACAACTTGAGGGTTTTGTAGATCCATAGCATACTAGTAGAGTATGCAAGCTGCATAGGTCCATTTATGGACTAAAGCAAGCTTCTCGGAGCTGGAATCTTTGATTCGATGATGCGATCAAATAGTTTGGTTTCATCAAGAATGAAGATGAGCCTTGTGTCTACAAGAAGGTTGTAGGGAACACAGTTGTCTTCCTTATATTGTATGTGGATGACATACTACTCATTGGGGGTGACATCCCTTTGCTTTAGTCTGTCAAGAACTGGCTAGGGAGTTGTTTCTCAATGAAGGACTTAGGTGAAGCATCTCACATTCTAGGCATACAGATCTATAGAGATAGATCTAAGAGATTGCTTAGCCTAAGTCAGAGTATATATATTGACAAGGTACTCCTACGGTTTGCCATGCAGAACTCCAAGAAAGGTTTTCTACCGATGTCACATGGCGTGAGTCTTTCGAAGACTCAAGGTCCCTCTTCTAGAGAGGAGAGAGACCGTATGGATCAGATCCCTTATGCCTCAGCCATAGGATCTATCATGTACGTCATGCTATGTACTCGACCTGATGTCTCGTATGCTTTGAGAATGACGAGCAAATACCAATGAGATCCAGGTGAGAGTCACTGGATAGCGGTCAAGAATATTCTTAAGTAATTGAGAAGGACTAAAGAATATTTCTTGATATATGGAGGCGATGACGAGCTAGCTGTAAAGGATTACAGTGATGCTAGCTTCCAGACCGACCAGGATGATTATCGATCGCAGTCAGGGTTCATGTTTTGCATAAATGGTGGTGCTGTGAGCTGGAAGAGTTCGAAGCAGGACACAGTCGCTGATTCTACAACAGAGGCCGAGTACATTGCTGTATCAGAGGCAGTAAAGGAAGCAGTTTGGATCCGCAAGTTCATCACTGAACTTGGGGTGGTTCCTAGTATCGCTGACCTTATTGAGCTCTATTGTGACAACAATGGAGCTATAACACAGGCTAAGGAACCTCGCTCACACCAGCAGACCAAACATAAACTACGGCGCTTCCATCTCATTCGAGAGATTATCGATAGCGGAGATGTGAAGATTTGAAGAGTACCTACAGAGGCTAACATCACAGATCCCTTGACCAAGGTTTTGGCACAGAGAAAGCATGATGGTCACACTAGGTCATTAGGCCTTAGAGCCTACACTGATTGGCACTAGTGCTAGTGGGAGATTGTTAGTTAGAGCCCTAAAGTCAATCATTTGATGATTGTTGTATGGACTCATTGTATCATATTCTTATATATAAAGGCATTTGGTATTTTGGTTATTATGCTTACTTGTATTGGTCCCAAATAAACTAAGTATAATAGCGTCCTTGAGTAGAAGGTTCTTACCTATATCAATCGATTGGTTGAATCGATAGTGAGATGATATAGGGAACACTACTCTTAATCATTCCTAGTAGAGTATTAACATTCAGGGGCAACGTTAATGCAATAAGACTAGCATGTAAGTCAACTCGATGACTTGATCTCACAAGTCATGGATATAGAAATATCAAGTTGACACATGAGTATGCATTGGAGAATGTATACTGAATAACCCGCGATGAGAAAGTATCATGGATCATTATATGAGTGTCATATACTTTCTCATGTGGCTATTAGTATGACTATTAGTCCTTGGACCTGAAATCACCATGGATCCCTACATAAGGAGTTATGTACTTTGGCTTCGTCAAACGTCACCCGTAACTGGGTGGACTATAAAGGCGATTACTGGGTATGTAACAAATTATGTAGAGGGATGTGAGTGATGTAGATGAGATCTATCCCTCCTATATGACGGGAGTGACATTGATATTCTTGATAGAGTGAGACCACTAAGTGCATGGTCATGCCCAAATGAGTCAATATGAGATATTGAACTCATTTGATCGAGTGAGTCTACTTGGGATTCAAGATTTAAATTGTTTAGAGGATGACACAGTCTATGTCTCACATTGATCAATTTAGATGTTTAGGATAGAAGGACAATGTCATATATTGTGAAGAGTCACAATTAGTAGTCACAAGGTGATGTTGGATCTCAACATTCTTGTAACTTGGGTAGTAATAATGTATTGCTAGATACCGCTCATTACTTATGCTTCTAAATGAGTTTGGGAGCATTGCCAACGTTACAAGAATTTATAGGGTCACACACAAAGGACAATTAGATGGAGATTAGGTTCGTATGATGAACCAAGAGGATTAGATTTATGTGATGAATCAAATTGGATTAAGAGTAATCCTAATTGAACTAATTGAGTTGGATTCAAGTTGATTCATGTGTTCAATGAGTCTAATTTAGATTATGACTCATTGAATCAATTTAATTAAATGAATTAGATTCATTATATTAAGTTGGTTTGAATCAAATGGTTAGATTATATTAACCATGAGAGAGATTTGGTCAAGTTTGACTTGACTTGAGAAGGAAGATGAAAGGTCAAGTTTGACTTGACCATTTGCCACCCCATTTGTGAGATGACATTAAGTGGCCAATAATGGTGTTACACATCATCATGTTGCACATGTGTGTGCCACCTCATGGAGGTTACAAATCTCCTCTTTAATGGCCACATTAAATGAGAATGGAGGTTACAACTCCAATAGTGGCCGACCACTTATGGTTGAATGGATGGATTAATTTTCATTCAAGAAAAGTAACTCTCATCTTCTTCCTTGCTCTCATTCTCCTCTCCCTCTCCTCCTCCTTGGCCGAACAACCTAAGGTGCTAGCACACCTTTGTTTGGTCTTCTCCACCTAGTTTGTTCGTGTGGATACGCATAGAGGATCGTACACTTGACGATCTCGAGATCCGGCGAACCTTTGGACGAGCGGGATTGTGAAGGGCATCGCATCAAGGGTAAATCTCTTAACATGTAAATCTAGTGTAGATCTAGGGGTTAGAAACTCGTGCTCGAAATTTTACGAAATTATTTTACTTTGCACGGATCCGGTGGCATGGGAATCGGGGTTTCCGTAACGCGAAAAAACGGTTTTTACGGCCCAAAATTCCCAACAGTCACACAGAAGATCATGATGACGGTTCTTTATAAATTATAAACAGTTGCTCACGACTAAGATGGAAAGGAACAAACCACCAAAATAGTCGTAGTGTAATTAACTATTATTTTATCTTGATTAATAAATTACACTAGTACACTCTAAGTGTATTGAGTAGGACCATTTTAGGTAAGTTCTTTTTGTACTGACTAAATAAAAGAACTAGAACTTAGTTATTATGGAAGTGTGTGCTCTTAATCCTAATATAATAACAAGCACATATATTTAGTATTTATTTCTTTAACTTATCAAAGGGTGAGATTTAGCTCGATAAATCAATAGGCCCGATAAGTTGGGAAATGATACTACTTATAGTGTGTATTGTTGATTATAGAAGAAATCTGTGTCCTAGTAATCTAGGTTGATAATGTCCCCAAGAGGAGCTCATAAGGATTGTTATGTTAAACCCTGTAGGTGGACTTAGTCTGACATGACAATGAAGTTGAGTGGTACTACTCTTGGAGCTAGATATTAATTAAGTGAGTTGTCAGTAACTTACTTAATTAGTGGACATTTGTTATCTTAAACATAGGGAGACTAACACACTCATGATAAGAAGGAGCCCATAATGTAATTTGGGATTGATGCAGTAGTGTGATAATAATTCTCTAGTGGAATGAGTTATTATCGATGAACTTGAGTTGTGTGTTCAGGGCGAGCATGGGATACTTAAGCTCATCGGAAGGCCAAAACTAATTTCTCCTCTAGGTCCCTGTCGTAGCCTCATTATAGCCTCAAGTCTATCCAAATATAAGGCTCTTCTTGGTGTCCAAGAAGTGGGCTGGTCCAATGCTTGGTGACCAAGCAAGGGCCGGCCATATCCTCTTCTATAGGGGTCGGCCCTTTGCTTGGTGACCAAGCATGAAGGGGTCGGCCACAATAATTCAAAAAGGGAGGGTTGTTTTGAATTTTTAAAATCTTCTCTTTGTAGAAAACTATAAGTTTTAAAAGAGAGATTTAAATTTTTTTTTTAAAAAAAAAATTTTCGTTATTTGAATTAGGTCACATGTTTTAAAAGAAAGTTTAAAAGATTTTAAAACTTTCCTTTTTTAACCATCCTCACGGTTTAAGAAAAAAGGTGGATAAGTTTTAAATTTAAATTTTCTATCACCTTGTTAAAAAAAGAAATTTTATAAGAGAAGTTTTAAATTTTAAAACATGGTTTTAATTTTTAGAACTTTCCTTTTTAACTCCTACTTTAGGAAAGAGAGCTTGTAAAATTTTATAAGAGTTTTCTTCTTGTAAAATTTTATAAAAAAATATTTTCCCTTGATGAGGTGGCCAGCCACCTTGCTTGGTGCCCAAGCAAGGAGCCGACCATAATTAAAATAAAAAAAATCATCACAAATTTAAGGGTGGTGATTGATTCAATCAAGAGGAAAGAAAAGGAAAAATAAAAAGGGAAAAGGAAAAACTAGAGGATGATTTTATTTTTTGTTAAAAGTTTTTTCTTATTTGCCTTGGGCAAGTAATATAAAAGAAGGGGTGAGGAGGCCTCATGAGACACAACTCTTATTCTCTTGCTTGGAGACTCTCTTGGTGTGGCCAGCCCTCTCTCTTCTCTTTTCCCTTTTGTTCTCTTCTCCTTGGTGGTGGTGGTGGTGGTGGCCGGATTTTAGAAGAGAGGAAGAAGCTTTTGGGTGGTGTTCATCTTGGAGGATCGTCATCCACACGACGTCCAAGGCGAGGCGAGGAATACGGCAGAAGATCTTGAGGTTGTTAGCTTACAAAGAGAAGGTATAACTAGTAGTTTTCTTCCGCATCATACTAGTTATTTTCTTTGTAAGAATTCTAAATACAAGAGGCAATTAGATCTAGTTTATCGATTTTTTTTTTGATTTTGTGTTTTCTTCTTTTTTAAATTTGTGATTTGATTGTTCTTTTTGGTTAACCTAGAGTTATTTAAGGAAATTAAATATTAGCTTTCCTTAAAAGGCTTTGTCTAGGCGGTGGTGGTTGCTCCCATATCCAAGAAGGTCATGTGTCTCGCCATGTAGTCCTAGAAGCTAATTTTGGAAATTAATATTTAATGGAATTAATAACATAGATAGATTTGAATCAATAGTGTTAAGTTTCGCTTGCGATTCAAATCTAAACCATTAAGAACAGATAAGTTAAATTTGGAATCAATGATGTTAAGTTTCGTCTACGATTCCTAATTTAACTTCTAAAGAACACAATAGGTTATTTAAGGAAAGGTTCGACACTTATACAAAAATTTTTGTACAGTGGAACTGGTACGTTTTCCTAGGACTAACCAACAATTGGTATCAGAGCTAAGGTTTGCCTCTGTGTGTTTAGAATTCAAATAGGTTATGCACATGTCATACATAATTTAGGCAGGATAATAGTAGGATGTGCTAACTCTTTGGTTGCAGGCTCCAACAATTATGGCTTATAGATGTTGTGTGTGATTGGACCCTTGGACATGTCAAGGGTAATATTTTGTGTGTGCATGATTGTATGTAACTAATACGGTAGGAGCTGTATTAGCCCTAGGATTTTAGAATTTTATTTTCGATCTAGATTACATGTACATTCCCTCGTGGAATATAGGATTGATATATGTAAAATTCTATTTTTGTCGCGGATCGGATTCTTGCGAGGCATGGTACTTTTGGAGCACCAGAAGCGCAGCGGAATAAGAAGCAAGATGGATGCGACGACTCGACCCGATGGCGGTGGCTAAAGATGGCAGCAGCTAGGATTGGAGCACATGGAGGACAGTAACAGAAAAAGGCCATAATAGTTGGAAAATAATTTCCATATTTATTGCTTTTATTTACTGTGATGTGTGTGTATGCATGTGATGTATGCTAGGATAGTTTAAAATTCCTCATTTTAAATAACTAAGTGGGAGAGAGATTTATTTTAATAAATTCCAGGGTCTCCATTACTGGTTTGTAAGTGATGCAAACAAACTTGCGCGTTGGCTCTGAGAGCCTTCCTCCATATCGGATGAGTTTGTTTGCGGATCACTAGATCAAATTTTCATTTTGGATGACTATAGGAAATTAATTAAGAGCGTGTGATCTTCCCCATCGGAAGACACACAATCTTATTAATGGACTTAGTGTCAAGTAATGGTATACACTTAGGCACGTCTAATAGTATCCTCCCCATCGGAGTCACTGCTATTATTTGTGTGACCGAAGGAAACCAACTATTAATTTTATTTGTCAAAAAGTTAGGTTGACAAGATAATAAAATTAATGGGTTACACCCTCCTTTTACAAATGTTGAATTTGTATACGTCCACACTATCGTGGCATATAAAATTCACGGTGTTTTGAGGTGTTGCTTAATTTAAAATAGTATTGTTTGAGGAATCAATATTATTCTAAATTTAGAGTCCTAACCAAAGTTATTTTTTTGATTCTTAGGATGACTTTCAACTCACTGGCCATTATACTGAAAGAGAACAAACTTACTAGACCCAACTATATAGATTGGAAAAGAAACCTGGACATTGTCCTTACTACTGAAAGCTATAAGTTTGTACTGACTTAGGCTTTCCCTGGTGCACCTGACGGTGACTCTACCCTAGAGGAGATTGAGTATCATAAGAAATGGGTAAAATCTGATGAGATGGCGCGGTGTTACATTTTGGCATCAATGTCAAATGTATTGTAACATCAGCATCAAGATTTACCAACAGCTTATGATATAATGAACAATCTCAAAGAACTCTTTCGGCACCAGAGTCGGACTGCTAGGCAAGAGGCAATGAGAAAATTAATGACAGCCACCATGTCTAAGGGAACACCCGTAAGGGATCATATCCTCAAAATGATGGCCTATCTCAACGAAATATAAGTTCTTGGACGAGAAATCGATGGGGAAACCCAGGTCGATATAATTCTCCAAACGCTACCCAGAAGTTTTGAGCAGTTCCACCTGAACTATAACATGAACAAAAGAGAGTATACATTGGCGAAACTTCTGACATAACTACAGGCAGCAGAAGGTATATTTCGTTAAAGTTCTCAGATTCACTATGCTGAAAATGGTTCTACTTCTAAGCTGAAAGGAAAGAAGAAGAAGAAATGGATCTTTTCAGCAAAGAGAGTGAATAAACCTCAGGGGCAAAAAGATGGAATGAAGAAGTCGAAGGGCAAGTGCTTCATCTGCAAGCAGACAGGGCATTGGAAGGCAGACTGTCCTCCTAGGAATCAGAACAATAAAGGTATATCTCATGCTCTAGTTGTTGAAACATGTTTAGCGGTGTTATCTCCAGCACCTGGTGTATAGATACGGGAGCCACTGATCATGTCTGCAATTCTTTGCAGGGGTTCTAGGAAACCCGACGACTATTTGAAGGAGAGATTACCGTCTACATGGGCAATGCTACTAAGGTAGCAGTTGTTGCAGTGGGAGACATCTACTTATCTTTTGATAGGAATAGAAAATTGGTTTTAAGAAATTGTCTTTATGTACCCAGTTTTAGAAAGAATTTTATTTCAGTTTCTAAACTGTATTTGGATGGATATTCTGTTTCCTTTAATAACAATGTGGTTATAAAGAGAAATAAGGTTATTATATGTTCTGGTGCATTGGTTGGCAATTTATATATACTTTAAATCTAATTTCTCCCACAAAGCAACAAATGGAAATTAATAACACATCTTCTAATTCCAATAAGAGAAAAGAACATTCGGAGATGAACCAAGCATATCTTTAGCATCTAAGGCTTGGTCATATTAACTTAAGTAGGATTCAAAGGCTTATAGCTGATGGACTCTTGGGTTCATTAGAGTTGGAAAATTTTCCAACTTGTGAATCTTGCTTGGAAGGTAAAATGACCAAGAGGCCTTTTAAGGCCAAGGGATATAGAGCCAAAGAAGCGTTAGAATTGGTTCATTCTGATTTGTGTGGTCCTATGTCTATCCAGGCTAGAGGTGGTTTTGAATATTTTGTCTCTTTTATAGACGATTATTCAAGATACGGATACATTTACCTGATGCGCTGCAAGTCTGAATGCTTTAATAAGTTCAAAGAGTACAAGGCTGATGTGGAGAAACGTTTAGGTAAAAGTATCAAGACACTACGGTCTGATCGTGGTGGTGAATACCTCTTAGGAGAGTTTAGGAATTACTTAATAGAGGCCGGGATTCAATCCCAATTGTCCGCACCTGGTACACCCCAACAGAATGGTGTGGCAGAACGAAGGAATAGAACTCTTATGGAGATGGTTAGATCGATGATGAGTTATTCAGAATTACCAAATTCATTTTGGGGATACGCTCTGGAAACGGCAGCGCACATTCTGAACTTAGTACCTTCTAAATCAGTATCTTCTACTCCCACAGAATTGTGGAATGGGCGAAAGCCTAGTCTAAGACATATTCGGATTGACATGTGCTGAAACCAGACGCTGATAAGTTAGAATCTCGTACAGAAGTTCGTGTGTTTGTAGGTTATCCCAGAGGAACGAAAGGTGGTTTATTTTATAGTCCTAAAAACCAGAAGGTCATTGTTAGCATCAATGCTCAGTTTTTAGAAGAAGACTATATAATGGATCACAAGCCTAGTAGCAAAATTATTCTAGAAGAACTTAGAGAGGGCACGTCTACTTTAGTACCAACGGTACAAGATGAAGTACCACAAGAGACTACAACACGTGTCACACATGATACACAACCACAGACAGTGCCTCGTCGTAGTGGGAGGGTTGTGAGGCAACCAAAGAGATTCATGTTTTTGGGAGAGTCTTCGGACTTGATCCCGGGTAAACATGAACCTGATCCCCAGACATATGACGAAGCACTACAAGATATAGATGCAGTATCTTGGCAAAAGGCAATGAATTCTGAAATAGAATCCATGTATTCTAATAAGGTCAGGGCGCTTGTAGAACCACCAGATGGTGTAAAAGTCATTGGATGCAAATGGATCTACAAAAGGAAAAGAGGGACAGACGGAAAGGTAGAAACCTTCAAAGCAAGGCTTGTTGCGAAAGGGTACACATATAAAGAGGGAATCGATTATGAGGAGACTTTTTCGCCGGTAGCTATGCTTAAGTCTATCCGGATACTCTTATCTATTGCCGCTCATATGGATTATGAGATTTGGAAAATGGATGTCAAGACAGCTTCCCTTAACGGAAGTCTTGAAGAAAAACATCCATATGAAACAACCAGAAGGGTTCATTGAAAAGGGAAAAGAGCATCTAGTGTGCAAGCTCAATCGGTCAATTTATGGACTGAAGCAGGCTTCAAGATCTTGGAACATCCGGTTTAATGAAGTAATCTAGTCATATGGATTTATTCAGTGTCCGGATGAGTCTTGTGTGTATACAAGAAGTGTAACGGAAACGTGGTGGTATTTCTTGTACTATACTAGATGATAATTTGTTAATTAGAAACAATGTCAAGGTATTATCGGGCATAAGGGTATGGTTGCCCAAAAAATTTGATATGAAGGACTTAGGAGAATGTGCACACATTCTTGGGATCAAAGTTATAAGGGATCGCAAGAAAAGAATGTTGTGCCTATCTCAAGCTTCATATATAGATACGATCCTTGCTCATTTTAGCATGAAAAACTCCAAAAAGGGTTTCTTACCTTTTAGGCATGGAGTAGCTTTATCTAAAGAAATGTCTGAGAAGACATCAAAGGAGATAGAAGACATGAAGGCAGCTCCTTATGCCTCGGCTGTAGGAAGCCTTATGTATGCAATGTAGTGTACGAGACCTGATATCTATTTTGTCGTGGGCATGGTTAGCAGATATCAGAGTAACCCTGGACAAGGACATTAGACTATTGTGAAGCATATATTAAAGTACCTGAGAAGGAATAGAGATTATATGCTAGTCTACCAAGCAAACGATTTGCTCCCTGTGGGTTACACAGATTCGGAATTCCAATCAGATAGGGACAATAGTAAGTCTACGTCAGGCTATGTGTTTACTCTAAGAGGTGGGGCCATTGCATGGAGGAGTGTTAAGCAGAAATGTGTCTCGGACTCAACCATGGAAGCTGAGTATGTGGCAGCCTCTGAGGCAGCCAAAGAAGTTGTGTGGCTCAGGAACTTTCTAATGGACTTAGATGTGATTCCTGGTTTGCCCAAGATCATCATAATATATTGTGATAATAGCGGTGCAGTTGAAAACTCGAAGGAACCATGAGCCCATAAGGCAAGTAAACATATAGAGCGTAAGTACCACCTGATACGAGACATCGTCAAGGGAGGAGAAGTTGTCGTCGTCAAGATTGCATCAGCAGATAACCAGGAAGATCCTTTCACTAAGGCCCTTTTGGCGAAAGCTTTTGATCGGCATGTGGAGGGGATGGGAATCAGATGTATGGCAACAGATATGGCAGCTTAGTCTTTTAGTATAAGTGGGAGATTGTTGGAGTGTATACTAAAAGCCTATTTTTTGTAAACATTTATTTTTTAAATAAAAGAATCACATTGGTCAATATCTACATTTATTTGATAAATGTAATTGTTCAATTAATTTATATAGTAGACAACATGGTGTGTGGTGTCACACACAGAAGATCATGTTGACGGTTCTTTATAAATTATAAATAGTTGCTCACGACTAAGATGGAAAGGAACAAACCATCGGAATAGTCGTAGTGTAATTAAGTATTAGTTTATCTTGATTAATAAATTACACTAGTACACTCTAAGTGTATTGAGTAGGACCATTTTAGTTAAGTTCTTTTTGTACTGACTAAATAAAAGAACTAGACCTTAGTTATTATGGAAGTGTGTGCTCTTAATCCTAATATAATAACAAGCACATATATTTAGTATTTATTTCTTTAACTTATCAAAGGGTGATAATTAGCTCGATAAATCAATAGGCCCGATAAGTTGGGAAATAATACTACTTATAGTGTGTGTTGTTGATTATAGATGGAATCTGTGTCCTAGTAATCTAGGTTGAGAATGTCCCCAAGAAGAGCTTATAAGGATTGTCATGTTAAACCCTGCAGGTGGACTTAGTCCGACATGACAATGAAGTTGAGTGGTACTACTCTTGGAGCTAGATATTAATTAAGTGAGTTGTCAGTAACTTACTTAATTAGTGGACATTTGTTATCTTAAACACAGGGAGACTAACACACTCATGATAAAAAGGAGACCATAATGTAATTTGAGATTGGTGCGGTAGTGCGATAATAACTCTCTAGTGGAATGAGTTATTATCGATGAACTTGAGTTGTGTGTTCGGGGCAAGCATGGGATACTCAAGCTCATCGGAAGGCCAAAACCAATTTCTCCACTAGGTCCCTGTCATAGCCTCATTATTGCCTTAAGTCCATCCAAATGTAAGGCTTTTCTTGGTGTCCAAGAAGTGGGCCGGTCCAATGCTTGGTGACCAAGCAAGGGCCGGCCACATCCTCTTCTATAGGGGCCGGCCCTTTGCTTGGTGACCAAGCATGAAGGGGTCGGCCACAATAATTCAAAAAGGGAGGGTTGTTTTGAATTTTTAAAAACTTTTCTTTGTAGAAAATCATAAGTTTTAAAAGAGAGATTTTAATTTTTTTTTAAAAAAAACTTTCCTTATTTGAATTAGGTCACATGTTTTAAAAGAAAGTTTAAAAGATTTTAAAACATTCCCTTTTTAACCATCCTCATGGTTTAAGAAAAAAGGAGGATAAGTTTTAAAATTTAAATTTTCTATCACCATGTTAAAAAAAGAAATTTTATAAGAGAAGTTTTAAATTTTAAAACATGGTTTTAATTTTTAGAACTTTCCTTTTTTAACTCCTACTTTAGGAAAGAGAGCTTATAAAATTTTATAAGAGTTTTTCTTCTTGTAAAATTTTATAAAAAAATATTTTTCCTTTTTCCCTTGATGAGGTGGCCGGCCACCTTGCTTGGTTCCCAAGCAAGGGGTCGGCCATAATTAAAATTAAAAAAAAATCATCTCAAAATTAAGGGTGGTGATTTATTCAATCAAGAGGAAAGAAAATGAAAAATAAAAAGGGAAAAGGAAAAACTAAAGGATGATTTTATTTTTTGTTAAAAGGTTTTCCTTATTTGCCTTGGGCAAGTAATATAAAAGAATGGGTGAGGAGGCCTCATGAGACATAACTCTTATTCTCTTGCTTGGAGACTCTCTTGGTGTGGCCGGCCCTCTCTCTTCTCTTTTCCCTTTTGCTCTTTTCTCCTTGGTGGTGGTGGTGGTTGGATTTTAGAAGTAGAGGAAGAAGCTTTTAGGTGGTATTCATCTTGGAGGATCGTCGCCCACACGACGTCCAAGGCGAGGCGAGGAATACGGCAGAAGATCTTGAGATCGTTAGCTTACAAAGAGAAGGTATAACTAGTAGTTTTCTTCCGCATCATACTAGTTATTTTCTTTGTAAGAATTCTAAATACAAGAGGAAATTAGAGCTAGTTTATCGAATTTATTTTTTGAGTTTGTGTTTTCTTCTTTTTCGAATTTGTGATTCGATTGTTCTTTTTGGTTAACTTAGAGTTATTTAAGGAAATTAAATATTAGCTTTCCTTAAAAGGCTTTGTCTAGGCGGTGGTGGTTGCTCCCATATCCAAGAAGGTCATGTGCCTCGCCATGCAGTCCTGGAAGCCAATTTTGGAAATTAATACTTAATGGAATTAATAACATAGGTGAATTTGAATCAATAGTGTTAAGTTCTGCTTGCGATTCAAATCTAAACCATCAAGAACAGATAAGTTAAATTTGGAATCAATGATGTTAAGTTCCGTCTGCGATTCCTAATTTAACTTCTAAGAAACACAATAGGTTATTTAAGGAAAGGTTCGACACTTGTACAAAAAATTTTGTACAGTGGAACCAGTACGTTTTCCTAGGACTAACCAACAGAAAGAACTTCAAAGAAGACGAAGATGGAGAGAGTGATACTTAAATTTTTAACTCCTTTATTGAAAGCTCCCTCCATAATAAGAACCCTTGGTAAGAAGGTTCTAAAATATCTTACCCCTCCAAGAGCGAGATTTAGATGAATATAATGAGGTGGTCGAGCTAATGACCTTAAACAAGCGCTTCTTGGGAGGCAACCCAAGTTCATTTTTCTTGTTTTCATTCATGTTTTTAGTTCTTTCTAGTTTCATTTCTTTATAATAAACTTGTATCCTCTACTTAATTTTTCTTGTCCATTTTATTTTTGTAGATTTCAAAGTTGTGGAGGAATGTGAGCATTGGATAGAGAAGTATCTTTAAAAACATGAATGCCAACCATTTGGAGCTCATCACTTGGTAACTTCTCTAAACTTCATAAATCTCCTCCATATATCATTTTTAGTTTTC